>NC_142096.1:45849803-46158907 GCF_054644295.1 Miniopterus natalensis
TGGAAATGTAAGGTTTTCAGGGAGAACATGAGGTCAATCATGGTTTTGCACTCTGCAACCAATAGAAATGTCCTTTTGTACATAGCCTTCTGAAATTCACATCAAAATACCCTTCTTTTCTGGTTTATTGAATGTTCTCAACACATTAGGAGAAAGATCGTGTTTGAGCAAGAGTGATGTAGTGTGCGTTTTCCTGGATTTCAAGTGATTTGGGAAGCATACTCCTTGTTTTTCCACATTGTGTAAGAAACAACATTAGGCTTGCAAGAGATTGAAACAATGCATCCCAAAACATATTCCTGCAGTGAAAACACATGTTTCTACAAAGACTTTGAAGGAGCAAGCCAAAGCCTAGTGGCAGAGTGTTCTTTCAGAGAGAAACACATGCATTTCATCCTTCTGAAGTGAGTCTTCAGCCTGGAATTCATTTGCATTTTGTACTGTGCAGAATGTAGCTACCTGCTCGGGGGTTGTCTCATAGAAGCGCCTTTCCTGTAGGAGCTTGTTGCAACATTCATTGTTTGGCTAAGTTCTTTAGGGTTGGTTTTGGAAGGTCTTTCAACTTTGGCCAAATCCCGCTTCGTACGAAATTTTTTCACAGCGCTGTCTCCAAGTGTCCACAAAGAGCTGCTGCTTGAAACTGTCCACATGCACATCTCCCATACTGGTGTGCTCATTTCACTACCTGGATTTTGGTTTCCACTCCTTTCTTGGAAATGACAAGCCTTCTTTCTGCATGCTACACACACCTTGTAGCAGTTTCAGCTTGAAGCATGTTGGTGCTCTCAAAACGCTGTGTAACTTCTGTAGGGTGTGTTACTCTCCAGCACTGAATACACTACTTAGAGCTCCTTTCACCACAGACACGCAAACACATCTTTCTGTGAAAGTTCTACCTCAGGTCACTTGGAAATGTAAGGTTTTCATGGAGAACATGAGGTCAATCATGGTTTTGCACTCTGCAACCAATAGAAATGTCCTTTTGTACATAGCCTTCTGAAATTCACATCAAAATACCCTTCTTTTCTGGTTTCTTGAATGTTCTCAACACATTAGGAGAAAGATCGTGTTTGAGCAAGAGTGATGTAGTGTGCGTTTTCCTGGATTTCAAGTGATTTGGGAAACATACTCCTTGTTTTTCCACATTGTGTAAGAAACAACATTAGGCTTGCAAGAGATTGAAACAATGCATCCCAAAACATATTCCTGCAGTGAAAACACATGTTTCTACAAAGACTTTGAAGGAGCAAGCCAAAGCCTAGTGGCAGAGTGTTCTTTCAGAGAGAAACACATGCATTTCATCCTTCTGGAGTGAGTCTTCAGCCTGGAATTCATTTGCATTTTGTACTGTGCAGAATGTAGCTACCTGCTCGGGGGTTGTCTCATAGAAGCGCCTTTCCTGTAGGAGCTTGTTGCAACATTCATTGTTTGGCTAAGTTCTTTAGGGTTGGTTTTGGAAGGTCTTTCAACTTTGGCCAAATCCCGCTTCGTACGAAATTTTTTCACAGCGCTGTCTCCAAGTGTCCACAAAGAGCTGCTGCTTGAAACTGTCCACATGCACATCTCCCATACTGGTGTGCTCGTTTCACTACCTGGATTTTGGTTTCCACTCCTTTCTTGGAAATGACAAGCCTTCTTTCTGCATGCTACACACACCTTGTAGCAGTTTCAGCTTGAAGCATGTTGGTGCTCTCAAAACGCTGTGTAACTTCTGTAGGGTGTGTTACTCTCCAGCACTGAATACACTACTTAGAGCTCCTTTCACCACAGACACGCAAACACATCTTTCTGTGAAAGTTCTACCTCAGGTCACTTGGAAATGTAAGGTTTTCATGGAGAACATGAGGTCAATCATGGTTTTGCACTCTGCAACCAATAGAAATGTCCTTTTGTACATAGCCTTCTGAAATTCACATCAAAATACCCTTCTTTTCTGGTTTCTTGAATGTTCTCAACACATTAGGAGAAAGATCGTGTTTGAGCAAGAGTGATGTAGTGTGCGTTTTCCTGGATTTCAAGTGATTTGGGAAACATACTCCTTGTTTTTCCACATTGTGTAAGAAACAACATTAGGCTTGCAAGAGATTGAAACAATGCATCCCAAAACATATTCCTGCAGTGAAAACACATGTTTCTACAAAGACTTTGAAGGAGCAAGCCAAAGCCTAGTGGCAGAGTGTTCTTTCAGAGAGGAACACATGCATTTCATCCTTCTGGAGTGAGTCTTCAGCCTGGAATTCATTTGCATTTTGTACTGTGCAGAATGTAGCTACCTGCTCGGGGGTTGTCTCATAGAAGCGCCTTTCCTGTAGGAGCTTGTTGCAACATTCATTGTTTGGCTAAGTTCTTTAGGGTTGGTTTTGGAAGGTCTTTCAACTTTGGCCAAATCCCGCTTCGTACGAAATTTTTTCACAGCGCTGTCTCCAAGTGTCCACAAAGAGCTGCTGCTTGAAACTGTCCACATGCACATCTCCCATACTGGTGTGCTCGTTTCACTACCTGGATTTTGGTTTCCACTCCTTTCTTGGAAATGACAAGCCTTCTTTCTGCATGCTACACACACCTTGTAGCAGTTTCAGCTTGAAGCATGTTGGTGCTCTCAAAACGCTGTGTAACTTCTGTAGGGTGTGTTACTCTCCAGCACTGAATACACTACTTAGAGCTCCTTTCACCACAGACACGCAAACACATCTTTCTGTGAAAGTTCTACCTCAGGTCACTTGGAAATGTAAGGTTTTCATGGAGAACATGAGGTCAATCATGGTTTTGCACTCTGCAACCAATAGAAATGTCCTTTTGTACATAGCCTTCTGAAATTCACATCAAAATACCCTTCTTTTCTGGTTTCTTGAATGTTCTCAACACATTAGGAGAAAGATCGTGTTTGAGCAAGAGTGATGTAGTGTGCGTTTTCCTGGATTTCAAGTGATTTGGGAAACATACTCCTTGTTTTTCCACATTGTGTAAGAAACAACATTAGGCTTTCAAGAGATTGAAACAATGCATCCCAAAACATATTCCTGCAGTGAAAACACATGTTTCTACAAAGACTTTGAAGGAGCAAGCAAAAGCCTAGTGGCAGAGTGTTCTTTCAGAGAGAAACACATGCATTTCATCCTTCTGGAGTGAGTCTTCAGCCTGGAATTCATTTGCATTTTGTACTGTGCAGAATGTAGCTACCTGCTCGGGGGTTGTCTCATAGAAGCGCCTTTCCTGTAGGAGCTTGTTGCAACATTCATTGTTTGGCTAAGTTCTTTAGGGTTGGTTTTGGAAGGTCTTTCAACTTTGGCCAAATCCCGCTTCGTACGAAATTTTTTCACAGCGCTGTCTCCAAGTGTCCACAAAGAGCTGCTGCTTGAAACTGTCCACATGCACATCTCCCATACTGGTGTGCTCGTTTCACTACCTGGATTTTGGTTTCCACTTTTTTCTTGGAAATGACAAGCCTTCTTTCTGCATGCTACACACACCTTGTAGCAGTTTCAGCTTGAAGCATGTTGGTGCTCTCAAAACGCTGTGTAACTTCTGTAGGGTGTGTTACTCTCCAGCACTGAATACACTACTTAGAGCTCCTTTCACCACAGACACGCAAACACATCTTTCTGTGAAAGTTCTACCTCAGGTCACTTGGAAATGTAAGGTTTTCAGGGAGAACATGAGGTCAATCATGGTTTTGCACTCTGCAACCAATAGAAATGTCCTTTTGTACATAGCCTTCTGAAATTCACATCAAAATACCCTTCTTTTCTGGTTTCTTGAATGTTCTCAACACATTAGGAGAAAGATCGTGTTTGAGCAAGAGTGATGTAGTGTGCGTTTTCCTGGATTTCAAGTGATTTGGGAAACATACTCCTTGTTTTTCCACATTGTGTAAGAAACAACATTAGGCTTGCAAGAGATTGAAACAATGCATCCCAAAACATATTCCTGCAGTGAAAACACATGTTTCTACAAAGACTTTGAAGGAGCAAGCCAAAGCCTAGTGGCAGAGTATTCTTTCAGAGAGAAACACATGCATTTCATCCTTCTGGAGTGAGTTTTCAGCCTGGAATTCATTTGCATTTTGTACTGTGCAGAATGTAGCTACCTGCTCGGTTGTTGTCTCCTAGAAGCACCTTTCCTGTAGGAGCTTGTTGCAACATTCATTGTTTGGCTAAGTTCTTTAGGGTTGGTTTTGGAAGGTCTTTCAACTTTGGCCAAATCCCGCTTCGTACGAAATTTTTTCACAGCGCTGTCTCCAAGTGTCCACAAAGAGCTGCTGCTTGAAACTGTCCACATGCACATCTCCCATACTGGTGTGCTCGTTTCACTACCTGGATTTTGGTTTCCACTTCTTTCTTTGAAATGACAAGCCTTCTTTCTGCATGCTACACACACCTTGTAGCAGTTTCAGCTTGAAGCATGTTGGTGCTCTCAAATCGCTGTGTAACTTCTGTAGGGTGTGTTACTCTCCAGCACTGAATACACTACTTAGAGCTCCTTTCACCACAGACACGCAAACACATCTTTCTGTGAAAGTTCTACCTCAGGTCACTTGGAAATGTAAGGTTTTCAGGGAGAACATGAGGTCAATCATGGTTTTGCACTCTGCAACCAATAGAAATGTCCTTTTGTACATAGCCTTCTGAAATTCACATCAAAATACCCTTCTTTTCTGGTTTCTTGAATGTTCTCAACACATTAGGAGAAAGATCGTGTTTGAGCAAGAGTGATGTAGTGTGCGTTTTCCTGGATTTCAAGTGATTTGGGAAGCATACTCCTTGTTTTTCCACATTGTGTAAGAAACAACCTTAGGCTTGCAAGAGATTGAAACAATGCATCCCAAAACATATTCCTGCAGTGAAAACACATGTTTCTACAAAGACTTTGAAGGAGCAAGCCAAAGCCTAGTGGCAGAGTGTTCTTTCAGAGAGAAACACATGCATTTCATCCTTCTGGAGTGAGTCTTCAGCCTGGAATTCATTTGCATTTTGTACTGTGCAGAATGTAGCTACCTGCTCGGGGGTTGTCTCATAGAAGCGCCTTTCCTGTAGGAGCTTGTTGCAACATTCATTGTTTGGCTAAGTTCTTTAGGGTTGGTTTTGGAAGGTCTTTCAACTTTGGCCAAATCCCGCTTCGTACGAAATTTTTTCACAGCGCTGTCTCCAAGTGTCCACAAAGAGCTGCTGCTTGAAACTGTCCACATGCACATCTCCCATACTGGTGTGCTCATTTCACTACCTGGATTTTGGTTTCCACTCCTTTCTTGGAAATGACAAGCCTTCTTTCTGCAGGCTACACACACCTTGTAGCAGTTTCAGCTTGAAGCATGTTGGTGCTCTCAAAACGCTGTGTAACTTCTGTAGGGTGTGTTACTCTCCAGCACTGAATACACTACTTAGAGCTCCTTTCACCACAGACACGCAAACACATCTTTCTGTGAAAGTTCTACCTCAGGTCACTTGGAAATGTAAGGTTTTCATGGAGAACATGAGGTCAATCATGGTTTTGCACTCTGCAACCAATAGAAATGTCCTTTTGTACATAGCCTTCTGAAATTCACATCAAAATACCCTTCTTTTCTGGTTTCTTGAATGTTCTCAACACATTAGGAGAAAGATCGTGTTTGAGCAAGAGTGATGTAGTGTGCGTTTTCCTGGATTTCAAGTGATTTGGGAAACATACTCCTTGTTTTTCCACATTGTGTAAGAAACAACATTAGGCTTGCAAGAGATTGAAACAATGCATCCCAAAACATATTCCTGCAGTGAAAACACATGTTTCTACAAAGACTTTGAAGGAGCAAGCCAAAGCCTAGTGGCAGAGTGTTCTTTCAGAGAGAAACACATGCATTTCATCCTTCTGGAGTGAGTCTTCAGCCTGGAATTCATTTGCATTTTGTACTGTGCAGAATGTAGCTACCTGCTCGGGGGTTGTCTCATAGAAGCGCCTTTCCTGTAGGAGCTTGTTGCAACATTCATTGTTTGGCTAAGTTCTTTAGGGTTGGTTTTGGAAGGTCTTTCAACTTTGGCCAAATCCCGCTTCGTACGAAATTTTTTCACAGCGCTGTCTCCAAGTGTCCACAAAGAGCTGCTGCTTGAAACTGTCCACATGCACATCTCCCATACTGGTGTGCTCGTTTCACTACCTGGATTTTGGTTTCCACTCCTTTCTTGGAAATGACAAGCCTTCTTTCTGCATGCTACACACACCTTGTAGCAGTTTCAGCTTGAAGCATGTTGGTGCTCTCAAAACGCTGTGTAACTTCTGTAGGGTGTGTTACTCTCCAGCACTGAATACACTACTTAGAGCTCCTTTCACCACAGACACGCAAACACATCTTTCTGTGAAAGTTCTACCTCAGGTCACTTGGAAATGTAAGGTTTTCAGGGAGAACATGAGGTCAATCATGGTTTTGCACTCTGCAACCAATAGAAATGTCCTTTTGTACATAGCCTTCTGAAATTCACATCAAAATACCCTTCTTTTCTGGTTTCTTGAATGTTCTCAACACATTAGGAGAAAGATCGTGTTTGAGCAAGAGTGATGTAGTGTGCGTTTTCCTGGATTTCAAGTGATTTGGGAAGCATACTCCTTGTTTTTCCACATTGTGTAAGAAACAACATTAGGCTTGCAAGAGATTGAAACAATGCATCCCAAAACATATTCCTGCAGTGAAAACACATGTTTCTACAAAGACTTTGAAGGAGCAAGCCAAAGCCTAGTGGCAGAGTGTTCTTTCAGAGAGAAACACATGCATTTCATCCTTCTGGAGTGAGTCTTCAGCCTGGAATTCATTTGCATTTTGTACTGTGCAGAATGTAGCTACCTGCTCGGGGGTTGTCTCATAGAAGCGCCTTTCCTGTAGGAGCTTGTTGCAACATTCATTGTTTGGCTAAGTTCTTTAGGGTTGGTTTTGGAAGGTCTTTCAACTTTGGCCAAATCCCGCTTCGTACGAAATTTTTTCACAGCGCTGTCTCCAAGTGTCCACAAAGAGCTGCTGCTTGAAACTGTCCACATGCACATCTCCCATACTGGTGTGCTCGTTTCACTACCTGGATTTTGGTTTCCACTTCTTTCTTTGAAATGACAAGCCTTCTTTCTGCATGCTACACACACCTTGTAGCAGTTTCAGCTTGAAGCATGTTGGTGCTCTCAAATCGCTGTGTAACTTCTGTAGGGTGTGTTACTGTCCAGCACTGAATACACTACTTAGAGCTCCTTTCACCACAGACACGCAAACACATCTTTCTGTGAAAGTTCTACCTCAGGTCACTTGGAAATGTAAGGTTTTCAGGGAGAACATGAGGTCAATCATGGTTTTGCACTCTGCAACCAATAGAAATGTCCTTTTGTACATAGCCATCTGAAATTCACATCAAAATACCCTTCTTTTCTGGTTTCTTGAATGTTCTCAACACATTAGGAGAAAGATCGTGTTTGAGCAAGAGTGATGTAGTGTGCGTTTTCCTGGATTTCAAGTGATTTGGGAAACACACTCCTTGTTTTTCCACATTGTGTAAGAAACAACATTAGGCTTGCAAGAGATTGAAACAATGCATCCCAAAACATATTCCTGCAGTGAAAACACATGTTTCTACAAAGACTTTGAAGGAGCAAGCAAAAGCCTAGTGGCAGAGTGTTCTTTCAGAGAGAAACACATGCATTTCATCCTTCTGGAGTGAGTTTTCAGCCTGGAATTCATTTGCATTTTGTACTGTGCAGAATGTAGCTACCTGCTCGGGGGTTGTCTTATAGAAGCACCTTTCCTGTAGGAGCTTGTTGTAACATTCATTGTTTGGCTAAGTTCTTTAGGGTTGGTTTTGGAAGGTCTTTCAACTTTGGCCAAATCCCGCTTCGTACGAAATTTTTTCACAGCGCTGTCTCCAAGTGTCCACAAAGAGCTGCTGCTTGAAACTGTCCACATGCACATCTCCCATACTGGTGTGCTCGTTTCACTACCTGGATTTTGGTTTCCACTTCTTTCTTGGAAATGACAAGCCTTCTTTCTGCATGCTACACACACCTTGTAGCAGTTTCATCTTGAAGCATGTTGGTGCTCTCAAATCGCTGTGTAACTTCTGTAGGGTGTGTTACTCTCCAGCACTGAATACACTACTTAGAGCTCCTTTCACCACAGACACGCAAACACATCTTTCTGTGAAAGTTCTACCTCAGGTCACTTGGAAATGTAATGTTTTCAGGGAGAACATGAGGTCAATCATGGGTTTGCACTCTGCAACCAATAGAAATGTCCTTTTGTACATAGCCTTCTGAAATTCACATCAAAATACCCTTCTTTTCTGGTTTCTTGAATGTTCTCAACACATTAGGAGAAAGATCGTGTTTGAGCAAGAGTGATGTAGTGTGCGTTTTCCTGGATTTCAAGTGATTTGGGAAACATACTCCTTGTTTTTCCACATTGTGTAAGAAACAACATTAGGCTTGCAAGAGATTGAAACAATGCATCCCAAAACATATTCCTGCAGTGAAAACACATGTTTCTACAAAGACTTTGAAGGAGCAAGCCAAAGCCTAGTGGCAGAGTGTTCTTTCAGAGAGAAACACATGCATTTCATCATTCTGGAGTGAGTTTTCAGCCTGGAATTCATTTGCATTTTGTACTGTGCAGAATGTAGCTACCTGCTCGGGGGTTGTCTCCTAGAAGCACCTTTCCTGTAGGAGCTTGTTGCAACATTCATTGTTTGGCTAAGTTCTTTAGGGTTGGTTTTGGAAGGTCTTTCAACTTTGGCCAAATCCCGCTTCGTACGAAATTTTTTCACAGCGCTGTCTCCAAGTGTCCACAAAGAGCTGCTGCTTGAAACTGTCCACATGCACATCTCCCATACTGGTGTGCTCGTTTCACTACCTGGATTTTGGTTTCCACTTCTTTCTTTGAAATGACAAGCCTTCTTTCTGCATGCTACACACACCTTGTAGCAGTTTCAGCTTGAAGCATGTTGGTGCTCTCAAATCGCTGTGTAACTTCTGTAGGGTGTGTTACTCTCCAGCACTGAATACCCTACTTAGAGCTCCTTTCACCACAGACACGCAAACACATCTTTCTACCTCAGGTCACTTGGAAATGTAAGGTTTTCAGGGAGAACATGAGGTCAATCATGGTTTTGCACTCTGCAACCAATAGAAATGTCCTTTTGTACATAGCCTTCTGAAATTCACATCAAAATACCCTTCTTTTCTGGTTTCTTGAATGTTCTCAACACATTAGGAGAAAGATCGTGTTTGAGCAAGAGTGATGTAGTGTGCGTTTTCCTGGATTTCAAGTGATTTGGGAAACATACTCCTTGTTTTTCCACATTGTGTAAGAAACAACATTAGGCTTGCAAGAGATTGAAACAATGCATCCCAAAACATATTCCTGCAGTGAAAACACATGTTTCTACAAAGACTTTGAAGGAGCAAGCCAAAGCCTAGTGGCAGAGTGTTCTTTCAGAGAGAAACACATGCATTTCATCCTTCTGGAGTGAGTCTTCAGCCTGGAATTCATTTGCATTTTGTACTGTGCAGAATGTAGCTACCTGCTCGGGGGTTGTCTCATAGAAGCGCCTTTCCTGTAGGAGCTTGTTGCAACATTCATTGTTTGGCTAAGTTCTTTAGGGTTGGTTTTGGAAGGTCTTTCAACTTTGGCCAAATCCCGCTTCGTACGAAATTTTTTCACAGCGCTGTCTCCAACTGTCCACAAAGAGCTGCTGCTTGAAACTGTCCACATGCACATCTCCCATACTGGTGTGCTCGTTTCACTACCTGGATTTTGGTTTCCACTTCTTTCTTGGAAATGACAAGCCTTCTTTCTGCATGCTACGCACACCTTGAAGCAGTTTCAGCTTGAAGCATGTTGGTGCTCTCAAAACGCTGTGTAACTTCTGTACTCTCCAGCACTGAATACACTACTTAGAGCTCCTTTCACCACAGACACGCAAACACATCTTTCTGTGAAAGTTCTACCTCAGGTCACTTGGAAATGTAAGGTTTTCATGGAGAACATGAGGTCAATCATGGTTTTGCACTCTGCAACCAATAGAAATGTCCTTTTGTACATAGCCTTCTGAAATTCACATCAAAATACCCTTCTTTTCTGGTTTCTTGAATGTTCTCAACACATTAGGAGAAAGATCGTGTTTGAGCAAGAGTGATGTAGTGTGCGTTTTCCTGGATTTCAAGTGATTTGGGAAACATACTCCTTGTTTTTCCACATTGTGTAAGAGACAACATTAGGCTTGCAAGAGACTGAAACAATGCATCCCAAAACATATTCCTGCAGTGAAAACACATGTTTCTACAAAGACTTTGAAGGAGCAAGCCAAAGCCTAGTGGCAGAGTGTTCTTTCAGAGAGAAACACATGCATTTCATCCTTCTGGAGTGAGTTTTCAGCCTGGAATTCATTTGCATTTTGTACTGTGCAGAATGTAGCTACCTGCTCGGGGGTTGTCTCATAGAAGCGCCTTTCCTGTAGGAGCTTGTTGCAACATTCATTGTTTGGCTAAGTTCTTTAGGGTTGGTTTTGGAAAGTCTTTCAACTTTGGCCAAATCCCGCTTCGTACGAAATTTTTTCACAGCGCTGTCTCCAAGTGTCCACAAAGAGCTGCTGCTTGAAACTGTCCACATGCACATCTCCCATACTGGTGTGCTCGTTTCACTACCTGGATTTTGGTTTCCACTTCTTTCTTGGAAATGACAAGCCTTCTTTCTGCATGCTACACACACCTTGTAGCAGTTTCAGCTTGAAGCATGTTGGTGCTCTCAAAACGCTGTGTAACTTCTGTAGGGTGTGTTACTCTCCAGCACTGAATACACTACTTAGAGCTCTTTAAACCACAGACACACAAACACATCTTTTTGTGAAAGGCCTGCTTCTGGTCCCTTGGAAATGTAAGGTTTTCAGGGAGAACATGAGGTCAATCATGGTTTTGCACTCTGCAACCAATAGAAATGTCCTTTTGTACATAGCCATCTGAAATTCACATCAAAATACACTTCTTTTCTGGTTTCTTGAATGTTCTCAACACATTAGGAGAAAGATCGTGTTTGAGCAAGAGTGATGTAGTGTGCGTTTTCCTGGATTTCAAGTGATTTGGGAAACATACTCCTTGTTTTTCCACATTGTGTAAGAAACAACATTAGGCTTGCAAGAGATTGAAACAATGCATCCCAAAACATATTCCTGCAGTGAAAACACATGTTTCTACTAAGACTTTGAAGGAGCAAGCAAAAGCCTAGTGGCAGAGTGTTCTTTCAGAGAGAAACACATGCATTTCATCCTTCTGGAGTGAGTTTTCAGCCTGGAATTCATTTGCATTTTGTACTGTGCAGAATGTAGCTACCTGCTCGGGGGTTGTCTTATAGAAGCACCTTTCCTGTAGGAGATTGTTGTAACATTCATTGTTTGGCTAAGTTCTTTAGGGTTGGTTTTGGAAGGTCTTTCAACTTTGGCCAAATCCCGCTTCGTACGAAATTTTTTCACAGCGCTGTCTCCAAGTGTCCACAAAGAGCTGCTGCTTGAAACTGTCCACATGCACATCTCCCATACTGGTGTGCTCGTTTCACTACCTGGATTTTGGTTTCCACTTCTTTCTTTGAAATGACAAGCCTTCTTTCTGCATGCTACACACACCTTGTAGCAGTTTCAGCTTGAAGCATGTTGGTGCTCTCAAAACGCTGTGTAACTTCTGTAAGGTGTGTTACTCTCCAGCACTGAATACACTACTTAGAGCTCCTTTCACCACAGACACGCAAACACATCTTTCTGTGAAAGTTCTACCTCAGGTCACTTGGAAATGTAAGGTTTTCATGGAGAACATGAGGTCAATCATGGTTTTGCACTCTGCAACCAATAGAAATGTCCTTTTGTACATAGCCTTCTGAAATTCACATCAAAATACCCTTCTTTTCTGGTTTCTTGAATGTTCTCAACACATTAGGAGAAAGATCGTGTTTGAGCAAGAGTGATGTAGTGTGCGTTTTCCTGGATTTCAAGTGATTTGGGAAACATACTCCTTGTTTTTCCACATTGTGTAAGAAACAACATTAGGCTTTCAAGAGATTGAAACAATGCATCCCAAAACATATTCCTGCAGTGAAAACACATGTTTCTACAAAGACTTTGAAGGAGCAAGCAAAAGCCTAGTGGCAGAGTGTTCTTTCAGAGAGAAACACATGCATTTCATCCTTCTGGAGTGAGTCTTCAGCCTGGAATTCATTTGCATTTTGTACTGTGCAGAATGTAGCTACCTGCTCGGGGGTTGTCTCATAGAAGCGCCTTTCCTGTAGGAGCTTGTTGCAACATTCATTGTTTGGCTAAGTTCTTTAGGGTTGGTTTTGGAAGGTCTTTCAACTTTGGCCAAATCCCGCTTCGTACGAAATTTTTTCACAGCGCTGTCTCCAAGTGTCCACAAAGAGCTGCTGCTTGAAACTGTCCACATGCACATCTCCCATACTGGTGTGCTCGTTTCACTACCTGGATTTTGGTTTCCACTTCTTTCTTGGAAATGACAAGCCTTCTTTCTGCATGCTACACACACCTTGTAGCAGTTTCAGCTTGAAGCATGTTGGTGCTCTCAAAACGCTGTGTAACTTCTGTAGGGTGTGTTACTCTCCAGCACTGAATACACTACTTAGAGCTCCTTTCACCACAGACACGCAAACACATCTTTCTGTGAAAGTTCTACCTCAGGTCACTTGGAAATGTAAGGTTTTCATGGAGAACATGAGGTCAATCATGGTTTTGCACTCTGCAACCAATAGAAATGTCCTTTTGTACATAGCCTTCTGAAATTCACATCAAAATACTCTTCTTTTCTGGTTTCTTGAATGTTCTCAACACATTAGGAGAAAGATCGTGTTTGAGCAAGAGTGATGTAGTGTGCGTTTTCCTGGATTTCAAGTGATTTGGGAAACATACTCCTTGTTTTTCCACATTGTGTAAGAAACAACATTAGGCTTGCAAGAGATTGAAACAATGCATCCCAAAACATATTCCTGCAGTGAAAACACATGTTTCTACAAAGACTTTGAAGGAGCAAGCCAAAGCCTAGTGGCAGAGTGTTCTTTCAGAGAGAAACACATGCATTTCATCCTTCTGGAGTGAGTTTTCAGCCTGGAATTCATTTGCATTTTGTACTGTGCAGAATGTAGCTACCTGCTCGGGGGTTGTCTCATAGAAGCACCTTTCCTGTAGGAGCTTGTTGCAACATTCATTGTTTGGCTAAGTTCTTTAGGGTTGGTTTTGGAAGGTCTTTCAACTTTGGCCAAATCCCGCTTCGTACGAAATTTTTTCACAGCGCTGTCTCCAAGTGTCCACAAAGAGCTGCTGCTTGAAACTGTCCACATGCACATCTCCCATACTGGTGTGCTCGTTTCACTACCTGGATTTTGGTTTCCACTTCTTTCTTGGAAATGACAAGCCTTCTTTCTGCATGCTACACACACCTTGTAGCAGTTTCAGCTTGAAGCATGTTGGTGCTCTCAAAACGCTGTGTAACTTCTGTAGGGTGTGTTACTCTCCAGCACTGAATACACTACTTAGAGCTCCTTTCACCACAGACACGCAAACACATCTTTCTGTGAAAGTTCTACCTCAGGTCACTTGGAAATGTAAGGTTTTCATGGAGAACATGAGGTCAATCATGGTTTTGCACTCTGCAACCAATAGAAATGTCCTTTTGTACATAGCCTTCTGAAATTCACATCAAAATACCCTTCTTTTCTGGTTTCTTGAATGTTCTCAACACATTAGGAGAAAGATCGTGTTTGAGCAAGAGTGATGTAGTGTGCGTTTTCCTGGATTGCAAGTGATTTGGGAAACATACTCCTTGTTTTTCCACATTGTGTAAGAAACAACATTAGGCTTTCAAGAGATTGAAACAATGCATCCCAAAACATATTCCTGCAGTGAAAACACATGTTTCTACAAAGACTTTGAAGGAGCAAGCAAAAGCCTAGTGGCAGAGTGTTGTTTCAGAGAGAAACACATGCATTTCATCCTTCTGGAGTGAGTCTTCAGCCTGGAATTCATTTGCATTTTGTACTGTGCAGAATGTAGCTACCTGCTCGGGGGTTGTCTCATAGAAGCGCCTTTCCTGTAGGAGCTTGTTGCAACATTCATTGTTTGGCTAAGTTCTTTAGGGTTGGTTTTGGAAGGTCTTTCAACTTTGGCCAAATCCCGCTTCGTACGAAATTTTTTCACAGCGCTGTCTCCAAGTGTCCACAAAGAGCTGCTGCTTGAAACTGTCCACATGCACATCTCCCATACTGGTGTGCTCGTTTCACTACCTGGATTTTGGTTTCCACTTCTTTCTTGGAAATGACAAGCCTTCTTTCTGCATGCTACACACAACTTGTAGCAGTTTCAGCTTGAAGCATGTTGGTGCTCTCAAAACGCTGTGTAACTTCTGTAAGGTGTGTTACTCTCCAGCACTGAATACACTACTTAGAGCTCCTTTCACCACAGACACGCAAACACATCTTTCTGTGAAAGTTCTACCTCAGGTCACTTGGAAATGTAAGGTTTTCATGGAGAACATGAGGTCAATCATGGTTTTGCACTCTGCAACCAATAGAAATGTCCTTTTGTACATAGCCTTCTGAAATTCACATCAAAATACCCTTCTTTTCTGGTTTCTTGAATGTTCTCAACACATTAGGAGAAAGATCGTGTTTGAGCAAGAGTGATGTAGTGTGCGTTTTCCTGGATTTCAAGTGATTTGGGAAACATACTCCTTGTTTTTCCACATTGTGTAAGAAACAACATTAGGCTTTCAAGAGATTGAAACAATGCATCCCAAAACATATTCCTGCAGTGAAAACACATGTTTCTACAAAGACTTTGAAGGAGCAAGCAAAAGCCTAGTGGCAGAGTGTTCTTTCAGAGAGAAACACATGCATTTCATCCTTCTGGAGTGAGTCTTCAGCCTGGAATTCATTTGCATTTTGTACTGTGCAGAATGTAGCTACCTGCTCGGGGGTTGTCTCATAGAAGCGCCTTTCCTGTAGGAGCTTGTTGCAACATTCATTGTTTGGCTAAGTTCTTTAGGGTTGGTTTTGGAAGGTCTTTCAACTTTGGCCAAATCCCGCTTCGTACGAAATTTTTTCACAGCGCTGTCTCCAAGTGTCCACAAAGAGCTGCTGCTTGAAACTGTCCACATGCACATCTCCCATACTGGTGTGCTCGTTTCACTACCTGGATTTTGGTTTCCACTTCTTTCTTGGAAATGACAAGCCTTCTTTCTGCATGCTACACACACCTTGTAGCAGTTTCAGCTTGAAGCATGTTGGTGCTCTCAAAACGCTGTGTAACTTCTGTAGGGTGTGTTACTCTCCAGCACTGAATACACTACTTAGAGCTCCTTTCACCACAGACACGCAAACACATCTTTCTGTGAAAGTTCTACCTCAGGTCACTTGGAAATGTAAGGTTTTCATGGAGAACATGAGGTCAATCATGGTTTTGCACTCTGCAACCAATAGAAATGTCCTTTTGTACATAGCCTTCTGAAATTCACATCAAAATACTCTTCTTTTCTGGTTTCTTGAATGTTCTCAACACATTAGGAGAAAGATCGTGTTTGAGCAAGAGTGATGTAGTGTGCGTTTTCCTGGATTTCAAGTGATTTGGGAAACATACTCCTTGTTTTTCCACATTGTGTAAGAAACAACATTAGGCTTGCAAGAGATTGAAACAATGCATCCCAAAACATATTCCTGCAGTGAAAACACATGTTTCTACAAAGACTTTGAAGGAGCAAGCCAAAGCCTAGTGGCAGAGTGTTCTTTCAGAGAGAAACACATGCATTTCATCCTTCTGGAGTGAGTTTTCAGCCTGGAATTCATTTGCATTTTGTACTGTGCAGAATGTAGCTACCTGCTCGGGGGTTGTCTCATAGAAGCACCTTTCCTGTAGGAGCTTGTTGCAACATTCATTGTTTGGCTAAGTTCTTTAGGGTTGGTTTTGGAAGGTCTTTCAACTTTGGCCAAATCCCGCTTCGTACGAAATTTTTTCACAGCGCTGTCTCCAAGTGTCCACAAAGAGCTGCTGCTTGAAACTGTCCACATGCACATCTCCCATACTGGTGTGCTCGTTTCACTACCTGGATTTTGGTTTCCACTTCTTTCTTGGAAATGACAAGCCTTCTTTCTGCATGCTACACACACCTTGTAGCAGTTTCAGCTTGAAGCATGTTGGTGCTCTCAAAACGCTGTGTAACTTCTGTAGGGTGTGTTACTCTCCAGCACTGAATACACTACTTAGAGCTCCTTTCACCACAGACACGCAAACACATCTTTCTGTGAAAGTTCTACCTCAGGTCACTTGGAAATGTAAGGTTTTCATGGAGAACATGAGGTCAATCATGGTTTTGCACTCTGCAACCAATAGAAATGTCCTTTTGTACATAGCCTTCTGAAATTCACATCAAAATACCCTTCTTTTCTGGTTTCTTGAATGTTCTCAACACATTAGGAGAAAGATCGTGTTTGAGCAAGAGTGATGTAGTGTGCGTTTTCCTGGATTGCAAGTGATTTGGGAAACATACTCCTTGTTTTTCCACATTGTGTAAGAAACAACATTAGGCTTTCAAGAGATTGAAACAATGCATCCCAAAACATATTCCTGCAGTGAAAACACATGTTTCTACAAAGACTTTGAAGGAGCAAGCAAAAGCCTAGTGGCAGAGTGTTGTTTCAGAGAGAAACACATGCATTTCATCCTTCTGGAGTGAGTCTTCAGCCTGGAATTCATTTGCATTTTGTACTGTGCAGAATGTAGCTACCTGCTCGGGGGTTGTCTCATAGAAGCGCCTTTCCTGTAGGAGCTTGTTGCAACATTCATTGTTTGGCTAAGTTCTTTAGGGTTGGTTTTGGAAGGTCTTTCAACTTTGGCCAAATCCCGCTTCGTACGAAATTTTTTCACAGCGCTGTCTCCAAGTGTCCACAAAGAGCTGCTGCTTGAAACTGTCCACATGCACATCTCCCATACTGGTGTGCTCGTTTCACTACCTGGATTTTGGTTTCCACTTCTTTCTTGGAAATGACAAGCCTTCTTTCTGCATGCTACACACAACTTGTAGCAGTTTCAGCTTGAAGCATGTTGGTGCTCTCAAAACGCTGTGTAACTTCTGTAGGGTGTGTTACTCTACAGCACTGAATACACTACTTAGAGCTCCTTTCACCACAGACACGCAAACACATCTTTCTGTGAAAGTTCTACCTCAGGTCACTTGGAAATGTAAGGTTTTCAGGGAGAACATGAGGTCAATCATGGTTTTGCACTCTGCAACCAATAGAAATGTCCTTTTGTACATAGCCTTCTGAAATTCACATCAAAATACCCTTCTTTTCTGGTTTCTTGAATGTTCTCAACACATTAGGAGAAAGATCGTGTTTGAGCAAGAGTGATGTAGTGTGCGTTTTCCTGGATTACAAGTGATTTGGGAAACATACTCCTTGCTTTTCCACATTGTGTAAGAAACAACATTAGGCTTTCAAGAGATTGAAACAATGCATCCCAAAACATATTCCTGCAGTGAAAACACATGTTTCTACAAAGACTTTGAAGGAGCAAGCAAAAGCCTAGTGGCAGAGTGTTCTTTCAGAGAGAAACACATGCATTTCATCCTTCTGGAGTGAGTCTTCAGCCTGGAATTCATTTGCATTTTGTACTGTGCAGAATGTAGCTACCTGCTCGGGGGTTGTCTCATAGAAGCGCCTTTCCTGTAGGAGCTTGTTGCAACATTCATTGTTTGGCTAAGTTCTTTAGGGTTGGTTTTGGAAGGTCTTTCAACTTTGGCCAAATCCCGCTTCGTACGAAATTTTTTCACAGCGCTGTCTCCAAGTGTCCACAAAGAGCTGCTGCTTGAAACTGTCCACATGCACATCTCCCATACTGGTGTGCTCATTTCACTACCTGGATTTTGGTTTCCACTCCTTTCTTGGAAATGACAAGCCTTCTTTCTGCATGCTACACACACCTTGTAGCAGTTTCAGCTTGAAGCATGTTGGTGCTCTCAAAACGCTGTGTAACTTCTGTAGGGTGTGTTACTCTCCAGCACTGAATACACTACTTAGAGCTCCTTTCACCACAGACACGCAAACACATCTTTCTGTGAAAGTTCTACCTCAGGTCACTTGGAAATGTAAGGTTTTCATGGAGAACATGAGGTCAATCATGGTTTTGCACTCTGCAACCAATAGAAATGTCCTTTTGTACATAGCCTTCTGAAATTCACATCAAAATACCCTTCTTTTCTGGTTTCTTGAATGTTCTCAACACATTAGGAGAAAGATCGTGTTTGAGCAAGAGTGATGTAGTGTGCGTTTTCCTGGATTGCAAGTGATTTGGGAAACATACTCCTTGTTTTTCCACATTGTGTAAGAAACAACATTAGGCTTTCAAGAGATTGAAACAATGCATCCCAAAACATATTCCTGCAGTGAAAACACATGTTTCTACAAAGACTTTGAAGGAGCAAGCAAAAGCCTAGTGGCAGAGTGTTGTTTCAGGCAGAAACACATGCATTTCATCCTTCTGGAGTGAGTCTTCAGCCTGGAATTCATTTGCATTTTGTACTGTGCAGAATGTAGCTACCTGCTCGGGGGTTGTCTCATAGAAGCGCCTTTCCTGTAGGAGCTTGTTGCAACATTCATTGTTTGGCTAAGTTCTTTAGGGTTGGTTTTGGAAGGTCTTTCAACTTTGGCCAAATCCCGCTTCGTACGAAATTTTTTCACAGCGCTGTCTCCAAGTGTCCACAAAGAGCTGCTGCTTGAAACTGTCCACATGCACATCTCCCATACTGGTGTGCTCGTTTCACTACCTGGATTTTGGTTTCCACTTCTTTCTTGGAAATGACAAGCCTTCTTTCTGCATGCTACACACAACTTGTAGCAGTTTCAGCTTGAAGCATGTTGGTGCTCTCAAAACGCTGTGTAACTTCTGTAGGGTGTGTTACTCTCCAGCACTGAATACACTACTTAGAGCTCCTTTCACCACAGACACGCAAACACATCTTTCTGTGAAAGTTCTACCTCAGGTCACTTGGAAATGTAAGGTTTTCAGGGAGAACATGAGGTCAATCATGGTTTTGCACTCTGCAACCAATAGAAATGTCCTTTTGTACATAGCCTTCTGAAATTCACATCAAAATACCCTTCTTTTCTGGTTTCTTGAATGTTCTCAACACATTAGGAGAAAGATCGTGTTTGAGCAAGAGTGATGTAGTGTGCGTTTTCCTGGATTTCAAGTGATTTGGGAAGCATACTCCTTGTTTTTCCACATTGTGTAAGAAACAACATTAGGCTTGCAAGAGATTGAAACAATGCATCCCAAAACATATTCCTGCAGTGAAAACACATGTTTCTACAAAGACTTTGAAGGAGCAAGCCAAAGCCTAGTGGCAGAGTGTTCTTTCAGAGAGAAACACATGCATTTCATCCTTCTGGAGTGAGTCTTCAGCCTGGAATTCATTTGCATTTTGTACTGTGCAGAATGTAGCTACCTGCTCGGGGGTTGTCTCATAGAAGCGCCTTTCCTGTAGGAGCTTGTTGCAACATTCATTGTTTGGCTAAGTTCTTTAGGGTTGGTTTTGGAAGGTCTTTCAACTTTGGCCAAATCCCGCTTCGTACGAAATTTTTTCACAGCGCTGTCTCCAAGTGTCCACAAAGAGCTGCTGCTTGAAACTGTCCACATGCACATCTCCCATACTGGTGTGCTCGTTTCACTACCTGGATTTTGGTTTCCACTCCTTTCTTGGAAATGACAAGCCTTCTTTCTGCATGCTACACACACCTTGTAGCAGTTTCAGCTTGAAGCATGTTGGTGCTCTCAAAACGCTGTGTAACTTCTGTAGGGTGTGTTACTCTCCAGCACTGAATACACTACTTAGAGCTCCTTTCACCACAGACACGCAAACACATCTTTCTGTGAAAGTTCTACCTCAGGTCACTTGGAAATGTAAGGTTTTCATGGAGAACATGAGGTCAATCATGGTTTTGCACTCTGCAACCAATAGAAATGTCCTTTTGTACATAGCCTTCTGAAATTCACATCAAAATACCCTTCTTTTCTGGTTTCTTGAATGTTCTCAACACATTAGGAGAAAGATCGTGTTTGAGCAAGAGTGATGTAGTGTGCGTTTTCCTGGATTTCAAGTGATTTGGGAAACATACTCCTTGTTTTTCCACATTGTGTAAGAAACAACATTAGGCTTGCAAGAGATTGAAACAATGCATCCCAAAACATATTCCTGCAGTGAAAACACATGTTTCTACAAAGACTTTGAAGGAGCAAGCAAAAGCCTAGTGGCAGAGTGTTCTTTCAGAGAGAAACACATGCATTTCATCCTTCTGGAGTGAGTCTTCAGCCTGGAATTCATTTGCATTTTGTACTGTGCAGAATGTAGCTACCTGCTCGGGGGTTGTCTCATAGAAGCGCCTTTCCTGTAGGAGCTTGTTGCAACATTCATTGTTTGGCTAAGTTCTTTAGGGTTGGTTTTGGAAGGTCTTTCAACTTTGGCCAAATCCCGCTTCGTACGAAATTTTTTCACAGCGCTGTCTCCAAGTGTCCACAAAGAGCTGCTGCTTGAAACTGTCCACATGCACATCTCCCATACTGGTGTGCTCGTTTCACTACCTGGATTTTGGTTTCCACTTCTTTCTTGGAAATGACAAGCCTTCTTTCTGCATGCTACACACACCTTGTAGCAGTTTCAGCTTGAAGCATGTTGGTGCTCTCAAAACGCTGTGTAACTTCTGTAGGGTGTGTTACTCTCCAGCACTGAATACACTACTTAGAGCTCCTTTCACCACAGACACGCAAACACATCTCTCTGTGAAAGTTCTACCTCAGGTCACTTGGAAATGTAAGGTTTTCATGGAGAACATGAGGTCAATCATGGTTTTGCACTCTGCAACCAATAGAAATGTCCTTTTGTACATAGCCTTCTGAAATTCACATCAAAATACCCTTCTTTTCTGGTTTCTTGAATGTTCTCAACACATTAGGAGAAAGATCGTGTTTGAGCAAGAGTGATGTAGTGTGCGTTTTCCTGGATTTCAAGTGATTTGGGAAACATACTCCTTGTTTTTCCACATTGTGTAAGAAACAACATTAGGCTTTCAAGAGATTGAAACAATGCATCCCAAAACATATTCCTGCAGTGAAAACACATGTTTCTACAAAGACTTTGAAGGAGCAAGCAAAAGCCTAGTGGCAGAGTGTTGTTTCAGAGAGAAACACATGCATTTCATCCTTCTGGAGTGAGTCTTCAGCCTGGAATTCATTTGCATTTTGTACTGTGCAGAATGTAGCTACCTGCTCGGGGGTTGTCTCATAGAAGCGCCTTTCCTGTAGGAGCTTGTTGCAACATTCATTGTTTGGCTAAGTTCTTTAGGGTTGGTTTTGGAAGGTCTTTCAACTTTGGCCAAATCCCGCTTCGTACGAAATTTTTTCACAGCGCTGTCTCCAAGTGTCCACAAAGAGCTGCTGCTTGAAACTGTCCACATGCACATCTCCCATACTGGTGTGCTCGTTTCACTACCTGGATTTTGGTTTCCACTTCTTTCTTGGAAATGACAAGCCTTCATTCTGCATGCTACACACACCTTGTAGCAGTTTCAGCTTGAAGCATGGTGGTGCACTCAAAACGCTGTGTAACTTCTGTAGGGTGTGTTACTCTCCAGCACTGAATACACTACTTAGAGCTCCTTTCACCACAGACACGCAAACACATCTTTCTGTGAAAGTTCTACCTCAGGTCACTTGGAAATGTAAGGTTTTCAGGGAGAACATGAGGTCAATCATGGTTTTGCACTCTGCAACCAATAGAAATGTCCTTTTGTACATAGCCTTCTGAAATTCACATCAAAATACCCTTCTTTTCTGGTTTCTTGAATGTTCTCAACACATTAGGAGAAAGATCGTGTTTGAGCAAGAGTGATGTAGTGTGCGTTTTCCTGGATTGCAAGTGATTTGGGAAACATACTCCTTGTTTTTCCACATTGTGTAAGAAACAACATTAGGCTTGCAAGAGATTGAAACAATGCATCCCAAAACATATTCCTGCAGTGAAAACACATGTTTCTACAAAGACTTTGAAGGAGCAAGCCAAAGCCTAGTGGCAGAGTGTTGTTTCAGAGAGAAACACATGCATTTCATCCTTCTGGAGTGAGTTTTCAGCCTGGAATTCATTTGCATTTTGTACTGTGCAGAATGTAGCTACCTGCTCGGGGGTTGTCTCATAGAAGCACCTTTCCTGTAGGAGCTTGTTGCAACATTCATTGTTTGGCTAAGTTCTTTAGGGTTGGTTTTGGAAGGTCTTTCAACTTTGGCCAAATCCCGCTTCGTACGAAATTTTTTCACAGCGCTGTCTCCAAGTGTCCACAAACAGCTGCTGCTTGAAACTGTCCACATGCACATCTCCCATACTGGTGTGCTCGTTTCACTACCTGGATTTTGGTTTCCACTTCTTTCTTGGAAATGACAAGCCTTCTTTCTGCATGCTACACACACCTTGTAGCAGTTTCAGCTTGAAGCATGTTGGTGCTCTCAAAACGCTGTGTAACTTCTGTAGGGTGTGTTACTCTCCAGCACTGAATACACTACTTAGAGCTCCTTTCACCACAGACACGCAAACACATCTTTCTGTGAAAGTTCTACCTCAGGTCACTTGGAAATGTAAGGTTTTCATGGAGAACATGAGGTCAATCATGGTTTTGCACTCTGCAACCAATAGAAATGTCCTTTTGTACATAGCCTTCTGAAATTCACATCAAAATACCCTTCTTTTCTGGTTTCTTGAATGTTCTCAACACATTAGGAGAAAGATCGTGTTTGAGCAAGAGTGATGTAGTGTGCGTTTTCCTGGATTTCAAGTGATTTGGGAAACATACTCCTTGTTTTTCCACATTGTGTAAGAAACAACATTAGGCTTTCAAGAGATTGAAACAATGCATCCCAAAACATATTCCTGCAGTGAAAACACATGTTTCTACAAAGACTTTGAAGGAGCAAGCAAAAGCCTAGTGGCAGAGTGTTGTTTCAGAGAGAAACACATGCATTTCATCCTTCTGGAGTGAGTCTTCAGCCTGGAATTCATTTGCATTTTGTACTGTGCAGAATGTAGCTACCTGCTCGGGGGTTGTCTCATAGAAGCGCCTTTCCTGTAGGAGCTTGTTGCAACATTCATTGTTTGGCTAAGTTCTTTAGGGTTGGTTTTGGAAGGTCTTTCAACTTTGGCCAAATCCCGCTTCGTACGAAATTTATTCACAGCGCTGTCTCCAAGTGTCCACAAAGAGCTGCTGCTTGAAACTGTCCACATGCACATCTCCCATACTGGTGTGCTCGTTTCACTACCTGGATTTTGGTTTCCACTTCTTTCTTGGAAATGACAAGCCTTCTTTCTGCATGCTACACACACCTTGTAGCAGTTTCAGCTTGAAGCATGTTGGTGCTCTCAAAACGCTGTGTAACTTCTGTAGGGTGTGTTACTCTCCAGCACTGAATACACTACTTAGAGCTCCTTTCACCACAGACACGCAAACACATCTTTCTGTGAAAGTTCTACCTCAGGTCACTTGGAAATGTAAGGTTTTCAGGGAGAACATGAGGTCAATCATGGTTTTGCACTCTGCAACCAATAGAAATGTCCTTTTGTACATAGCCTTCTGAAATTCACATCAAAATACCCTTCTTTTCTGGTTTCTTGAATGTTCTCAACACATTAGGAGAAAGATCGTGTTTGAGCAAGAGTGATGTAGTGTGCGTTTTCCTGGATTTCAAGTGATTTGGGAAACATACTCCTTGTTTTTCCACATTGTGTAAGAAACAACATTAGGCTTTCAAGAGATTGAAACAATGCATCCCAAAACATATTCCTGCAGTGAAAACACATGTTTCTACAAAGACTTTGAAGGAGCAAGCAAAAGCCTAGTGGCAGAGTGTTGTTTCAGAGAGAAACACATGCATTTCATCCTTCTGGAGTGAGTCTTCAGCCTGGAATTCATTTGCATTTTGTACTGTGCAGAATGTAGCTACCTGCTCGGGGGTTGTCTCATAGAAGCGCCTTTCCTGTAGGAGCTTGTTGCAACATTCATTGTTTGGCTAAGTTCTTTAGGGTTGGTTTTGGAAGGTCTTTCAACTTTGGCCAAATCCCGCTTCGTACGAAATTTTTTCACAGCGCTGTCTCCAAGTGTCCACAAAGAGCTGCTGCTTGAAACTGTCCACATGCACATCTCCCATACTGGTGTGCTCGTTTCACTACCTGGATTTTGGTTTCCACTTCTTTCTTGGAAATGACAAGCCTTCTTTCTGCATGCTACACACAACTTGTAGCAGTTTCAGCTTGAAGCATGTTGGTGCTCTCAAAACGCTGTGTAACTTCTGTAGGGTGTGTTACTCTCCAGCACTGAATACACTACTTAGAGCTCCTTTCACCACAGACACGCAAACACATCTTTCTGTGAAAGTTCTACCTCAGGTCACTTGGAAATGTAAGGTTTTCAGGGAGAACATGAGGTCAATCATGGTTTTGCACTCTGCAACCAATAGAAATGTCCTTTTGTACATAGCCTTCTGAAATTCACATCAAAATACCCTTCTTTTCTGGTTTCTTGAATGTTCTCAACACATTAGGAGAAAGATCGTGTTTGAGCAAGAGTGATGTAGTGTGCGTTTTCCTGGATTTCAAGTGATTTGGGAAGCATACTCCTTGTTTTTCCACATTGTGTAAGAAACAACATTAGGCTTGCAAGAGATTGAAACAATGCATCCCAAAACATATTCCTGCAGTGAAAACACATGTTTCTACAAAGACTTTGAAGGAGCAAGCAAAAGCCTAGTGGCAGAGTGTTCTTTCAGAGAGAAACACATGCATTTCATCCTTCTGGAGTGAGTCTTCAGCCTGGAATTCATTTGCATTTTGTACTGTGCAGAATGTAGCTACCTGCTCGGGGGTTGTCTCATAGAAGCGCCTTTCCTGTAGGAGCTTGTTGCAACATTCATTGTTTGGCTAAGTTCTTTAGGGTTGGTTTTGGAAGGTCTTTCAACTTTGGCCAAATCCCGCTTCGTACGAAATTTTTTCACAGCGCTGTCTCCAAGTGTCCACAAAGAGCTGCTGCTTGAAACTGTCCACATGCACATCTCCCATACTGGTGTGCTCGTTTCACTACCTGGATTTTGGTTTCCACTTCTTTCTTGGAAATGACAAGCCTTCTTTCTGCATGCTACACACACCTTGTAGCAGTTTCAGCTTGAAGCATGTTGGTGCTCTCAAAACGCTGTGTAACTTCTGTAGGGTGTGTTACTCTCCAGCACTGAATACACTACTTAGAGCTCCTTTCACCACAGACACGCAAACACATCTCTCTGTGAAAGTTCTACCTCAGGTCACTTGGAAATGTAAGGTTTTCATGGAGAACATGAGGTCAATCATGGTTTTGCACTCTGCAACCAATAGAAATGTCCTTTTGTACATAGCCTTCTGAAATTCACATCAAAATACCCTTCTTTTCTGGTTTCTTGAATGTTCTCAACACATTAGGAGAAAGATCGTGTTTGAGCAAGAGTGATGTAGTGTGCGTTTTCCTGGATTTCAAGTGATTTGGGAAACATACTCCTTGTTTTTCCACATTGTGTAAGAAACAACATTAGGCTTTCAAGAGATTGAAACAATGCATCCCAAAACATATTCCTGCAGTGAAAACACATGTTTCTACAAAGACTTTGAAGGAGCAAGCAAAAGCCTAGTGGCAGAGTGTTGTTTCAGAGAGAAACACATGCATTTCATCCTTCTGGAGTGAGTCTTCAGCCTGGAATTCATTTGCATTTTGTACTGTGCAGAATGTAGCTACCTGCTCGGGGGTTGTCTCATAGAAGCGCCTTTCCTGTAGGAGCTTGTTGCAACATTCATTGTTTGGCTAAGTTCTTTAGGGTTGGTTTTGGAAGGTCTTTCAACTTTGGCCAAATCCCGCTTCGTACGAAATTTTTTCACAGCGCTGTCTCCAAGTGTCCACAAAGAGCTGCTGCTTGAAACTGTCCACATGCACATCTCCCATACTGGTGTGCTCGTTTCACTACCTGGATTTTGGTTTCCACTTCTTTCTTGGAAATGACAAGCCTTCATTCTGCATGCTACACACACCTTGTAGCAGTTTCAGCTTGAAGCATGGTGGTGCACTCAAAACGCTGTGTAACTTCTGTAGGGTGTGTTACTCTCCAGCACTGAATACACTACTTAGAGCTCCTTTCACCACAGACACGCAAACACATCTTTCTGTGAAAGTTCTACCTCAGGTCACTTGGAAATGTAAGGTTTTCAGGGAGAACATGAGGTCAATCATGGTTTTGCACTCTGCAACCAATAGAAATGTCCTTTTGTACATAGCCTTCTGAAATTCACATCAAAATACCCTTCTTTTCTGGTTTCTTGAATGTTCTCAACACATTAGGAGAAAGATCGTGTTTGAGCAAGAGTGATGTAGTGTGCGTTTTCCTGGATTGCAAGTGATTTGGGAAACATACTCCTTGTTTTTCCACATTGTGTAAGAAACAACATTAGGCTTGCAAGAGATTGAAACAATGCATCCCAAAACATATTCCTGCAGTGAAAACACATGTTTCTACAAAGACTTTGAAGGAGCAAGCCAAAGCCTAGTGGCAGAGTGTTGTTTCAGAGAGAAACACATGCATTTCATCCTTCTGGAGTGAGTTTTCAGCCTGGAATTCATTTGCATTTTGTACTGTGCAGAATGTAGCTACCTGCTCGGGGGTTGTCTCATAGAAGCACCTTTCCTGTAGGAGCTTGTTGCAACATTCATTGTTTGGCTAAGTTCTTTAGGGTTGGTTTTGGAAGGTCTTTCAACTTTGGCCAAATCCCGCTTCGTACGAAATTTTTTCACAGCGCTGTCTCCAAGTGTCCACAAACAGCTGCTGCTTGAAACTGTCCACATGCACATCTCCCATACTGGTGTGCTCGTTTCACTACCTGGATTTTGGTTTCCACTTCTTTCTTGGAAATGACAAGCCTTCTTTCTGCATGCTACACACACCTTGTAGCAGTTTCAGCTTGAAGCATGTTGGTGCTCTCAAAACGCTGTGTAACTTCTGTAGGGTGTGTTACTCTCCAGCACTGAATACACTACTTAGAGCTCCTTTCACCACAGACACGCAAACACATCTTTCTGTGAAAGTTCTACCTCAGGTCACTTGGAAATGTAAGGTTTTCAGGGAGAACATGAGGTCAATCATGGTTTTGCACTCTGCAACCAATAGAAATGTCCTTTTGTACATAGCCTTCTGAAATTCACATCAAAATACCCTTCTTTTCTGGTTTCTTGAATGTTCTCAACACATTAGGAGAAAGATCGTGTTTGAGCAAGAGTGATGTAGTGTGCGTTTTCCTGGATTTCAAGTGATTTGGGAAACATACTCCTTGTTTTTCCACATTGTGTAAGAAACAACATTAGGCTTTCAAGAGATTGAAACAATGCATCCCAAAACATATTCCTGCAGTGAAAACACATGTTTCTACAAAGACTTTGAAGGAGCAAGCAAAAGCCTAGTGGCAGAGTGTTGTTTCAGAGAGAAACACATGCATTTCATCCTTCTGGAGTGAGTCTTCAGCCTGGAATTCATTTGCATTTTGTACTGTGCAGAATGTAGCTACCTGCTCGGGGGTTGTCTCATAGAAGCGCCTTTCCTGTAGGAGCTTGTTGCAACATTCATTGTTTGGCTAAGTTCTTTAGGGTTGGTTTTGGAAGGTCTTTCAACTTTGGCCAAATCCCGCTTCGTACGAAATTTTTTCACAGCGCTGTCTCCAAGTGTCCACAAAGAGCTGCTGCTTGAAACTGTCCACATGCACATCTCCCATACTGGTGTGCTCGTTTCACTACCTGGATTTTGGTTTCCACTTCTTTCTTGGAAATGACAAGCCTTCTTTCTGCATGCTACACACAACTTGTAGCAGTTTCAGCTTGAAGCATGTTGGTGCTCTCAAAACGCTGTGTAACTTCTGTAGGGTGTGTTACTCTCCAGCACTGAATACACTACTTAGAGCTCCTTTCACCACAGACACGCAAACACATCTTTCTGTGAAAGTTCTACCTCAGGTCACTTGGAAATGTAAGGTTTTCAGGGAGAACATGAGGTCAATCATGGTTTTGCACTCTGCAACCAATAGAAATGTCCTTTTGTACATAGCCTTCTGAAATTCACATCAAAATACCCTTCTTTTCTGGTTTCTTGAATGTTCTCAACACATTAGGAGAAAGATCGTGTTTGAGCAAGAGTGATGTAGTGTGCGTTTTCCTGGATTTCAAGTGATTTGGGAAGCATACTCCTTGTTTTTCCACATTGTGTAAGAAACAACATTAGGCTTGCAAGAGATTGAAACAATGCATCCCAAAACATATTCCTGCAGTGAAAACACATGTTTCTACAAAGACTTTGAAGGAGCAAGCCAAAGCCTAGTGGCAGAGTGTTCTTTCAGAGAGAAACACATGCATTTCATCCTTCTGGAGTGAGTCTTCAGCCTGGAATTCATTTGCATTTTGTACTGTGCAGAATGTAGCTACCTGCTCGGGGGTTGTCTCATAGAAGCGCCTTTCCTGTAGGAGCTTGTTGCAACATTCATTGTTTGGCTAAGTTCTTTAGGGTTGGTTTTGGAAGGTCTTTCAACTTTGGCCAAATCCCGCTTCGTACGAAATTTTTTCACAGCGCTGTCTCCAAGTGTCCACAAAGAGCTGCTGCTTGAAACTGTCCACATGCACATCTCCCATACTGGTGTGCTCATTTCACTACCTGGATTTTGGTTTCCACTCCTTTCTTGGAAATGACAAGCCTTCTTTCTGCATGCTACACACACCTTGTAGCAGTTTCAGCTTGAAGCATGTTGGTGCTCTCAAAACGCTGTGTAACTTCTGTAGGGTGTGTTACTCTCCAGCACTGAATACACTACTTAGAGCTCCTTTCACCACAGACACGCAAACACATCTTTCTGTGAAAGTTCTACCTCAGGTCACTTGGAAATGTAAGGTTTTCATGGAGAACATGAGGTCAATCATGGTTTTGCACTCTGCAACCAATAGAAATGTCCTTTTGTACATAGCCTTCTGAAATTCACATCAAAATACCCTTCTTTTCTGGTTTCTTGAATGTTCTCAACACATTAGGAGAAAGATCGTGTTTGAGCAAGAGTGATGTAGTGTGCGTTTTCCTGGATTTCAAGTGATTTGGGAAACATACTCCTTGTTTTTCCACATTGTGTAAGAAACAACATTAGGCTTTCAAGAGATTGAAACAATGCATCCCAAAACATATTCCTGCAGTGAAAACACATGTTTCTACAAAGACTTTGAAGGAGCAAGCAAAAGCCTAGTGGCAGAGTGTTGTTTCAGAGAGAAACACATGCATTTCATCCTTCTGGAGTGAGTCTTCAGCCTGGAATTCATTTGCATTTTGTACTGTGCAGAATGTAGCTACCTGCTCGGGGGTTGTCTCATAGAAGCGCCTTTCCTGTAGGAGCTTGTTGCAACATTCATTGTTTGGCTAAGTTCTTTAGGGTTGGTTTTGGAAGGTCTTTCAACTTTGGCCAAATCCCGCTTCGTACGAAATTTTTTCACAGCGCTGTCTCCAAGTGTCCACAAAGAGCTGCTGCTTGAAACTGTCCACATGCACATCTCCCATACTGGTGTGCTCGTTTCACTACCTGGATTTTGGTTTCCACTTCTTTCTTGGAAATGACAAGCCTTCATTCTGCATGCTACACACACCTTGTAGCAGTTTCAGCTTGAAGCATGTTGGTGCTCTCAAAACGCTGTGTAACTTCTGTAGGGTGTGTTACTCTCCAGCACTGAATACACTACTTAGAGCTCCTTTCACCACAGACACGCAAACACATCTTTCTGTGAAAGTTCTACCTCAGGTCACTTGGAAATGTAAGGTTTTCAGGGAGAACATGAGGTCAATCATGGTTTTGCACTCTGCAACCAATAGAAATGTCCTTTTGTACATAGCCTTCTGAAATTCACATCAAAATACCCTTCTTTTCTGGTTTCTTGAATGTTCTCAACACATTAGGAGAAAGATCGTGTTTGAGCAAGAGTGATGTAGTGTGCGTTTTCCTGGATTGCAAGTGATTTGGGAAACATACTCCTTGTTTTTCCACATTGTGTAAGAAACAACATTAGGCTTGCAAGAGATTGAAACAATGCATCCCAAAACATATTCCTGCAGTGAAAACACATGTTTCTACAAAGACTTTGAAGGAGCAAGCCAAAGCCTAGTGGCAGAGTGTTGTTTCAGAGAGAAACACATGCATTTCATCCTTCTGGAGTGAGTTTTCAGCCTGGAATTCATTTGCATTTTGTACTGTGCAGAATGTAGCTACCTGCTCGGGGGTTGTCTCATAGAAGCACCTTTCCTGTAGGAGCTTGTTGCAACATTCATTGTTTGGCTAAGTTCTTTAGGGTTGGTTTTGGAAGGTCTTTCAACTTTGGCCAAATCCCGCTTCGTACGAAATTTTTTCACAGCGCTGTCTCCAAGTGTCCACAAAGAGCTGCTGCTTGAAACTGTCCACATGCACATCTCCCATACTGGTGTGCTCGTTTCACTACCTGGATTTTGGTTTCCACTTCTTTCTTGGAAATGACAAGCCTTCTTTCTGCATGCTACACACACCTTGTAGCAGTTTCAGCTTGAAGCATGTTGGTGCTCTCAAAACGCTGTGTAACTTCTGTAGGGTGTGTTACTCTCCAGCACTGAATACACTACTTAGAGCTCCTTTCACCACAGACACGCAAACACATCTTTCTGTGAAAGTTCTACCTCAGGTCACTTGGAAATGTAAGGTTTCCATGGAGAACATGAGGTCAATCATGGTTTTGCACTCTGCAACCAATAGAAATGTCCTTTTGTACATAGCCTTCTGAAATTCACATCAAAATACCCTTCTTTTCTGGTTTCTTGAATGTTCTCAACACATTAGGAGAAAGATCGTGTTTGAGCAAGAGTGATGTAGTGTGCGTTTTCCTGGATTTCAAGTGATTTGGGAAACATACTCCTTGTTTTTCCACATTGTGTAAGAAACAACATTAGGCTTTCAAGAGATTGAAACAATGCATCCCAAAACATATTCCTGCAGTGAAAACACATGTTTCTACAAAGACTTTGAAGGAGCAAGCAAAAGCCTAGTGGCAGAGTGTTGTTTCAGAGAGAAACACATGCATTTCATCCTTCTGGAGTGAGTCTTCAGCCTGGAATTCATTTGCATTTTGTACTGTGCAGAATGTAGCTACCTGCTCGGGGGTTGTCTCATAGAAGCGCCTTTCCTGTAGGAGCTTGTTGCAACATTCATTGTTTGGCTAAGTTCTTTAGGGTTGGTTTTGGAAGGTCTTTCAACTTTGGCCAAATCCCGCTTCGTACGAAATTTTTTCACAGCGCTGTCTCCAAGTGTCCACAAAGAGCTGCTGCTTGAAACTGTCCACATGCACATCTCCCATACTGGTGTGCTCGTTTCACTACCTGGATTTTGGTTTCCACTTCTTTCTTGGAAATGACAAGCCTTCTTTCTGCATGCTACACACAACTTGTAGCAGTTTCAGCTTGAAGCATGTTGGTGCTCTCAAAACGCTGTGTAACTTCTGTAGGGTGTGTTACTCTCCAGCACTGAATACACTACTTAGAGCTCCTTTCACCACAGACACGCAAACACATCTTTCTGTGAAAGTTCTACCTCAGGTCACTTGGAAATGTAAGGTTTTCAGGGAGAACATGAGGTCAATCATGGTTTTGCACTCTGCAACCAATAGAAATGTCCTTTTGTACATAGCCTTCTGAAATTCACATCAAAATACCCTTCTTTTCTGGTTTCTTGAATGTTCTCAACACATTAGGAGAAAGATCGTGTTTGAGCAAGAGTGATGTAGTGTGCGTTTTCCTGGATTTCAAGTGATTTGGGAAACATACTCCTTGCTTTTCCACATTGTGTAAGAAACAACATTAGGCTTTCAAGAGATTGAAACAATGCATCCCAAAACATATTCCTGCAGTGAAAACACATGTTTCTACAAAGACTTTGAAGGAGCAAGCAAAAGCCTAGTGGCAGAGTGTTCTTTCAGAGAGAAACACATGCATTTCATCCTTCTGGAGTGAGTCTTCAGCCTGGAATTCATTTGCATTTTGTACTGTGCAGAATGTAGCTACCTGCTCGGGGGTTGTCTCATAGAAGCGCCTTTCCTGTAGGAGCTTGTTGCAACATTCATTGTTTGGCTAAGTTCTTTAGGGTTGGTTTTGGAAGGTCTTTCAACTTTGGCCAAATCCCGCTTCGTACGAAATTTTTTCACAGCGCTGTCTCCAAGTGTCCACAAAGAGCTGCTGCTTGAAACTGTCCACATGCACATCTCCCATACTGGTGTGCTCGTTTCACTACCTGGATTTTGGTTTCCACTTCTTTCTTTGAAATGACAAGCCTTCTTTCTGCATGCTACACACACCTTGTAGCAGTTTCAGCTTGAAGCATGTTGGTGCTCTCAAATCGCTGTGTAACTTCTGTAGGGTGTGTTACTCTCCAGCACTGAATACACTACTTAGAGCTCCTTTCACCACAGACACGCAAACACATCTTTCTGTGAAAGTTCTACCTCAGGTCACTTGGAAATGTAAGGTTTTCAGGGAGAACATGAGGTCAATCATGGTTTTGCACTCTGCAACCAATAGAAATGTCCTTTTGTACATAGCCTTCTGAAATTCACATCAAAATACCCTTCTTTTCTGGTTTCTTGAATGTTCTCAACACATTAGGAGAAAGATCGTGTTTGAGCAAGAGTGATGTAGTGTGCGTTTTCCTGGATTTCAAGTGATTTGGGAAGCATACTCCTTGTTTTTCCACATTGTGTAAGAAACAACATTAGGCTTGCAAGAGATTGAAACAATGCATCCCAAAACATATTCCTGCAGTGAAAACACATGTTTCTACAAAGACTTTGAAGGAGCAAGCAAAAGCCTAGTGGCAGAGTGTTGTTTCAGAGAGAAACACATGCATTTCATCCTTCTGGAGTGAGTCTTCAGCCTGGAATTCATTTGCATTTTGTACTGTGCAGAATGTAGCTACCTGCTCGGGGGTTGTCTCATAGAAGCGCCTTTCCTGTAGGAGCTTGTTGCAACATTCATTGTTTGGCTAAGTTCTTTAGGGTTGGTTTTGGAAGGTCTTTCAACTTTGGCCAAATCCCGCTTCGTACGAAATTTTTTCACAGCGCTGTCTCCAAGTGTCCACAAAGAGCTGCTGCTTGAAACTGTCCACATGCACATCTCCCATACTGGTGTGCTCGTTTCACTACCTGGATTTTGGTTTCCACTTCTTTCTTGGAAATGACAAGCCTTCTTTCTGCATGCTACACACAACTTTTAGCAGTTTCAGCTTGAAGCATGTTGGTGCTCTCAAAACGCTGTGTAACTTCTGTAGGGTGTGTTACTCTCCAGCACTGAATACACTACTTAGAGCTCCTTTCACCACAGACACGCAAACACATCTTTCTGTGAAAGTTCTACCTCAGGTCACTTGGAAATGTAAGGTTTTCAGGGAGAACATGAGGTCAATCATGGTTTTGCACTCTGCAACCAATAGAAATGTCCTTTTGTACATAGCCTTCTGAAATTCACATCAAAATACCCTTCTTTTCTGGTTTCTTGAATGTTCTCAACACATTAGGAGAAAGATCGTGTTTGAGCAAGAGTGATGTAGTGTGCGTTTTCCTGGATTACAAGTGATTTGGGAAACATACTCCTTGCTTTTCCACATTGTGTAAGAAACAACATTAGGCTTTCAAGAGATTGAAACAATGCATCCCAAAACATATTCCTGCAGTGAAAACACATGTTTCTACAAAGACTTTGAAGGAGCAAGCAAAAGCCTAGTGGCAGAGTGTTCTTTCAGAGAGAAACACATGCATTTCATCCTTCTGGAGTGAGTCTTCAGCCTGGAATTCATTTGCATTTTGTACTGTGCAGAATGTAGCTACCTGCTCGGGGGTTGTCTCATAGAAGCGCCTTTTCTGTAGGAGCTTGTTGCAACATTCATTGTTTGGCTAAGTTCTTTAGGGTTGGTTTTGGAAGGTCTTTCAACTTTGGCCAAATCCCGCTTCGTACGAAATTTTTTCACAGCGCTGTCTCCAAGTGTCCACAAAGAGCTGCTGCTTGAAACTGTCCACATGCACATCTCCCATACTGGTGTGCTCGTTTCACTACCTGGATTTTGGTTTCCACTTCTTTCTTTGAAATGACAAGCCTTCTTTCTGCATGCTACACACACCTTGTAGCAGTTTCAGCTTGAAGCATGTTGGTGCTCTCAAATCGCTGTGTAACTTCTGTAGGGTGTGTTACTCTCCAGCACTGAATACACTACTTAGAGCTCCTTTCACCACAGACACGCAAACACATCTTTCTGTGAAAGTTCTACCTCAGGTCACTTGGAAATGTAAGGTTTTCAGGGAGAACATGAGGTCAATCATGGTTTTGCACTCTGCAACCAATAGAAATGTCCTTTTGTACATAGCCTTCTGAAATTCACATCAAAATACCCTTCTTTTCTGGTTTCTTGAATGTTCTCAACACATTAGGAGAAAGATCGTGTTTGAGCAAGAGTGATGTAGTGTGCGTTTTCCTGGATTTCAAGTGATTTGGGAAGCATACTCCTTGTTTTTCCACATTGTGTAAGAAACAACATTAGGCTTGCAAGAGATTGAAACAATGCATCCCAAAACATATTCCTGCAGTGAAAACACATGTTTCTACAAAGACTTTGAAGGAGCAAGCCAAAGCCTAGTGGCAGAGTGTTCTTTCAGAGAGAAACACATGCATTTCATCCTTCTGGAGTGAGTCTTCAGCCTGGAATTCATTTGCATTTTGTACTGTGCAGAATGTAGCTACCTGCTCGGGGGTTGTCTCATAGAAGCGCCTTTCCTGTAGGAGCTTGTTGCAACATTCATTGTTTGGCTAAGTTCTTTAGGGTTGGTTTTGGAAGGTCTTTCAACTTTGGCCAAATCCCGCTTCGTACGAAATTTTTTCACAGCGCTGTCTCCAAGTGTCCACAAAGAGCTGCTGCTTGAAACTGTCCACATGCACATCTCCCATACTGGTGTGCTCATTTCACTACCTGGATTTTGGTTTCCACTCCTTTCTTGGAAATGACAAGCCTTCTTTCTGCATGCTACACACACCTTGTAGCAGTTTCAGCTTGAAGCATGTTGGTGCTCTCAAAACGCTGTGTAACTTCTGTAGGGTGTGTTACTCTCCAGCACTGAATACACTACTTAGAGCTCCTTTCACCACAGACACGCAAACACATCTTTCTGTGAAAGTTCTACCTCAGGTCACTTGGAAATGTAAGGTTTTCATGGAGAACATGAGGTCAATCATGGTTTTGCACTCTGCAACCAATAGAAATGTCCTTTTGTACATAGCCTTCTGAAATTCACATCAAAATACCCTTCTTTTCTGGTTTCTTGAATGTTCTCAACACATTAGGAGAAAGATCGTGTTTGAGCAAGAGTGATGTAGTGTGCGTTTTCCTGGATTTCAAGTGATTTGGGAAACATACTCCTTGTTTTTCCACATTGTGTAAGAAACAACATTAGGCTTGCAAGAGATTGAAACAATGCATCCCAAAACATATTCCTGCAGTGAAAACACATGTTTCTACAAAGACTTTGAAGGAGCAAGCCAAAGCCTAGTGGCAGAGTGTTCTTTCAGAGAGAAACACATGCATTTCATCCTTCTGGAGTGAGTCTTCAGCCTGGAATTCATTTGCATTTTGTACTGTGCAGAATGTAGCTACCTGCTCGGGGGTTGTCTCATAGAAGCGCCTTTCCTGTAGGAGCTTGTTGCAACATTCATTGTTTGGCTAAGTTCTTTAGGGTTGGTTTTGGAAGGTCTTTCAACTTTGGCCAAATCCCGCTTCGTACGAAATTTTTTCACAGCGCTGTCTCCAAGTGTCCACAAAGAGCTGCTGCTTGAAACTGTCCACATGCACATCTCCCATACTGGTGTGCTCGTTTCACTACCTGGATTTTGGTTTCCACTCCTTTCTTGGAAATGACAAGCCTTCTTTCTGCATGCTACACACACCTTGTAGCAGTTTCAGCTTGAAGCATGTTGGTGCTCTCAAAACGCTGTGTAACTTCTGTAGGGTGTGTTACTCTCCAGCACTGAATACACTACTTAGAGCTCCTTTCACCACAGACACGCAAACACATCTTTCTGTGAAAGTTCTACCTCAGGTCACTTGGAAATGTAAGGTTTTCATGGAGAACATGAGGTCAATCATGGTTTTGCACTCTGCAACCAATAGAAATGTCCTTTTGTACATAGCCTTCTGAAATTCACATCAAAATACCCTTCTTTTCTGGTTTCTTGAATGTTCTCAACACATTAGGAGAAAGATCGTGTTTGAGCAAGAGTGATGTAGTGTGCGTTTTCCTGGATTTCAAGTGATTTGGGAAACATACTCCTTGTTTTTCCACATTGTGTAAGAAACAACATTAGGCTTTCAAGAGATTGAAACAATGCATCCCAAAACATATTCCTGCAGTGAAAACACATGTTTCTACAAAGACTTTGAAGGAGCAAGCCAAAGCCTAGTGGCAGAGTGTTCTTTCAGAGAGAAACACATGCATTTCATCCTTCTGGAGTGAGTCTTCAGCCTGGAATTCATTTGCATTTTGTACTGTGCAGAATGTAGCTACCTGCTCGGGGGTTGTCTCATAGAAGCGCCTTTCCTGTAGGAGCTTGTTGCAACATTCATTGTTTGGCTAAGTTCTTTAGGGTTGGTTTTGGAAGGTCTTTCAACTTTGGCCAAATCCCGCTTCGTACGAAATTTTTTCACAGCGCTGTCTCCAAGTGTCCACAAAGAGCTGCTGCTTGAAACTGTCCACATGCACATCTCCCATACTGGTGTGCTCGTTTCACTACCTGGATTTTGGTTTCCACTTTTTTCTTGGAAATGACAAGCCTTCTTTCTGCATGCTACACACACCTTGTAGCAGTTTCAGCTTGAAGCATGTTGGTGCTCTCAAAACGCTGTGTAACTTCTGTAGGGTGTGTTACTCTCCAGCACTGAATACACTACTTAGAGCTCCTTTCACCACAGACACGCAAACACATCTTTCTGTGAAAGTTCTACCTCAGGTCACTTGGAAATGTAAGGTTTTCAGGGAGAACATGAGGTCAATCATGGTTTTGCACTCTGCAACCAATAGAAATGTCCTTTTGTACATAGCCTTCTGAAATTCACATCAAAATACCCTTCTTTTCTGGTTTCTTGAATGTTCTCAACACATTAGGAGAAAGATCGTGTTTGAGCAAGAGTGATGTAGTGTGCGTTTTCCTGGATTTCAAGTGATTTGGGAAACATACTCCTTGTTTTTCCACATTGTGTAAGAAACAACATTAGGCTTGCAAGAGATTGAAACAATGCATCCCAAAACATATTCCTGCAGTGAAAACACATGTTTCTACAAAGACTTTGAAGGAGCAAGCCAAAGCCTAGTGGCAGAGTGTTCTTTCAGAGAGAAACACATGCATTTCATCCTTCTGGAGTGAGTCTTCAGCCTGGAATTCATTTGCATTTTGTACTGTGCAGAATGTAGCTACCTGCTCGGGGGTTGTCTCATAGAAGCGCCTTTCCTGTAGGAGCTTGTTGCAACATTCATTGTTTGGCTAAGTTCTTTAGGGTTGGTTTTGGAAGGTCTTTCAACTTTGGCCAAATCCCGCTTCGTACGAAATTTTTTCACAGTGCTGTCTCCAAGTGTCCACAAAGAGCTGCTGCTTGAAACTGTCCACATGCACATCTCCCATACTGGTGTGCTCATTTCACTACCTGGATTTTGGTTTCCACTCCTTTCTTGGAAATGACAAGCCTTCTTTCTGCATGCTACACACACCTTGTAGCAGTTTCAGCTTGAAGCATGTTGGTGCTCTCAAAACGCTGTGTAACTTCTGTAGGGTGTGTTACTCTCCAGCACTGAATACACTACTGAGAGCTCCTTTCACCACAGACACGCAAACACATCTTTCTGTGAAAGTTCTACCTCAGGTCACTTGGAAATGTAAGGTTTTCATGGAGAACATGAGGTCAATCATGGTTTTGCACTCTGCAACCAATAGAAGTGTCCTTTTGTACATAGCCTTCTGAAATTCACATCAAAATACCCTTCTTTTCTGGTTTCTTGAATGTTCTCAACACATTAGGAGAAAGATCGTGTTTGAGCAAGAGTGATGTAGTGTGCGTTTTCCTGGATTTCAAGTGATTTGGGAAACATACTCCTTGTTTTTCCACATTGTGTAAGAAACAACATTAGGCTTTCAAGAGATTGAAACAATGCATCCCAAAACATATTCCTGCAGTGAAAACACATGTTTCTACAAAGACTTTGAAGGAGCAAGCAAAAGCCTAGTGGCAGAGTGTTGTTTCAGAGAGAAACACATGCATTTCATCCTTCTGGAGTGAGTCTTCAGCCTGGAATTCATTTGCATTTTGTACTGTGCAGAATGTAGCTACCTGCTCGGGGGTTGTCTCATAGAAGCGCCTTTCCTGTAGGAGCTTGTTGCAACATTCATTGTTTGGCTAAGTTCTTTAGGGTTGGTTTTGGAAGGTCTTTCAACTTTGGCCAAATCCCGCTTCGTACGAAATTTTTTCACAGCGCTGTCTCCAAGTGTCCACAAAGAGCTGCTGCTTGAAACTGTCCACATGCACATCTCCCATACTGGTGTGCTCGTTTCACTACCTGGATTTTGGTTTCCACTTCTTTCTTGGAAATGACAAGCCTTCTTTCTGCATGCTACACACAACTTGTAGCAGTTTCAGCTTGAAGCATGTTGGTGCTCTCAAAACGCTGTGTAACTTCTGTAGGGTGTGTTACTCTCCAGCACTGAATACACTACTTAGAGCTCCTTTCACCACAGACACGCAAACACATCTTTCTGTGAAAGTTCTACCTCAGGTCACTTGGAAATGTAAGGTTTTCAGGGAGAACATGAGGTCAATCATGGTTTTGCACTCTGCAACCAATAGAAATGTCCTTTTGTACATAGCCTTCTGAAATTCACATCAAAATACCCTTCTTTTCTGGTTTCTTGAATGTTCTCAACACATTAGGAGAAAGATCGTGTTTGAGCAAGAGTGATGTAGTGTGCGTTTTCCTGGATTTCAAGTGATTTGGGAAACATACTCCTTGCTTTTCCACATTGTGTAAGAAACAACATTAGGCTTTCAAGAGATTGAAACAATGCATCCCAAAACATATTCCTGCAGTGAAAACACATGTTTCTACAAAGACTTTGAAGGAGCAAGCAAAAGCCTAGTGGCAGAGTGTTCTTTCAGAGAGAAACACATGCATTTCATCCTTCTGGAGTGAGTCTTCAGCCTGGAATTCATTTGCATTTTGTACTGTGCAGAATGTAGCTACCTGCTCGGGGGTTGTCTAATAGAAGCGCCTTTCCTGTAGGAGCTTGTTGCAACATTCATTGTTTGGCTAAGTTCTTTAGGGTTGGTTTTGGAAGGTCTTTCAACTTTGGCCAAATCCCGCTTCGTACGAAATTTTTTCACAGCGCTGTCTCCAACTGTCCACAAAGAGCTGCTGCTTGAAACTGTCCACATGCACATCTCCCATACTGGTGTGCTCGTTTCACTACCTGGATTTTGGTTTTCACTTCTTTCTTTGAAATGACAAGCCTTCTTTCTGCATGCTACACACACCTTGTAGCAGTTTCAGCTTGAAGCATGTTGGTGCTCTCAAATCGCTGTGTAACTTCTGTAGGGTGTGTTACTCTCCAGCACTGAATACACTACTTAGAGCTCCTTTCACCACAGACACGCAAACACATCTTTCTGTGAAAGTTCTACCTCAGGTCACTTGGAAATGTAAGGTTTTCAGGGAGAACATGAGGTCAATCATGGTTTTGCACTCTGCAACCAATAGAAATGTCCTTTTGTACATAGCCTTCTGAAATTCACATCAAAATACCCTTCTTTTCTGGTTTCTTGAATGTTCTCAACACATTAGGAGAAAGATCGTGTTTGAGCAAGAGTGATGTAGTGTGCGTTTTCCTGGATTTCAAGTGATTTGGGAAGCATACTCCTTGTTTTTCCACATTGTGTAAGAAACAACATTAGGCTTGCAAGAGATTGAAACAATGCATCCCAAAACATATTCCTGCAGTGAAAACACATGTTTCTACAAAGACTTTGAAGGAGCAAGCCAAAGCCTAGTGGCAGAGTGTTCTTTCAGAGAGAAACACATGCATTTCATCCTTCTGGAGTGAGTCTTCAGCCTGGAATTCATTTGCATTTTGTACTGTGCAGAATGTAGCTACCTGCTCGGGGGTTGTCTCATAGAAGCGCCTTTCCTGTAGGAGCTTGTTGCAACATTCATTGTTTGGCTAAGTTCTTTAGGGTTGGTTTTGGAAGGTCTTTCAACTTTGGCCAAATCCCGCTTCGTACGAAATTTTTTCACAGCGCTGTCTCCAAGTGTCCACAAAGAGCTGCTGCTTGAAACTGTCCACATGCACATCTCCCATACTGGTGTGCTCATTTCACTACCTGGATTTTGGTTTCCACTCCTTTCTTGGAAATGACAAGCCTTCTTTCTGCATGCTACACACACCTTGTAGCAGTTTCAGCTTGAAGCATGTTGGTGCTCTCAAAACGCTGTGTAACTTCTGTAGGGTGTGTTACTCTCCAGCACTGAATACACTACTTAGAGCTCCTTTCACCACAGACACGCAAACACATCTTTCTGTGAAAGTTCTACCTCAGGTCACTTGGAAATGTAAGGTTTTCATGGAGAACATGAGGTCAATCATGGTTTTGCACTCTGCAACCAATAGAAATGTCCTTTTGTACATAGCCTTCTGAAATTCACATCAAAATACCCTTCTTTTCTGGTTTCTTGAATGTTCTCAACACATTAGGAGAAAGATCGTGTTTGAGCAAGAGTGATGTAGTGTGCGTTTTCCTGGATTTCAAGTGATTTGGGAAACATACTCCTTGTTTTTCCACATTGTGTAAGAAACAACATTAGGCTTGCAAGAGATTGAAACAATGCATCCCAAAACATATTCCTGCAGTGAAAACACATGTTTCTACAAAGACTTTGAAGGAGCAAGCCAAAGCCTAGTGGCAGAGTGTTCTTTCAGAGAGAAACACATGCATTTCATCCTTCTGGAGTGAGTCTTCAGCCTGGAATTCATTTGCATTTTGTACTGTGCAGAATGTAGCTACCTGCTCGGGGGTTGTCTCATAGAAGCGCCTTTCCTGTAGGAGCTTGTTGCAACATTCATTGTTTGGCTAAGTTCTTTAGGGTTGGTTTTGGAAGGTCTTTCAACTTTGGCCAAATCCCGCTTCGTACGAAATTTTTTCACAGCGCTGTCTCCAAGTGTCCACAAAGAGCTGCTGCTTGAAACTGTCCACATGCACATCTCCCATACTGGTGTGCTCGTTTCACTACCTGGATTTTGGTTTCCACTCCTTTCTTGGAAATGACAAGCCTTCTTTCTGCATGCTACACACACCTTGTAGCAGTTTCAGCTTGAAGCATGTTGGTGCTCTCAAAACGCTGTGTAACTTCTGTAGGGTGTGTTACTCTCCAGCACTGAATACACTACTTAGAGCTCCTTTCACCACAGACACGCAAACACATCTTTCTGTGAAAGTTCTACCTCAGGTCACTTGGAAATGTAAGGTTTTCATGGAGAACATGAGGTCAATCATGGTTTTGCACTCTGCAACCAATAGAAATGTCCTTTTGTACATAGCCTTCTGAAATTCACATCAAAATACCCTTCTTTTCTGGTTTCTTGAATGTTCTCAACACATTAGGAGAAAGATCGTGTTTGAGCAAGAGTGATGTAGTGTGCGTTTTCCTGGATTTCAAGTGATTTGGGAAACATACTCCTTGTTTTTCCACATTGTGTAAGAAACAACATTAGGCTTTCAAGAGATTGAAACAATGCATCCCAAAACATATTCCTGCAGTGAAAACACATGTTTCTACAAAGACTTTGAAGGAGCAAGCCAAAGCCTAGTGGCAGAGTGTTGTTTCAGAGAGAAACACATGCATTTCATCCTTCTGGAGTGAGTCTTCAGCCTGGAATTCATTTGCATTTTGTACTGTGCAGAATGTAGCTACCTGCTCGGGGGTTGTCTCATAGAAGCGCCTTTCCTGTAGGAGCTTGTTGCAACATTCATTGTTTGGCTAAGTTCTTTAGGGTTGGTTTTGGAAGGTCTTTCAACTTTGGCCAAATCCCGCTTCGTACGAAATTTTTTCACAGCGCTGTCTCCAAGTGTCCACAAAGAGCTGCTGCTTGAAACTGTCCACATGCACATCTCCCATACTGGTGTGCTCATTTCACTACCTGGATTTTGGTTTCCACTCCTTTCTTGGAAATGACAAGCCTTCTTTCTGCAGGCTACACACACCTTGTAGCAGTTTCAGCTTGAAGCATGTTGGTGCTCTCAAAACGCTGTGTAACTTCTGTAGGGTGTGTTACTCTCCAGCACTGAATACACTACTTAGAGCTCCTTTCACCACAGACACGCAAACACATCTTTCTGTGAAAGTTCTACCTCAGGTCACTTGGAAATGTAAGGTTTTCATGGAGAACATGAGGTCAATCATGGTTTTGCACTCTGCAACCAATAGAAATGTCCTTTTGTACATAGCCTTCTGAAATTCACATCAAAATACCCTTCTTTTCTGGTTTCTTGAATGTTCTCAACACATTAGGAGAAAGATCGTGTTTGAGCAAGAGTGATGTAGTGTGCGTTTTCCTGGATTTCAAGTGATTTGGGAAACATACTCCTTGTTTTTCCACATTGTGTAAGAAACAACATTAGGCTTGCAAGAGATTGAAACAATGCATCCCAAAACATATTCCTGCAGTGAAAACACATGTTTCTACAAAGACTTTGAAGGAGCAAGCCAAAGCCTAGTGGCAGAGTGTTCTTTCAGAGAGAAACACATGCATTTCATCCTTCTGGAGTGAGTCTTCAGCCTGGAATTCATTTGCATTTTGTACTGTGCAGAATGTAGCTACCTGCTCGGGGGTTGTCTCATAGAAGCGCCTTTCCTGTAGGAGCTTGTTGCAACATTCATTGTTTGGCTAAGTTCTTTAGGGTTGGTTTTGGAAGGTCTTTCAACTTTGGCCAAATCCCGCTTCGTACGAAATTTTTTCACAGCGCTGTCTCCAAGTGTCCACAAAGAGCTGCTGCTTGAAACTGTCCACATGCACATCTCCCATACTGGTGTGCTCGTTTCACTACCTGGATTTTGGTTTCCACTCCTTTCTTGGAAATGACAAGCCTTCTTTCTGCATGCTACACACACCTTGTAGCAGTTTCAGCTTGAAGCATGTTGGTGCTCTCAAAACGCTGTGTAACTTCTGTAGGGTGTGTTACTCTCCAGCACTGAATACACTACTTAGAGCTCCTTTTCACCACAGACACGCAAACACATCTTTCTGTGAAAGTTCTACCTCAGGTCACTTGGAAATGTAAGGTTTTCAGGGAGAACATGAGGTCAATCATGGTTTTGCACTCTGCAACCAATAGAAATGTCCTTTTGTACATAGCCTTCTGAAATTCACATCAAAATACCCTTCTTTTCTGGTTTCTTGAATGTTCTCAACACATTAGGAGAAAGATCGTGTTTGAGCAAGAGTGATGTAGTGTGCGTTTTCCTGGATTTCAAGTGATTTGGGAAGCATACCCCTTGTTTTTCCACATTGTGTAAGAAACAACATTAGGCTTGCAAGAGATTGAAACAATGCATCCCAAAACATATTCCTGCAGTGAAAACACATGTTTCTACAAAGACTTTGAAGGAGCAAGCCAAAGCCTAGTGGCAGAGTGTTCTTTCAGAGAGAAACACATGCATTTCATCCTTCTGGAGTGAGTCTTCAGCCTGGAATTCATTTGCATTTTGTACTGTGCAGAATGTAGCTACCTGCTCGGGGGTTGTCTCATAGAAGCGCCTTTCCTGTAGGAGCTTGTTGCAACATTCATTGTTTGGCTAAGTTCTTTAGGGTTGGTTTTGGAAGGTCTTTCAACTTTGGCCAAATCCCGCTTCGTACGAAATTTTTTCACAGCGCTGTCTCCAAGTGTCCACAAAGAGCTGCTGCTTGAAACTGTCCACATGCACATCTCCCATACTGGTGTGCTCGTTTCACTACCTGGATTTTGGTTTCCACTTCTTTCTTTGAAATGACAAGCCTTCTTTCTGCATGCTACACACACCTTGTAGCAGTTTCAGCTTGAAGCATGTTGGTGCTCTCAAATCGCTGTGTAACTTCTGTAGGGTGTGTTACTCTCCAGCACTGAATACACTACTTAGAGCTCCTTTCACCACAGACACGCAAACACATCTTTCTGTGAAAGTTCTACCTCAGGTCACTTGGAAATGTAAGGTTTTCAGGGAGAACATGAGGGCAATCATGGTTTTGCACTCTGCAACCAATAGAAATGTCCTTTTGTACATAGCCATCTGAAATTCACATCAAAATACCCTTCTTTTCTGGTTTCTTGAATGTTCTCAACACATTAGGAGAAAGATCGTGTTTGAGCAAGAGTGATGTAGTGTGCGTTTTCCTGGATTTCAAGTGATTTGGGAAACACACTCCTTGTTTTTCCACATTGTGTAAGAAACAACATTAGGCTTGCAAGAGATTGAAACAATGCATCCCAAAACATATTCCTGCAGTGAAAACACATGTTTCTACAAAGACTTTGAAGGAGCAAGCAAAAGCCTAGTGGCAGAGTGTTCTTTCAGAGAGAAACACATGCATTTCATCCTTCTGGAGTGAGTTTTCAGCCTGGAATTCATTTGCATTTTGTACTGTGCAGAATGTAGCTACCTGCTCGGGGGTTGTCTTATAGAAGCACCTTTCCTGTAGGAGCTTGTTGTAACATTCATTGTTTGGCTAAGTTCTTTAGGGTTGGTTTTGGAAGGTCTTTCAACTTTGGCCAAATCCCGCTTCGTACGAAATTTTTTCACAGCGCTGTCTCCAAGTGTCCACAAAGAGCTGCTGCTTGAAACTGTCCACATGCACATCTCCCATACTGGTGTGCTCGTTTCACTACCTGGATTTTGGTTTCCACTTCTTTCTTGGAAATGACAAGCCTTCTTTCTGCATGCTACACACACCTTGTAGCAGTTTCATCTTGAAGCATGTTGGTGCTCTCAAATCGCTGTGTAACTTCTGTAGGGTGTGTTACTCTCCAGCACTGAATACACTACTTAGAGCTCCTTTCACCACAGACACGCAAACACATCTTTCTGTGAAAGTTCTACCTCAGGTCACTTGGAAATGTAAGGTTTTCAGGGAGAACATGAGGTCAATCATGGGTTTGCACTCTGCAACCAATAGAAATGTCCTTTTGTACATAGCCTTCTGAAATTCACATCAAAATACCCTTCTTTTCTGGTTTCTTGAATGTTCTCAACACATTAGGAGAAAGATCGTGTTTGAGCAAGAGTGATGTAGTGTGCGTTTTCCTGGATTTCAAGTGATTTGGGAAACATACTCCTTGTTTTTCCACATTGTGTAAGAAACAACATTAGGCTTGCAAGAGATTGAAACAATGCATCCCAAAACATATTCCTGCAGTGAAAACACATGTTTCTACAAAGACTTTGAAGGAGCAAGCCAAAGCCTAGTGGCAGAGTGTTCTTTCAGAGAGAAACACATGCATTTCATCATTCTGGAGTGAGTTTTCAGCCTGGAATTCATTTGCATTTTGTACTGTGCAGAATGTAGCTACCTGCTCGGGGGTTGTCTCCTAGAAGCACCTTTCCTGTAGGAGCTTGTTGCAACATTCATTGTTTGGCTAAGTTCTTTAGGGTTGGTTTTGGAAGGTCTTTCAACTTTGGCCAAATCCCGCTTCGTACGAAATTTTTTCACAGCGCTGTCTCCAAGTGTCCACAAAGAGCTGCTGCTTGAAACTGTCCACATGCACATCTCCCATACTGGTGTGCTCGTTTCACTACCTGGATTTTGGTTTCCACTTCTTTCTTTGAAATGACAAGCCTTCTTTCTGCATGCTACACACACCTTGTAGCAGTTTCAGCTTGAAGCATGTTGGTGCTCTCAAATCGCTGTGTAACTTCTGTAGGGTGTGTTACTCTCCAGCACTGAATACCCTACTTAGAGCTCCTTTCACCACAGACACGCAAACACATCTTTCTACCTCAGGTCACTTGGAAATGTAAGGTTTTCAGGGAGAACATGAGGTCAATCATGGTTTTGCACTCTGCAACCAATAGAAATGTCCTTTTGTACATAGCCTTCTGAAATTCACATCAAAATACACTTCTTTTCTGGTTTCTTGAATGTTCTCAACACATTAGGAGAAAGATCGTGTTTGAGCAAGAGTGATGTAGTGTGCGTTTTCCTGGATTTCAAGTGATTTGGGAAACATACTCCTTGTTTTTCCACATTGTGTAAGAAACAACATTAGGCTTTCAAGAGATTGAAACAATGCATCCCAAAACATATTCCTGCAGTGAAAACACATGTTTCTACAAAGACTTTGAAGGAGCAAGCCAAAGCCTAGTGGCAGAGTGTTCTTTCAGAGAGAAACACATGCATTTCATCCTTCTGGAGTGAGTCTTCAGCCTGGAATTCATTTGCATTTTGTACTGTGCAGAATGTAGCTACCTGCTCGGGGGTTGTCTCATAGAAGCGCCTTTCCTGTAGGAGCTTGTTGCAACATTCATTGTTTGGCTAAGTTCTTTAGGGTTGGTTTTGGAAGGTCTTTCAACTTTGGCCAAATCCCGCTTCGTACGAAATTTTTTCACAGCGCTGTCTCCAACTGTCCACAAAGAGCTGCTGCTTGAAACTGTCCACATGCACATCTCCCATACTGGTGTGCTCGTTTCACTACCTGGATTTTGGTTTCCACTTCTTTCTTTGAAATGACAAGCCTTCTTTCTGCATGCTACGCACACCTTGAAGCAGTTTCAGCTTGAAGCATGTTGGTGCTCTCAAAACGCTGTGTAACTTCTGTAAGGTGTGTTACTCTCCAGCACTGAATACACTACTTAGAGCTCCTTTCACCACAGACACGCAAACACATCTTTCTGTGAAAGTTCTACCTCAGGTCACTTGGAAATGTAAGGTTTTCATGGAGAACATGAGGTCAATCATGGTTTTGCACTCTGCAACCAATAGAAATGTCCTTTTGTACATAGCCTTCTGAAATTCACATCAAAATACCCTTCTTTTCTGGTTTCTTGAATGTTCTCAACACATTAGGAGAAAGATCGTGTTTGAGCAAGAGTGATGTAGTGTGCGTTTTCCTGGATTTCAAGTGATTTGGGAAACATACTCCTTGTTTTTCCACATTGTGTAAGAAACAACATTAGGCTTGCAAGAGATTGAAACAATGCATCCCAAAACATATTCCTGCAGTGAAAACACATGTTTCTACAAAGACTTTGAAGGAGCAAGCAAAAGCCTAGTGGCAGAGTGTTCTTTCAGAGAGAAACACATGCATTTCATCCTTCTGGAGTGAGTCTTCAGCCTGGAATTCATTTGCATTTTGTACTGTGCAGAATGTAGCTACCTGCTCGGGGGTTGTCTCATAGAAGCGCCTTTCGTGTAGGAGCTTGTTGCAACATTCATTGTTTGGCTAAGTTCTTTAGGGTTGGTTTTGGAAGGTCTTTCAACTTTGGCCAAATCCCGCTTCGTACGAAATTTTTTCACAGCGCTGTCTCCAAGTGTCCACAAAGAGCTGCTGCTTGAAACTGTCCACATGCACATCTCCCATACTGGTGTGCTCGTTTCACTACCTGGATTTTGGTTTCCACTTCTTTCTTTGAAATGACAAGCCTTCTTTCTGCATGCTACACACACCTTGTAGCAGTTTCAGCTTGAAGCATGTTGGTGCTCTCAAATCGCTGTGTAACTTCTGTAGGGTGTGTTACTCTCCAGCACTGAATACACTACTTAGAGCTCCTTTCACCACAGACACGCAAACACATCTTTCTGTGAAAGTTCTACCTCAGGTCACTTGGAAATGTAAGGTTTTCAGGGAGAACATGAGGTCAATCATGGTTTTGCACTCTGCAACCAATAGAAATGTCCTTTTGTACATAGCCATCTGAAATTCACATCAAAATACCCTTCTTTTCTGGTTTCTTGAATGTTCTCAACACATTAGGAGAAAGATCGTGTTTGAGCAAGAGTGATGTAGTGTGCGTTTTCCTGGATTTCAAGTGATTTGGGAAACACACTCCTTGTTTTTCCACATTGTGTAAGAAACAACATTAGGCTTGCAAGAGATTGAAACAATGCATCCCAAAACATATTCCTGCAGTGAAAACACATGTTTCTACAAAGACTTTGAAGGAGCAAGCAAAAGCCTAGTGGCAGAGTGTTCTTTCAGAGAGAAACACATGCATTTCATCCTTCTGGAGTGAGTTTTCAGCCTGGAATTCATTTGCATTTTGTACTGTGCAGAATGTAGCTACCTGCTCGGGGGTTGTCTTATAGAAGCACCTTTCCTGTAGGAGCTTGTTGTAACATTCATTGTTTGGCTAAGTTCTTTAGGGTTGGTTTTGGAAGGTCTTTCAACTTTGGCCAAATCCCGCTTCGTACGAAATTTTTTCACAGCGCTGTCTCCAAGTGTCCACAAAGAGCTGCTGCTTGAAACTGTCCACATGCACATCTCCCATACTGGTGTGCTCGTTTCACTACCTGGATTTTGGTTTCCACTTCTTTCTTGGAAATGACAAGCCTTCTTTCTGCATGCTACACACACCTTGTAGCAGTTTCAGCTTGAAGCATGTTGGTGCTCTCAAAACGCTGTGTAACTTCTGTAGGGTGTGTTACTCTCCAGCACTGAATACACTACTTAGAGCTCCTTTCACCACAGACACGCAAACACATCTTTCTGTGAAAGTTCTACCTCAGGTCACTTGGAAATGTAAGGTTTTCATGGAGAACATGAGGTCAATCATGGTTTTGCACTCTGCAACCAATAGAAATGTCCTTTTGTACATAGCCTTCTGAAATTCACATCAAAATACCCTTCTTTTCTGGTTTCTTGAATGTTCTCAACACATTAGGAGAAAGATCGTGTTTGAGCAAGAGTGATGTAGTGTGCCTTTTCCTGGATTTCAAGTGATTTGGGAAACATACTCCTTGTTTTTCCACATTGTGTAAGAAACAACATTAGGCTTTCAAGAGATTGAAACAATGCATCCCAAAACATATTCCTGCAGTGAAAACACATGTTTCTACAAAGACTTTGAAGGAGCAAGCAAAAGCCTAGTGGCAGAGTGTTCTTTCAGAGAGAAACACATGCATTTCATCCTTCTGGAGTGAGTCTTCAGCCTGGAATTCATTTGCATTTTGTACTGTGCAGAATGTAGCTACCTGCTCGGGGGTTGTCTCATAGAAGCGCCTTTCCTGTAGGAGCTTGTTGCAACATTCATTGTTTGGCTAAGTTCTTTAGGGTTGGTTTTGGAAGGTCTTTCAACTTTGGCCAAATCCCGCTTCGTACGAAATTTTTTCACAGCGCTGTCTCCAAGTGTCCACAAAGAGCTGCTGCTTGAAACTGTCCACATGCACATCTCCCATACTGGTGTGCTCGTTTCACTACCTGGATTTTGGTTTCCACTTCTTTCTTTGAAATGACAAGCCTTCTTTCTGCATGCTACACACACCTTGTAGCAGTTTCAGCTTGAAGCATGTTGGTGCTCTCAAAACGCTGTGTAACTTCTGTAGGGTGTGTTACTCTCCAGCACTGAATACACTACTTAGAGCTCCTTTCACCACAGACACGCAAACACATCTTTCTGTGAAAGTTCTACCTCAGGTCACTTGGAAATGTAAGGTTTTCATGGAGAACATGAGGTCAATCATGGTTTTGCACTCTGCAACCAATAGAAATGTCCTTTTGTACATAGCCTTCTGAAATTCACATCAAAATACTCTTCTTTTCTGGTTTCTTGAATGTTCTCAACACATTAGGAGAAAGATCGTGTTTGAGCAAGAGTGATGTAGTGTGCGTTTTCCTGGATTTCAAGTGATTTGGGAAACATACTCCTTGTTTTTCCACATTGTGTAAGAAACAACATTAGGCTTGCAAGAGATTGAAACAATGCATCCCAAAACATATTCCTGCAGTGAAAACACATGTTTCTACAAAGACTTTGAAGGAGCAAGCCAAAGCCTAGTGGCAGAGTGTTCTTTCAGAGAGAAACACATGCATTTCATCCTTCTGGAGTGAGTTTTCAGCCTGGAATTCATTTGCATTTTGTACTGTGCAGAATGTAGCTACCTGCTCGGGGGTTGTCTCCTAGAAGCACCTTTCCTGTAGGAGCTTGTTGCAACATTCATTGTTTGGCTAAGTTCTTTAGGGTTGGTTTTGGAAGGTCTTTCAACTTTGGCCAAATCCCGCTTCGTACGAAATTTTTTCACAGCGCTGTCTCCAAGTGTCCACAAAGAGCTGCTGCTTGAAACTGTCCACATGCACATCTCCCATACTGGTGTGCTCGTTTCACTACCTGGATTTTGGTTTCCACTTCTTTCTTTGAAATGACAAGCCTTCTTTCTGCATGCTACACACACCTTGTAGCAGTTTCAGCTTGAAGCATGTTGGTGCTCTCAAATCGCTGTGTAACTTCTGTAGGGTGTGTTACTCTCCAGCACTGAATACCCTACTTAGAGCTCCTTTCACCACAGACACGCAAACACATCTTTCTACCTCAGGTCACTTGGAAATGTAAGGTTTTCAGGGAGAACATGAGGTCAATCATGGTTTTGCACTCTGCAACCAATAGAAATGTCCTTTTGTACATAGCCTTCTGAAATTCACATCAAAATACACTTCTTTTCTGGTTTCTTGAATGTTCTCAACACATTAGGAGAAAGATCGTGTTTGAGCAAGAGTGATGTAGTGTGCGTTTTCCTGGATTTCAAGTGATTTGGGAAACATACTCCTTGTTTTTCCACATTGTGTAAGAAACAACATTAGGCTTTCAAGAGATTGAAACAATGCATCCCAAAACATATTCCTGCAGTGAAAACACATGTTTCTACAAAGACTTTGAAGGAGCAAGCCAAAGCCTAGTGGCAGAGTGTTCTTTCAGAGAGAAACACATGCATTTCATCCTTCTGGAGTGAGTCTTCAGCCTGGAATTCATTTGCATTTTGTACTGTGCAGAATGTAGCTACCTGCTCGGGGGTTGTCTCATAGAAGCGCCTTTCCTGTAGGAGCTTGTTGCAACATTCATTGTTTGGCTAAGTTCTTTAGGGTTGGTTTTGGAAGGTCTTTCAACTTTGGCCAAATCCCGCTTCGTACGAAATTTTTTCACAGCGCTGTCTCCAACTGTCCACAAAGAGCTGCTGCTTGAAACTGTCCACATGCACATCTCCCATACTGGTGTGCTCGTTTCACTACCTGGATTTTGGTTTCCACTTCTTTCTTTGAAATGACAAGCCTTCTTTCTGCATGCTACGCACACCTTGAAGCAGTTTCAGCTTGAAGCATGTTGGTGCTCTCAAAACGCTGTGTAACTTCTGTAAGGTGTGTTACTCTCCAGCACTGAATACACTACTTAGAGCTCCTTTCACCACAGACACGCAAACACATCTTTCTGTGAAAGTTCTACCTCAGGTCACTTGGAAATGTAAGGTTTTCATGGAGAACATGAGGTCAATCATGGTTTTGCACTCTGCAACCAATAGAAATGTCCTTTTGTACATAGCCTTCTGAAATTCACATCAAAATACCCTTCTTTTCTGGTTTCTTGAATGTTCTCAACACATTAGGAGAAAGATCGTGTTTGAGCAAGAGTGATGTAGTGTGCGTTTTCCTGGATTTCAAGTGATTTGGGAAACATACTCCTTGTTTTTCCACATTGTGTAAGAAACAACATTAGGCTTGCAAGAGATTGAAACAATGCATCCCAAAACATATTCCTGCAGTGAAAACACATGTTTCTACAAAGACTTTGAAGGAGCAAGCAAAAGCCTAGTGGCAGAGTGTTCTTTCAGAGAGAAACACATGCATTTCATCCTTCTGGAGTGAGTCTTCAGCCTGGAATTCATTTGCATTTTGTACTGTGCAGAATGTAGCTACCTGCTCGGGGGTTGTCTCATAGAAGCGCCTTTCGTGTAGGAGCTTGTTGCAACATTCATTGTTTGGCTAAGTTCTTTAGGGTTGGTTTTGGAAGGTCTTTCAACTTTGGCCAAATCCCGCTTCGTACGAAATTTTTTCACAGCGCTGTCTCCAAGTGTCCACAAAGAGCTGCTGCTTGAAACTGTCCACATGCACATCTCCCATACTGGTGTGCTCGTTTCACTACCTGGATTTTGGTTTCCACTTCTTTCTTTGAAATGACAAGCCTTCTTTCTGCATGCTACACACACCTTGTAGCAGTTTCAGCTTGAAGCATGTTGGTGCTCTCAAATCGCTGTGTAACTTCTGTAGGGTGTGTTACTCTCCAGCACTGAATACACTACTTAGAGCTCCTTTCACCACAGACACGCAAACACATCTTTCTGTGAAAGTTCTACCTCAGGTCACTTGGAAATGTAAGGTTTTCAGGGAGAACATGAGGTCAATCATGGTTTTGCACTCTGCAACCAATAGAAATGTCCTTTTGTACATAGCCATCTGAAATTCACATCAAAATACCCTTCTTTTCTGGTTTCTTGAATGTTCTCAACACATTAGGAGAAAGATCGTGTTTGAGCAAGAGTGATGTAGTGTGCGTTTTCCTGGATTTCAAGTGATTTGGGAAACACACTCCTTGTTTTTCCACATTGTGTAAGAAACAACATTAGGCTTGCAAGAGATTGAAACAATGCATCCCAAAACATATTCCTGCAGTGAAAACACATGTTTCTACAAAGACTTTGAAGGAGCAAGCAAAAGCCTAGTGGCAGAGTGTTCTTTCAGAGAGAAACACATGCATTTCATCCTTCTGGAGTGAGTTTTCAGCCTGGAATTCATTTGCATTTTGTACTGTGCAGAATGTAGCTACCTGCTCGGGGGTTGTCTTATAGAAGCACCTTTCCTGTAGGAGCTTGTTGTAACATTCATTGTTTGGCTAAGTTCTTTAGGGTTGGTTTTGGAAGGTCTTTCAACTTTGGCCAAATCCCGCTTCGTACGAAATTTTTTCACAGCGCTGTCTCCAAGTGTCCACAAAGAGCTGCTGCTTGAAACTGTCCACATGCACATCTCCCATACTGGTGTGCTCGTTTCACTACCTGGATTTTGGTTTCCACTTCTTTCTTGGAAATGACAAGCCTTCTTTCTGCATGCTACACACACCTTGTAGCAGTTTCAGCTTGAAGCATGTTGGTGCTCTCAAAACGCTGTGTAACTTCTGTAGGGTGTGTTACTCTCCAGCACTGAATACACTACTTAGAGCTCCTTTCACCACAGACACGCAAACACATCTTTCTGTGAAAGTTCTACCTCAGGTCACTTGGAAATGTAAGGTTTTCATGGAGAACATGAGGTCAATCATGGTTTTGCACTCTGCAACCAATAGAAATGTCCTTTTGTACATAGCCTTCTGAAATTCACATCAAAATACCCTTCTTTTCTGGTTTCTTGAATGTTCTCAACACATTAGGAGAAAGATCGTGTTTGAGCAAGAGTGATGTAGTGTGCCTTTTCCTGGATTTCAAGTGATTTGGGAAACATACTCCTTGTTTTTCCACATTGTGTAAGAAACAACATTAGGCTTTCAAGAGATTGAAACAATGCATCCCAAAACATATTCCTGCAGTGAAAACACATGTTTCTACAAAGACTTTGAAGGAGCAAGCAAAAGCCTAGTGGCAGAGTGTTCTTTCAGAGAGAAACACATGCATTTCATCCTTCTGGAGTGAGTCTTCAGCCTGGAATTCATTTGCATTTTGTACTGTGCAGAATGTAGCTACCTGCTCGGGGGTTGTCTCATAGAAGCGCCTTTCCTGTAGGAGCTTGTTGCAACATTCATTGTTTGGCTAAGTTCTTTAGGGTTGGTTTTGGAAGGTCTTTCAACTTTGGCCAAATCCCGCTTCGTACGAAATTTTTTCACAGCGCTGTCTCCAAGTGTCCACAAAGAGCTGCTGCTTGAAACTGTCCACATGCACATCTCCCATACTGGTGTGCTCGTTTCACTACCTGGATTTTGGTTTCCACTTCTTTCTTGGAAATGACAAGCCTTCTTTCTGCATGCTACACACACCTTGTAGCAGTTTCAGCTTGAAGCATGTTGGTGCTCTCAAAACGCTGTGTAACTTCTGTAGGGTGTGTTACTCTCCAGCACTGAATACACTACTTAGAGCTCCTTTCACCACAGACACGCAAACACATCTTTCTGTGAAAGTTCTACCTCAGGTCACTTGGAAATGTAAGGTTTTCATGGAGAACATGAGGTCAATCATGGTTTTGCACTCTGCAACCAATAGAAATGTCCTTTTGTACATAGCCTTCTGAAATTCACATCAAAATACTCTTCTTTTCTGGTTTCTTGAATGTTCTCAACACATTAGGAGAAAGATCGTGTTTGAGCAAGAGTGATGTAGTGTGCGTTTTCCTGGATTTCAAGTGATTTGGGAAACATACTCCTTGTTTTTCCACATTGTGTAAGAAACAACATTAGGCTTGCAAGAGATTGAAACAATGCATCCCAAAACATATTCCTGCAGTGAAAACACATGTTTCTACAAAGACTTTGAAGGAGCAAGCCAAAGCCTAGTGGCAGAGTGTTCTTTCAGAGAGAAACACATGCATTTCATCCTTCTGGAGTGAGTTTTCAGCCTGGAATTCATTTGCATTTTGTACTGTGCAGAATGTAGCTACCTGCTCGGGGGTTGTCTCCTAGAAGCACCTTTCCTGTAGGAGCTTGTTGCAACATTCATTGTTTGGCTAAGTTCTTTAGGGTTGGTTTTGGAAGGTCTTTCAACTTTGGCCAAATCCCGCTTCGTACGAAATTTTTTCACAGCGCTGTCTCCAAGTGTCCACAAAGAGCTGCTGCTTGAAACTGTCCACATGCACATCTCCCATACTGGTGTGCTCGTTTCACTACCTGGATTTTGGTTTCCACTTCTTTCTTGGAAATGACAAGCCTTCTTTCTGCATGCTACACACACCTTGTAGCAGTTTCAGCTTGAAGCATGTTGGTGCTCTCAAAACGCTGTGTAACTTCTGTAGGGTGTGTTACTCTCCAGCACTGAATACACTACTTAGAGCTCCTTTCACCACAGACACGCAAACACATCTTTCTGTGAAAGTTCTACCTCAGGTCACTTGGAAATGTAAGGTTTTCATGGAGAACATGAGGTCAATCATGGTTTTGCACTCTGCAACCAATAGAAATGTCCTTTTGTACATAGCCTTCTGAAATTCACATCAAAATACCCTTCTTTTCTGGTTTCTTGAATGTTCTCAACACATTAGGAGAAAGATCGTGTTTGAGCAAGAGTGATGTAGTGTGCGTTTTCCTGGATTGCAAGTGATTTGGGAAACATACTCCTTGTTTTTCCACATTGTGTAAGAAACAACATTAGGCTTTCAAGAGATTGAAACAATGCATCCCAAAACATATTCCTGCAGTGAAAACACATGTTTCTACAAAGACTTTGAAGGAGCAAGCAAAAGCCTAGTGGCAGAGTGTTGTTTCAGAGAGAAACACATGCATTTCATCCTTCTGGAGTGAGTCTTCAGCCTGGAATTCATTTGCATTTTGTACTGTGCAGAATGTAGCTACCTGCTCGGGGGTTGTCTCATAGAAGCGCCTTTCCTGTAGGAGCTTGTTGCAACATTCATTGTTTGGCTAAGTTCTTTAGGGTTGGTTTTGGAAGGTCTTTCAACTTTGGCCAAATCCCGCTTCGTACGAAATTTTTTCACAGCGCTGTCTCCAAGTGTCCACAAAGAGCTGCTGCTTGAAACTGTCCACATGCACATCTCCTATACTGGTGTGCTCGTTTCACTACCTGGATTTTGGTTTCCACTTCTTTCTTGGAAATGACAAGCCTTCTTTCTGCATGCTACACACAACTTGTAGCAGTTTCAGCTTGAAGCATGTTGGTGCTCTCAAAACGCTGTGTAACTTCTGTAGGGTGTGTTACTCTCCAGCACTGAATACACTACTTAGAGCTCCTTTCACCACAGACACGCAAACACATCTTTCTGTGAAAGTTCTACCTCAGGTCACTTGGAAATGTAAGGTTTTCAGGGAGAACATGAGGTCAATCATGGTTTTGCACTCTGCAACCAATAGAAATGTCCTTTTGTACATAGCCTTCTGAAATTCACATCAAAATACCCTTCTTTTCTGGTTTCTTGAATGTTCTCAACACATTAGGAGAAAGATCGTGTTTGAGCAAGAGTGATGTAGTGTGCGTTTTCCTGGATTACAAGTGATTTGGGAAACATACTCCTTGCTTTTCCACATTGTGTAAGAAACAACATTAGGCTTTCAAGAGATTGAAACAATGCATCCCAAAACATATTCCTGCAGTGAAAACACATGTTTCTACAAAGACTTTGAAGGAGCAAGCAAAAGCCTAGTGGCAGAGTGTTCTTTCAGAGAGAAACACATGCATTTCATCCTTCTGGAGTGAGTCTTCAGCCTGGAATTCATTTGCATTTTGTACTGTGCAGAATGTAGCTACCTGCTCGGGGGTTGTCTCATAGAAGCGCCTTTCCTGTAGGAGCTTGTTGCAACATTCATTGTTTGGCTAAGTTCTTTAGGGTTGGTTTTGGAAGGTCTTTCAACTTTGGCCAAATCCCGCTTCGTACGAAATTTTTTCACAGCGCTGTCTCCAAGTGTCCACAAAGAGCTGCTGCTTGAAACTGTCCACATGCACATCTCCCATACTGGTGTGCTCGTTTCACTACCTGGATTTTGGTTTCCACTTCTTTCTTGGAAATGACAAGCCTTCTTTCTGCATGCTACACACAACTTGTAGCAGTTTCAGCTTGAAGCATGTTGGTGCTCTCAAAACGCTGTGTAACTTCTGTAGGGTGTGTTACTCTCCAGCACTGAATACACTACTTAGAGCTCCTTTCACCACAGACACGCAAACACATCTTTCTGTGAAAGTTCTACCTCAGGTCACTTGGAAATGTAAGGTTTTCAGGGAGAACATGAGGTCAATCATGGTTTTGCACTCTGCAACCAATAGAAATGTCCTTTTGTACATAGCCTTCTGAAATTCACATCAAAATACCCTTCTTTTCTGGTTTCTTGAATGTTCTCAACACATTAGGAGAAAGATCGTGTTTGAGCAAGAGTGATGTAGTGTGCGTTTTCCTGGATTACAAGTGATTTGGGAAACATACTCCTTGCTTTTCCACATTGTGTAAGAAACAACATTAGGCTTTCAAGAGATTGAAACAATGCATCCCAAAACATATTCCTGCAGTGAAAACACATGTTTCTACAAAGACTTTGAAGGAGCAAGCAAAAGCCTAGTGGCAGAGTGTTCTTTCAGAGAGAAACACATGCATTTCATCCTTCTGGAGTGAGTCTTCAGCCTGGAATTCATTTGCATTTTGTACTGTGCAGAATGTAGCTACCTGCTCGGGGGTTGTCTCATAGAAGCGCCTTTCCTGTAGGAGCTTGTTGCAACATTCATTGTTTGGCTAAGTTCTTTAGGGTTGGTTTTGGAAGGTCTTTCAACTTTGGCCAAATCCCGCTTCGTACGAAATTTTTTCACAGCGCTGTCTCCAAGTGTCCACAAAGAGCTGCTGCTTGAAACTGTCCACATGCACATCTCCCATACTGGTGTGCTCGTTTCACTACCTGGATTTTGGTTTCCACTTCTTTCTTTGAAATGACAAGCCTTCTTTCTGCATGCTACACACACCTTGTAGCAGTTTCAGCTTGAAGCATGTTGGTGCTCTCAAATCGCTGTGTAACTTCTGTAGGGTGTGTTACTCTCCAGCACTGAATACACTACTTAGAGCTCCTTTCACCACAGACACGCAAACACATCTTTCTGTGAAAGTTCTACCTCAGGTCACTTGGAAATGTAAGGTTTTCATGGAGAACATGAGGTCAATCATGGTTTTGCACTCTGCAACCAATAGAAATGTCCTTTTGTACATAGCCTTCTGAAATTCACATCAAAATACCCTTCTTTTCTGGTTTCTTGAATGTTCTCAACACATTAGGAGAAAGATCGTGTTTGAGCAAGAGTGATGTAGTGTGCGTTTTCCTGGATTTCAAGTGATTTGGGAAACATACTCCTTGTTTTTCCACATTGTGTAAGAAACAACATTAGGCTTTCAAGAGATTGAAACAATGCATCCCAAAACATATTCCTGCAGTGAAAACACATGTTTCTACAAAGACTTTGAAGGAGCAAGCAAAAGCCTAGTGGCAGAGTGTTGTTTCAGAGAGAAACACATGCATTTCATCCTTCTGGAGTGAGTCTTCAGCCTGGAATTCATTTGCATTTTGTACTGTGCAGAATGTAGCTACCTGCTCGGGGGTTGTCTCATAGAAGCGCCTTTCCTGTAGGAGCTTGTTGCAACATTCATTGTTTGGCTAAGTTCTTTAGGGTTGGTTTTGGAAGGTCTTTCAACTTTGGCCAAATCCCGCTTCGTACGAAATTTTTTCACAGCGCTGTCTCCAAGTGTCCACAAAGAGCTGCTGCTTGAAACTGTCCACATGCACATCTCCCATACTGGTGTGCTCGTTTCACTACCTGGATTTTGGTTTCCACTTCTTTCTTGGAAATGACAAGCCTTCTTTCTGCATGCTACACACAACTTGTAGCAGTTTCAGCTTGAAGCATGTTGGTGCTCTCAAAACGCTGTGTAACTTCTGTAGGGTGTGTTACTCTCCAGCACTGAATACACTACTTAGAGCTCCTTTCACCACAGACACGCAAACACATCTTTCTGTGAAAGTTCTACCTCAGGTCACTTGGAAATGTAAGGTTTTCAGGGAGAACATGAGGTCAATCATGGTTTTGCACTCTGCAACCAATAGAAATGTCCTTTTGTACATAGCCTTCTGAAATTCACATCAAAATACCCTTCTTTTCTGGTTTCTTGAATGTTCTCAACACATTAGGAGAAAGATCGTGTTTGAGCAAGAGTGATGTAGTGTGCGTTTTCCTGGATTACAAGTGATTTGGGAAACATACTCCTTGCTTTTCCACATTGTGTAAGAAACAACATTAGGCTTTCAAGAGATTGAAACAATGCATCCCAAAACATATTCCTGCAGTGAAAACACATGTTTCTACAAAGACTTTGAAGGAGCAAGCAAAAGCCTAGTGGCAGAGTGTTCTTTCAGAGAGAAACACATGCATTTCATCCTTCTGGAGTGAGTCTTCAGCCTGGAATTCATTTGCATTTTGTACTGTGCAGAATGTAGCTACCTGCTCGGGGGTTGTCTAATAGAAGCGCCTTTCCTGTAGGAGCTTGTTGCAACATTCATTGTTTGGCTAAGTTCTTTAGGGTTGGTTTTGGAAGGTCTTTCAACTTTGGCCAAATCCCGCTTCGTACGAAATTTTTTCACAGCGCTGTCTCCAACTGTCCACAAAGAGCTGCTGCTTGAAACTGTCCACATGCACATCTCCCATACTGGTGTGCTCGTTTCACTACCTGGATTTTGGTTTCCACTTCTTTCTTTGAAATGACAAGCCTTCTTTCTGCATGCTACACACACCTTGTAGCAGTTTCAGCTTGAAGCATGTTGGTGCTCTCAAATCGCTGTGTAACTTCTGTAGGGTGTGTTACTCTCCAGCACTGAATACACTACTTAGAGCTCCTTTCACCACAGACACGCAAACACATCTTTCTGTGAAAGTTCTACCTCAGGTCACTTGGAAATGTAAGGTTTTCAGGGAGAACATGAGGTCAATCATGGTTTTGCACTCTGCAACCAATAGAAATGTCCTTTTGTACATAGCCTTCTGAAATTCACATCAAAATACCCTTCTTTTCTGGTTTCTTGAATGTTCTCAACACATTAGGAGAAAGATCGTGTTTGAGCAAGAGTGATGTAGTGTGCGTTTTCCTGGATTTCAAGTGATTTGGGAAGCATACTCCTTGTTTTTCCACATTGTGTAAGAAACAACATTAGGCTTGCAAGAGATTGAAACAATGCATCCCAAAACATATTCCTGCAGTGAAAACACATGTTTCTACAAAGACTTTGAAGGAGCAAGCCAAAGCCTAGTGGCAGAGTGTTCTTTCAGAGAGAAACACATGCATTTCATCCTTCTGGAGTGAGTCTTCAGCCTGGAATTCATTTGCATTTTGTACTGTGCAGAATGTAGCTACCTGCTCGGGGGTTGTCTCATAGAAGCGCCTTTCCTGTAGGAGCTTGTTGCAACATTCATTGTTTGGCTAAGTTCTTTAGGGTTGGTTTTGGAAGGTCTTTCAACTTTGGCCAAATCCCGCTTCGTACGAAATTTTTTCACAGCGCTGTCTCCAAGTGTCCACAAAGAGCTGCTGCTTGAAACTGTCCACATGCACATCTCCCATACTGGTGTGCTCATTTCACTACCTGGATTTTGGTTTCCACTCCTTTCTTGGAAATGACAAGCCTTCTTTCTGCATGCTACACACACCTTGTAGCAGTTTCAGCTTGAAGCATGTTGGTGCTCTCAAAACGCTGTGTAACTTCTGTAGGGTGTGTTACTCTCCAGCACTGAATACACTACTTAGAGCTCCTTTCACCACAGACACGCAAACACATCTTTCTGTGAAAGTTCTACCTCAGGTCACTTGGAAATGTAAGGTTTTCAGGGAGAACATGAGGTCAATCATGGGTTTGCACTCTGCAACCAATAGAAATGTCCTTTTGTACATAGCCTTCTGAAATTCACATCAAAATACCCTTCTTTTCTGGTTTCTTGAATGTTCTCAACACATTAGGAGAAAGATCGTGTTTGAGCAAGAGTGATGTAGTGTGCGTTTTCCTGGATTTCAAGTGATTTGGGAAACATACTCCTTGTTTTTCCACATTGTGTAAGAAACAACATTAGGCTTGCAAGAGATTGAAACAATGCATCCCAAAACATATTCCTGCAGTGAAAACACATGTTTCTACAAAGACTTTGAAGGAGCAAGCCAAAGCCTAGTGGCAGAGTGTTCTTTCAGAGAGAAACACATGCATTTCATCATTCTGGAGTGAGTTTTCAGCCTGGAATTCATTTGCATTTTGTACTGTGCAGAATGTAGCTACCTGCTCGGGGGTTGTCTCCTAGAAGCACCTTTCCTGTAGGAGCTTGTTGCAACATTCATTGTTTGGCTAAGTTCTTTAGGGTTGGTTTTGGAAGGTCTTTCAACTTTGGCCAAATCCCGCTTCGTACGAAATTTTTTCACAGCGCTGTCTCCAAGTGTCCACAAAGAGCTGCTGCTTGAAACTGTCCACATGCACATCTCCCATACTGGTGTGCTCGTTTCACTACCTGGATTTTGGTTTCCACTTCTTTCTTTGAAATGACAAGCCTTCTTTCTGCATGCTACACACACCTTGTAGCAGTTTCAGCTTGAAGCATGTTGGTGCTCTCAAATCGCTGTGTAACTTCTGTAGGGTGTGTTACTCTCCAGCACTGAATACCCTACTTAGAGCTCCTTTCACCACAGACACGCAAACACATCTTTCTACCTCAGGTCACTTGGAAATGTAAGGTTTTCAGGGAGAACATGAGGTCAATCATGGTTTTGCACTCTGCAACCAATAGAAATGTCCTTTTGTACATAGCCTTCTGAAATTCACATCAAAATACACTTCTTTTCTGGTTTCTTGAATGTTCTCAACACATTAGGAGAAAGATCGTGTTTGAGCAAGAGTGATGTAGTGTGCGTTTTCCTGGATTTCAAGTGATTTGGGAAACATACTCCTTGTTTTTCCACATTGTGTAAGAAACAACATTAGGCTTTCAAGAGATTGAAACAATGCATCCCAAAACATATTCCTGCAGTGAAAACACATGTTTCTACAAAGACTTTGAAGGAGCAAGCCAAAGCCTAGTGGCAGAGTGTTCTTTCAGAGAGAAACACATGCATTTCATCCTTCTGGAGTGAGTCTTCAGCCTGGAATTCATTTGCATTTTGTACTGTGCAGAATGTAGCTACCTGCTCGGGGGTTGTCTCATAGAAGCGCCTTTCCTGTAGGAGCTTGTTGCAACATTCATTGTTTGGCTAAGTTCTTTAGGGTTGGTTTTGGAAGGTCTTTCAACTTTGGCCAAATCCCGCTTCGTACGAAATTTTTTCACAGCGCTGTCTCCAACTGTCCACAAAGAGCTGCTGCTTGAAACTGTCCACATGCACATCTCCCATACTGGTGTGCTCGTTTCACTACCTGGATTTTGGTTTCCACTTCTTTCTTTGAAATGACAAGCCTTCTTTCTGCATGCTACGCACACCTTGAAGCAGTTTCAGCTTGAAGCATGTTGGTGCTCTCAAAACGCTGTGTAACTTCTGTAAGGTGTGTTACTCTCCAGCACTGAATACACTACTTAGAGCTCCTTTCACCACAGACACGCAAACACATCTTTCTGTGAAAGTTCTACCTCAGGTCACTTGGAAATGTAAGGTTTTCATGGAGAACATGAGGTCAATCATGGTTTTGCACTCTGCAACCAATAGAAATGTCCTTTTGTACATAGCCTTCTGAAATTCACATCAAAATACCCTTCTTTTCTGGTTTCTTGAATGTTCTCAACACATTAGGAGAAAGATCGTGTTTGAGCAAGAGTGATGTAGTGTGCGTTTTCCTGGATTTCAAGTGATTTGGGAAACATACTCCTTGTTTTTCCACATTGTGTAAGAAACAACATTAGGCTTTCAAGAGATTGAAACAATGCATCCCAAAACATATTCCTGCAGTGAAAACACATGTTTCTACAAAGACTTTGAAGGAGCAAGCAAAAGCCTAGTGGCAGAGTGTTCTTTCAGAGAGAAACACATGCATTTCATCCTTCTGGAGTGAGTCTTCAGCCTGGAATTCATTTGCATTTTGTACTGTGCAGAATGTAGCTACCTGCTCGGGGGTTGTCTCATAGAAGCGCCTTTCGTGTAGGAGCTTGTTGCAACATTCATTGTTTGGCTAAGTTCTTTAGGGTTGGTTTTGGAAGGTCTTTCAACTTTGGCCAAATCCCGCTTCGTACGAAATTTTTTCACAGCGCTGTCTCCAAGTGTCCACAAAGAGCTGCTGCTTGAAACTGTCCACATGCACATCTCCCATACTGGTGTGCTCGTTTCACTACCTGGATTTTGGTTTCCACTTCTTTCTTGGAAATGACAAGCCTTCTTTCTGCATGCTACACACACCTTGTAGCAGTTTCAGCTTGAAGCATTTTGGTGCTCTCAAATCGCTGTGTAACTTCTGTAGGGTGTGTTACTCTCCAGCACTGAATACACTACTTAGAGCTCCTTTCACCACAGACACACAAACACATCTTTCTGTGAAAGTTCTACCTCAGGTCACTTGGAAATGTAAGGTTTTCAGGGAGAACATGAGGTCAATCATGGGTTTGCACTCTGCAACCAATAGAAATGTCCTTTTGTACATAGCCTTCTGAAATTCACATCAAAATACCCTTCTTTTCTGGTTTCTTGAATGTTCTCAACACATTAGGAGAAAGATCGTGTTTGAGCAAGAGTGATGTAGTGTGCGTTTTCCTGGATTTCAAGTGATTTGGGAAACATACTCCTTGTTTTTCCACATTGTGTAAGAAACAACATTAGGCTTGCAAGAGATTGAAACAATGCATCCCAAAACATATTCCTGCAGTGAAAACACATGTTTCTACAAAGACTTTGAAGGAGCAAGCCAAAGCCTAGTGGCAGAGTGTTCTTTCAGAGAGAAACACATGCATTTCATCATTCTGGAGTGAGTTTTCAGCCTGGAATTCATTTGCATTTTGTACTGTGCAGAATGTAGCTACCTGCTCGGGGGTTGTCTCCTAGAAGCACCTTTCCTGTAGGAGCTTGTTGCAACATTCATTGTTTGGCTAAGTTCTTTAGGGTTGGTTTTGGAAGGTCTTTCAACTTTGGCCAAATCCCGCTTCGTACGAAATTTTTTCACAGCGCTGTCTCCAAGTGTCCACAAAGAGCTGCTGCTTGAAACTGTCCACATGCACATCTCCCATACTGGTGTGCTCGTTTCACTACCTGGATTTTGGTTTCCACTTCTTTCTTTGAAATGACAAGCCTTCTTTCTGCATGCTACACACACCTTGTAGCAGTTTCAGCTTGAAGCATGTTGGTGCTCTCAAATCGCTGTGTAACTTCTGTAGGGTGTGTTACTCTCCAGCACTGAATACCCTACTTAGAGCTCCTTTCACCACAGACACGCAAACACATCTTTCTACCTCAGGTCACTTGGAAATGTAAGGTTTTCAGGGAGAACATGAGGTCAATCATGGTTTTGCACTCTGCAACCAATAGAAATGTCCTTTTGTACATAGCCTTCTGAAATTCACATCAAAATACACTTCTTTTCTGGTTTCTTGAATGTTCTCAACACATTAGGAGAAAGATCGTGTTTGAGCAAGAGTGATGTAGTGTGCGTTTTCCTGGATTTCAAGTGATTTGGGAAACATACTCCTTGTTTTTCCACATTGTGTAAGAAACAACATTAGGCTTTCAAGAGATTGAAACAATGCATCCCAAAACATATTCCTGCAGTGAAAACACATGTTTCTACAAAGACTTTGAAGGAGCAAGCCAAAGCCTAGTGGCAGAGTGTTCTTTCAGAGAGAAACACATGCATTTCATCCTTCTGGAGTGAGTCTTCAGCCTGGAATTCATTTGCATTTTGTACTGTGCAGAATGTAGCTACCTGCTCGGGGGTTGTCTCATAGAAGCGCCTTTCCTGTAGGAGCTTGTTGCAACATTCATTGTTTGGCTAAGTTCTTTAGGGTTGGTTTTGGAAGGTCTTTCAACTTTGGCCAAATCCCGCTTCGTACGAAATTTTTTCACAGCGCTGTCTCCAACTGTCCACAAAGAGCTGCTGCTTGAAACTGTCCACATGCACATCTCCCATACTGGTGTGCTCGTTTCACTACCTGGATTTTGGTTTCCACTTCTTTCTTTGAAATGACAAGCCTTCTTTCTGCATGCTACGCACACCTTGAAGCAGTTTCAGCTTGAAGCATGTTGGTGCTCTCAAAACGCTGTGTAACTTCTGTAAGGTGTGTTACTCTCCAGCACTGAATACACTACTTAGAGCTCCTTTCACCACAGACACGCAAACACATCTTTCTGTGAAAGTTCTACCTCAGGTCACTTGGAAATGTAAGGTTTTCATGGAGAACATGAGGTCAATCATGGTTTTGCACTCTGCAACCAATAGAAATGTCCTTTTGTACATAGCCTTCTGAAATTCACATCAAAATACCCTTCTTTTCTGGTTTCTTGAATGTTCTCAACACATTAGGAGAAAGATCGTGTTTGAGCAAGAGTGATGTAGTGTGCGTTTTCCTGGATTTCAAGTGATTTGGGAAACATACTCCTTGTTTTTCCACATTGTGTAAGAAACAACATTAGGCTTGCAAGAGATTGAAACAATGCATCCCAAAACATATTCCTGCAGTGAAAACACATGTTTCTACAAAGACTTTGAAGGAGCAAGCAAAAGCCTAGTGGCAGAGTGTTCTTTCAGAGAGAAACACATGCATTTCATCCTTCTGGAGTGAGTCTTCAGCCTGGAATTCATTTGCATTTTGTACTGTGCAGAATGTAGCTACCTGCTCGGGGGTTGTCTCATAGAAGCGCCTTTCGTGTAGGAGCTTGTTGCAACATTCATTGTTTGGCTAAGTTCTTTAGGGTTGGTTTTGGAAGGTCTTTCAACTTTGGCCAAATCCCGCTTCGTACGAAATTTTTTCACAGCGCTGTCTCCAAGTGTCCACAAAGAGCTGCTGCTTGAAACTGTCCACATGCACATCTCCCATACTGGTGTGCTCGTTTCACTACCTGGATTTTGGTTTCCACTTCTTTCTTGGAAATGACAAGCCTTCATTCTGCATGCTACACACACCTTGTAGCAGTTTCAGCTTGAAGCATGTTGGTGCTCTCAAAACGCTGTGTAACTTCTGTAGGGTGTGTTACTCTCCAGCACTGAATACACTACTTAGAGCTCCTTTCACCACAGACACGCAAACACATCTTTCTGTGAAAGTTCTACCTCAGGTCACTTGGAAATGTAAGGTTTTCATGGAGAACATGAGGTCAATCATGGTTTTGCACTCTGCAACCAATAGAAATGTACTTTTGTACATAGCCTTCTGAAATTCACATCAAAATACCCTTCTTTTCTGGTTTCTTGAATGTTCTCAACACATTAGGAGAAAGATCGTGTTTGAGCAAGAGTGATGTAGTGTGCGTTTTCCTGGATTTCAAGTGATTTGGGAAACATACTCCTTGTTTTTCCACATTGTGTAAGAAACAACATTAGGCTTGCAAGAGACTGAAACAATGCATCCCAAAACATATTCCTGCAGTGAAAACACATGTTTCTACAAAGACTTTGAAGGAGCAAGCCAAAGCCTAGTGGCAGAGTGTTCTTTCAGAGAGAAACACATGCATTTCATCCTTCTGGAGTGAGTTTTCAGCCTGGAATTCATTTGCATTTTGTACTGTGCAGAATGTAGCTACCTGCTCGGGGGTTGTCTCATAGAAGCGCCTTTCCTGTAGGAGCTTGTTGCAACATTCATTGTTTGGCTAAGTTCTTTAGGGTTGGTTTTGGAAAGTCTTTCAACTTTGGCCAAATCCCGCTTCGTACGAAATTTTTTCACAGCGCTGTCTCCAAGTGTCCACAAAGAGCTGCTGCTTGAAACTGTCCACATGCACATCTCCCATACTGGTGTGCTCGTTTCACTACCTGGATTTTGGTTTCCACTTCTTTCTTGGAAATGACAAGCCTTCTTTCTGCATGCTACACACACCTTGTAGCAGTTTCAGCTTGAAGCATGTTGGTGCTCTCAAAACGCTGTGTAACTTCTGTAGGGTGTGTTACTCTCCAGCACGGAATACACTACTTAGAGCTCTTTAAACCACAGACACACAAACACATCTTTTTGTGAAAGGCCTGCTTCTGGTCCCTTGGAAATGTAAGGTTTTCAGGGAGAACATGAGGTCAATCATGGTTTTGCACTCTGCAGCCAATAGAAATGTCCTTTTGTACATAGCCATCTGAAATTCACATCAAAATACACTTCTTTTCTGGTTTCTTGAATGTTCTCAACACATTAGGAGAAAGATCGTGTTTGAGCAAGAGTGATGTAGTGTGCGTTTTCCTGGATTTCAAGTGATTTGGGAAACATACTCCTTGTTTTTCCACATTGTGTAAGAAACAACATTAGGCTTGCAAGAGATTGAAACAATGCATCCCAAAACATATTCCTGCAGTGAAAACACATGTTTCTACTAAGACTTTGAAGGAGCAAGCAAAAGCCTAGTGGCAGAGTGTTCTTTCAGAGAGAAACACATGCATTTCATCCTTCTGGAGTGAGTTTTCAGCCTGGAATTCATTTGCATTTTGTACTGTGCAGAATGTAGCTACCTGCTCGGGGGTTGTCTTATAGAAGCACCTTTCCTGTAGGAGATTGTTGTAACATTCATTGTTTGGCTAAGTTCTTTAGGGTTGGTTTTGGAAGGTCTTTCAACTTTGGCCAAATCCCGCTTCGTACGAAATTTTTTCACAGCGCTGTCTCCAAGTGTCCACAAAGAGCTGCTGCTTGAAACTGTCCACATGCACATCTCCCATACTGGTGTGCTCGTTTCACTACCTGGATTTTGGTTTCCACTTCTTTCTTTGAAATGACAAGCCTTCTTTCTGCATGCTACACACACCTTGTAGCAGTTTCAGCTTGAAGCATGTTGGTGCTCTCAAAACGCTGTGTAACTTCTGTAAGGTGTGTTACTCTCCAGCACTGAATACACTACTTAGAGCTCCTTTCACCACAGACACGCAAACACATCTTTCTGTGAAAGTTCTACCTCAGGTCACTTGGAAATGTAAGGTTTTCATGGAGAACATGAGGTCAATCATGGTTTTGCACTCTGCAACCAATAGAAATGTCCTTTTGTACATAGCCTTCTGAAATTCACATCAAAATACCCTTCTTTTCTGGTTTCTTGAATGTTCTCAACACATTAGGAGAAAGATCGTGTTTGAGCAAGAGTGATGTAGTGTGCGTTTTCCTGGATTTCAAGTGATTTGGGAAACATACTCCTTGTTTTTCCACATTGTGTAAGAAACAACATTAGGCTTTCAAGAGATTGAAACAATGCATCCCAATACATATTCCTGCAGTGAAAACACATGTTTCTACAAAGACTTTGAAGGAGCAAGCAAAAGCCTAGTGGCAGAGTGTTCTTTCAGAGAGAAACACATGCATTTCATCCTTCTGGAGTGAGTCTTCAGCCTGGAATTCATTTGCATTTTGTACTGTGCAGAATGTAGCTACCTGCTCGGGGGTTGTCTCATAGAAGCGCCTTTCCTGTAGGAGCTTGTTGCAACATTCATTGTTTGGCTAAGTTCTTTAGGGTTGGTTTTGGAAGGTCTTTCAACTTTGGCCAAATCCCGCTTCGTACGAAATTTTTTCACAGCGCTGTCTCCAAGTGTCCACAAAGAGCTGCTGCTTGAAACTGTCCACATGCACATCTCCCATACTGGTGTGCTCGTTTCACTACCTGGATTTTGGTTTCCACTTCTTTCTTGGAAATGACAAGCCTTCTTTCTGCATGCTACACACACCTTGTAGCAGTTTCAGCTTGAAGCATGTTGGTGCTCTCAAAACGCTGTGTAACTTCTGTAGGGTGTGTTACTCTCCAGCACTGAATACACTACTTAGAGCTCCTTTCACCACAGACACGCAAACACATCTTTCTGTGAAAGTTCTACCTCAGGTCACTTGGAAATGTAAGGTTTTCATGGAGAACATGAGGTCAATCATGGTTTTGCACTCTGCAACCAATAGAAATGTCCTTTTGTACATAGCCTTCTGAAATTCACATCAAAATACTCTTCTTTTCTGGTTTCTTGAATGTTCTCAACACATTAGGAGAAAGATCGTGTTTGAGCAAGAGTGATGTAGTGTGCGTTTTCCTGGATTTCAAGTGATTTGGGAAACATACTCCTTGTTTTTCCACATTGTGTAAGAAACAACATTAGGCTTGCAAGAGATTGAAACAATGCATCCCAAAACATATTCCTGCAGTGAAAACACATGTTTCTACAAAGACTTTGAAGGAGCAAGCCAAAGCCTAGTGGCAGAGTGTTCTTTCAGAGAGAAACACATGCATTTCATCCTTCTGGAGTGAGTTTTCAGCCTGGAATTCATTTGCATTTTGTACTGTGCAGAATGTAGCTACCTGCTCGGGGGTTGTCTCATAGAAGCACCTTTCCTGTAGGAGCTTGTTGCAACATTCATTGTTTGGCTAAGTTCTTTAGGGTTGGTTTTGGAAGGTCTTTCAACTTTGGCCAAATCCCGCTTCGTACGAAATTTTTTCACAGCGCTGTCTCCAAGTGTCCACAAAGAGCTGCTGCTTGAAACTGTCCACATGCACATCTCCCATACTGGTGTGCTCGTTTCACTACCTGGATTTTGGTTTCCACTTCTTTCTTGGAAATGACAAGCCTTCTTTCTGCATGCTACACACACCTTGTAGCAGTTTCAGCTTGAAGCATGTTGGTGCTCTCAAAACGCTGTGTAACTTCTGTAGGGTGTGTTACTCTCCAGCACTGAATACACTACTTAGAGCTCCTTTCACCACAGACACGCAAACACATCTTTCTGTGAAAGTTCTACCTCAGGTCACTTGGAAATGTAAGGTTTTCATGGAGAACATGAGGTCAATCATGGTTTTGCACTCTGCAACCAATAGAAATGTCCTTTTGTACATAGCCTTCTGAAATTCACATCAAAATACCCTTCTTTTCTGGTTTCTTGAATGTTCTCAACACATTAGGAGAAAGATCGTGTTTGAGCAAGAGTGATGTAGTGTGCGTTTTCCTGGATTGCAAGTGATTTGGGAAACATACTCCTTGTTTTTCCACATTGTGTAAGAAACAACATTAGGCTTTCAAGAGATTGAAACAATGCATCCCAAAACATATTCCTGCAGTGAAAACACATGTTTCTACAAAGACTTTGAAGGAGCAAGCAAAAGCCTAGTGGCAGAGTGTTGTTTCAGAGAGAAACACATGCATTTCATCCTTCTGGAGTGAGTCTTCAGCCTGGAATTCATTTGCATTTTGTACTGTGCAGAATGTAGCTACCTGCTCGGGGGTTGTCTCATAGAAGCGCCTTTCCTGTAGGAGCTTGTTGCAACATTCATTGTTTGGCTAAGTTCTTTAGGGTTGGTTTTGGAAGGTCTTTCAACTTTGGCCAAATCCCGCTTCGTAAGAAATTTTTTCACAGCGCTGTCTCCAAGTGTCCACAAAGAGCTGCTGCTTGAAACTGTCCACATGCACATCTCCCATACTGGTGTGCTCGTTTCACTACCTGGATTTTGGTTTCCACTTCTTTCTTGGAAATGACAAGCCTTCTTTCTGCATGCTACACACAACTTGTAGCAGTTTCAGCTTGAAGCATGTTGGTGCTCTCAAAACGCTGTGTAACTTCTGTAGGGTGTGTTACTCTCCAGCACTGAATACACTACTTAGAGCTCCTTTCACCACAGACACGCAAACACATCTTTCTGTGAAAGTTCTACCTCAGGTCACTTGGAAATGTAAGGTTTTCAGGGAGAACATGAGGTCAATCATGGTTTTGCACTCTGCAACCAATAGAAATGTCCTTTTGTACATAGCCTTCTGAAATTCACATCAAAATACCCTTCTTTTCTGGTTTCTTGAATGTTCTCAACACATTAGGAGAAAGATCGTGTTTGAGCAAGAGTGATGTAGTGTGCGTTTTCCTGGATTACAAGTGATTTGGGAAACATACTCCTTGCTTTTCCACATTGTGTAAGAAACAACATTAGGCTTTCAAGAGATTGAAACAATGCATCCCAAAACATATTCCTGCAGTGAAAACACATGTTTCTACAAAGACTTTGAAGGAGCAAGCAAAAGCCTAGTGGCAGAGTGTTCTTTCAGAGAGAAACACATGCATTTCATCCTTCTGGAGTGAGTCTTCAGCCTGGAATTCATTTGCATTTTGTACTGTGCAGAATGTAGCTACCTGCTCGGGGGTTGTCTCATAGAAGCGCCTTTCCTGTAGGAGCTTGTTGCAACATTCATTGTTTGGCTAAGTTCTTTAGGGTTGGTTTTGGAAGGTCTTTCAACTTTGGCCAAATCCCGCTTCGTACGAAATTTTTTCACAGCGCTGTCTCCAAGTGTCCACAAAGAGCTGCTGCTTGAAACTGTCCACATGCACATCTCCCATACTGGTGTGCTCGTTTCACTACCTGGATTTTGGTTTCCACTTCTTTCTTTGAAATGACAAGCCTTCTTTCTGCATGCTACACACACCTTGTAGCAGTTTCAGCTTGAAGCATGTTGGTGCTCTCAAATCGCTGTGTAACTTCTGTAGGGTGTGTTACTCTCCAGCACTGAATACACTACTTAGAGCTCCTTTCACCACAGACACGCAAACACATCTTTCTGTGAAAGTTCTACCTCAGGTCACTTGGAAATGTAAGGTTTTCATGGAGAACATGAGGTCAATCATGGTTTTGCACTCTGCAACCAATAGAAATGTCCTTTTGTACATAGCCTTCTGAAATTCACATCAAAATACCCTTCTTTTCTGGTTTCTTGAATGTTCTCAACACATTAGGAGAAAGATCGTGTTTGAGCAAGAGTGATGTAGTGTGCGTTTTCCTGGATTTCAAGTGATTTGGGAAACATACTCCTTGTTTTTCCACATTGTGTAAGAAACAACATTAGGCTTGCAAGAGATTGAAACAATGCATCCCAAAACATATTCCTGCAGTGAAAACACATGTTTCTACAAAGACTTTGAAGGAGCAAGCCAAAGCCTAGTGGCAGAGTGTTCTTTCAGAGAGAAACACATGCATTTCATCCTTCTGGAGTGAGTCTTCAGCCTGGAATTCATTTGCATTTTGTACTGTGCAGAATGTAGCTACCTGCTCGGGGGTTGTCTCATAGAAGCGCCTTTCCTGTAGGAGCTTGTTGCAACATTCATTGTTTGGCTAAGTTCTTTAGGGTTGGTTTTGGAAGGTCTTTCAACTTTGGCCAAATCCCGCTTCGTACGAAATTTTTTCACAGCGCTGTCTCCAAGTGTCCACAAAGAGCTGCTGCTTGAAACTGTCCACATGCACATCTCCCATACTGGTGTGCTCGTTTCACTACCTGGATTTTGGTTTCCACTCCTTTCTTGGAAATGACAAGCCTTCTTTCTGCATGCTACACACACCTTGTAGCAGTTTCAGCTTGAAGCATGTTGGTGCTCTCAAAACGCTGTGTAACTTCTGTAGGGTGTGTTACTCTCCAGCACTGAATACACTACTTAGAGCTCCTTTCACCACAGACACGCAAACACATCTTTCTGTGAAAGTTCTACCTCAGGTCACTTGGAAATGTAAGGTTTTCATGGAGAACATGAGGTCAATCATGGTTTTGCACTCTGCAACCAATAGAAATGTCCTTTTGTACATAGCCTTCTGAAATTCACATCAAAATACCCTTCTTTTCTGGTTTCTTGAATGTTCTCAACACATTAGGAGAAAGATCGTGTTTGAGCAAGAGTGATGTAGTGTGCGTTTTCCTGGATTTCAAGTGATTTGGGAAACATACTCCTTGTTTTTCCACATTGTGTAAGAAACAACATTAGGCTTTCAAGAGATTGAAACAATGCATCCCAAAACATATTCCTGCAGTGAAAACACATGTTTCTACAAAGACTTTGAAGGAGCAAGCAAAAGCCTAGTGGCAGAGTGTTCTTTCAGAGAGAAACACATGCATTTCATCCTTCTGGAGTGAGTCTTCAGCCTGGAATTCATTTGCATTTTGTACTGTGCAGAATGTAGCTACCTGCTCGGGGGTTGTCTCATAGAAGCGCCTTTCCTGTAGGAGCTTGTTGCAACATTCATTGTTTGGCTAAGTTCTTTAGGGTTGGTTTTGGAAGGTCTTTCAACTTTGGCCAAATCCCGCTTCGTACGAAATTTTTTCACAGCGCTGTCTCCAAGTGTCCACAAAGAGCTGCTGCTTGAAACTGTCCACATGCACATCTCCCATACTGGTGTGCTCGTTTCACTACCTGGATTTTGGTTTCCACTCCTTTCTTGGAAATGACAAGCCTTCTTTCTGCATGCTACACACACCTTGTAGCAGTTTCAGCTTGAAGCATGTTGGTGCTCTCAAAACGCTGTGTAACTTCTGTAGGGTGTGTTACTCTCCAGCACTGAATACACTACTTAGAGCTCCTTTCACCACAGACACGCAAACACATCTTTCTGTGAAAGTTCTACCTCAGGTCACTTGGAAATGTAAGGTTTTCAGGGAGAACATGAGGTCAATCATGGTTTTGCACTCTGCAACCAATAGAAATGTCCTTTTGTACATAGCCTTCTGAAATTCACATCAAAATACCCTTCTTTTCTGGTTTCTTGAATGTTCTCAACACATTAGGAGAAAGATCGTGTTTGAGCAAGAGTGATGTAGTGTGCGTTTTCCTGGATTTCAAGTGATTTGGGAAGCATACTCCTTGTTTTTCCACATTGTGTAAGAAACAACATTAGGCTTGCAAGAGATTGAAACAATGCATCCCAAAACATATTCCTGCAGTGAAAACACATGTTTCTACAAAGACTTTGAAGGAGCAAGCCAAAGCCTAGTGGCAGAGTGTTCTTTCAGAGAGAAACACATGCATTTCATCCTTCTGGAGTGAGTCTTCAGCCTGGAATTCATTTGCATTTTGTACTGTGCAGAATGTAGCTACCTGCTCGGGGGTTGTCTCATAGAAGCGCCTTTCCTGTAGGAGCTTGTTGCAACATTCATTGTTTGGCTAAGTTCTTTAGGGTTGGTTTTGGAAGGTCTTTCAACTTTGGCCAAATCCCGCTTCGTACGAAATTTTTTCACAGCGCTGTCTCCAAGTGTCCACAAAGAGCTGCTGCTTGAAACTGTCCACATGCACATCTCCCATACTGGTGTGCTCATTTCACTACCTGGATTTTGGTTTCCACTCCTTTCTTGGAAATGACAAGCCTTCTTTCTGCAGGCTACACACACCTTGTAGCAGTTTCAGCTTGAAGCATGTTGGTGCTCTCAAAACGCTGTGTAACTTCTGTAGGGTGTGTTACTCTCCAGCACTGAATACACTACTTAGAGCTCCTTTCACCACAGACACGCAAACACATCTTTCTGTGAAAGTTCTACCTCAGGTCACTTGGAAATGTAAGGTTTTCATGGAGAACATGAGGTCAATCATGGTTTTGCACTCTGCAACCAATAGAAATGTCCTTTTGTACATAGCCTTCTGAAATTCACATCAAAATACCCTTCTTTTCTGGTTTCTTGAATGTTCTCAACACATTAGGAGAAAGATCGTGTTTGAGCAAGAGTGATGTAGTGTGCGTTTTCCTGGATTTCAAGTGATTTGGGAAACATACTCCTTGTTTTTCCACATTGTGTAAGAAACAACATTAGGCTTGCAAGAGATTGAAACAATGCATCCCAAAACATATTCCTGCAGTGAAAACACATGTTTCTACAAAGACTTTGAAGGAGCAAGCCAAAGCCTAGTGGCAGAGTGTTCTTTCAGAGAGAAACACATGCATTTCATCCTTCTGGAGTGAGTCTTCAGCCTGGAATTCATTTGCATTTTGTACTGTGCAGAATGTAGCTACCTGCTCGGGGGTTGTCTCATAGAAGCGCCTTTCCTGTAGGAGCTTGTTGCAACATTCATTGTTTGGCTAAGTTCTTTAGGGTTGGTTTTGGAAGGTCTTTCAACTTTGGCCAAATCCCGCTTCGTACGAAATTTTTTCACAGCGCTGTCTCCAAGTGTCCACAAAGAGCTGCTGCTTGAAACTGTCCACATGCACATCTCCCATACTGGTGTGCTCGTTTCACTACCTGGATTTTGGTTTCCACTTCTTTCTTTGAAATGACAAGCCTTCTTTCTGCATGCTACACACACCTTGTAGCAGTTTCAGCTTGAAGCATGTTGGTGCTCTCAAATCGCTGTGTAACTTCTGTAGGGTGTGTTACTCTCCAGCACTGAATACACTACTTAGAGCTCCTTTCACCACAGACACGCAAACACATCTTTCTGTGAAAGTTCTACCTCAGGTCACTTGGAAATGTAAGGTTTTCAGGGAGAACATGAGGTCAATCATGGTTTTGCACTCTGCAACCAATAGAAATGTCCTTTTGTACATAGCCATCTGAAATTCACATCAAAATACCCTTCTTTTCTGGTTTCTTGAATGTTCTCAACACATTAGGAGAAAGATCGTGTTTGAGCAAGAGTGATGTAGTGTGCGTTTTCCTGGATTTCAAGTGATTTGGGAAACACACTCCTTGTTTTTCCACATTGTGTAAGAAACAACATTAGGCTGGCAAGAGATTGAAACAATGCATCCCAAAACATATTCCTGCAGTGAAAACACATGTTTCTACAAAGACTTTGAAGGAGCAAGCAAAAGCCTAGTGGCAGAGTGTTCTTTCAGAGAGAAACACATGCATTTCATCCTTCTGGAGTGAGTTTTCAGCCTGGAATTCATTTGCATTTTGTACTGTGCAGAATGTAGCTACCTGCTCGGGGGTTGTCTTATAGAAGCACCTTTCCTGTAGGAGCTTGTTGTAACATTCATTGTTTGGCTAAGTTCTTTAGGGTTGGTTTTGGAAGGTCTTTCAACTTTGGCCAAATCCCGCCTCGTACGAAATTTTTTCACAGCGCTGTCTCCAAGTGTCCACAAAGAGCTGCTGCTTGAAACTGTCCACATGCACATCTCCCATACTGGTGTGCTCGTTTCACTACCTGGATTTTGGTTTCCACTTCTTTCTTGGAAATGACAAGCCTTCTTTCTGCATGCTACACACACCTTGTAGCAGTTTCATCTTGAAGCATGTTGGTGCTCTCAAATCGCTGTGTAACTTCTGTAGGGTGTGTTACTCTCCAGCACTGAATACACTACTTAGAGCTCCTTTCACCACAGACACGCAAACACATCTTTCTGTGAAAGTTCTACCTCAGGTCACTTGGAAATGTAAGGTTTTCAGGGAGAACATGAGGTCAATCATGGGTTTGCACTCTGCAACCAATAGAAATGTCCTTTTGTACATAGCCTTCTGAAATTCACATCAAAATACCCTTCTTTTCTGGTTTCTTGAATGTTCTCAACACATTAGGAGAAAGATCGTGTTTGAGCAAGAGTGATGTAGTGTGCGTTTTCCTGGATTTCAAGTGATTTGGGAAACATACTCCTTGTTTTTCCACATTGTGTAAGAAACAACATTAGGCTTGCAAGAGATTGAAACAATGCCTCCCAAAACATATTCCTGCAGTGAAAACACATGTTTCTACAAAGACTTTGAAGGAGCAAGCCAAAGCCTAGTGGCAGAGTGTTCTTTCAGAGAGAAACACATGCATTTCATCATTCTGGAGTGAGTTTTCAGCCTGGAATTCATTTGCATTTTGTACTGTGCAGAATGTAGCTACCTGCTCGGGGGTTGTCTCCTAGAAGCACCTTTCCTGTAGGAGCTTGTTGCAACATTCATTGTTTGGCTAAGTTCTTTAGGGTTGGTTTTGGAAGGTCTTTCAACTTTGGCCAAATCCCGCTTCGTACGAAATTTTTTCACAGCGCTGTCTCCAAGTGTCCACAAAGAGCTGCTGCTTGAAACTGTCCACATGCACATCTCCCATACTGGTGTGCTCGTTTCACTACCTGGATTTTGGTTTCCACTTCTTTCTTTGAAATGACAAGCCTTCTTTCTGCATGCTACACACACCTTGTAGCAGTTTCAGCTTGAAGCATGTTGGTTCTCTCAAATCGCTGTGTAACTTCTGTAGGGTGTGTTACTCTCCAGCACTGAATACCCTACTTAGAGCTCCTTTCACCACAGACACGCAAACACATCTTTCTACCTCAGGTCACTTGGAAATGTAAGGTTTTCAGGGAGAACATGAGGTCAATCATGGTTTTGCACTCTGCAACCAATAGAAATGTCCTTTTGTACATAGCCTTCTGAAATTCACATCAAAATACCCTTCTTTTCTGGTTTCTTGAATGTTCTCAACACATTAGGAGAAAGATCGTGTTTGAGCAAGAGTGATGTAGTGTGCGTTTTCCTGGATTTCAAGTGATTTGGGAAACATACTCCTTGTTTTTCCACATTGTGTAAGAAACAACATTAGGCTTGCAAGAGATTGAAACAATGCATCCCAAAACATATTCCTGCAGTGAAAACACATGTTTCTACAAAGACTTTGAAGGAGCAAGCCAAAGCCTAGTGGCAGAGTGTTCTTTCAGAGAGAAACACATGCATTTCATCCTTCTGGAGTGAGTCTTCAGCCTGGAATTCATTTGCATTTTGTACTGTGCAGAATGTAGCTACCTGCTCGGGGGTTGTCTCATAGAAGCGCCTTTCCTGTTGGAGCTTGTTGCAACATTCATTGTTTGGCTAAGTTCTTTAGGGTTGGTTTTGGAAGGTCTTTCAACTTTGGCCAAATCCCGCTTCGTACGAAATTTTTTCACAGCGCTGTCTCCAACTGTCCACAAAGAGCTGCTGCTTGAAACTGTCCACATGCACATCTCCCATACTGGTGTGCTCGTTTCACTACCTGGATTTTGGTTTCCACTCCTTTCTTGGAAATGACAAGCCTTCTTTCTGCATGCTACACACACCTTGTAGCAGTTTCAGCTTGAAGCATGTTGGTGCTCTCAAAACGCTGTGTAACTTCTGTAGGGTGTGTTACTCTCCAGCACTGAATACACTACTTAGAGCTCCTTTCACCACAGACACGCAAACACATCTTTCTGTGAAAGTTCTACCTCAGGTCACTTGGAAATGTAAGGTTTTCATGGAGAACATGAGGTCAATCATGGTTTTGCACTCTGCAACCAATAGAAATGTCCTTTTGTACATAGCCTTCTGAAATTCACATCAAAATACCCTTCTTTTCTGGTTTCTTGAATGTTCTCAACACATTAGGAGAAAGATCGTGTTTGAGCAAGAGTGATGTAGTGTGCGTTTTCCTGGATTTCAAGTGATTTGGGAAACATACTCCTTGTTTTTCCACATTGTGTAAGAAACAACATTAGGCTTGCAAGAGATTGAAACAATGCATCCCAAAACATATTCCTGCAGTGAAAACACATGTTTCTACAAAGACTTTGAAGGAGCAAGCCAAAGCCTAGTGGCAGAGTGTTCTTTCAGAGAGAAACACATGCATTTCATCCTTCTGGAGTGAGTCTTCAGCCTGGAATTCATTTGCATTTTGTACTGTGCAGAATGTAGCTACCTGCTCGGGGGTTGTCTCATAGAAGCGCCTTTCCTGTAGGAGCTTGTTGCAACATTCATTGTTTGGCTAAGTTCTTTAGGGTTGGTTTTGGAAGGTCTTTCAACTTTGGCCAAATCCCGCTTCGTACGAAATTTTTTCACAGCGCTGTCTCCAAGTGTCCACAAAGAGCTGCTGCTTGAAACTGTCCACATGCACATCTCCCATACTGGTGTGCTCGTTTCACTACCTGGATTTTGGTTTCCACTCCTTTCTTGGAAATGACAAGCCTTCTTTCTGCATGCTACACACACCTTGTAGCAGTTTCAGCTTGAAGCATGTTGGTGCTCTCAAAACGCTGTGTAACTTCTGTAGGGTGTGTTACTCTCCAGCACTGAATACACTACTTAGAGCTCCTTTCACCACAGACACGCAAACACATCTTTCTGTGAAAGTTCTACCTCAGGTCACTTGGAAATGTAAGGTTTTCAGGGAGAACATGAGGTCAATCATGGTTTTGCACTCTGCAACCAATAGAAATGTCCTTTTGTACATAGCCTTCTGAAATTCACATCAAAATACCCTTCTTTTCTGGTTTCTTGAATGTTCTCAACACATTAGGAGAAAGATCGTGTTTGAGCAAGAGTGATGTAGTGTGCGTTTTCCTGGATTTCAAGTGATTTGGGAAGCATACTCCTTGTTTTTCCACATTGTGTAAGAAACAACATTAGGCTTGCAAGAGATTGAAACAATGCATCCCAAAACATATTCCTGCAGTGAAAACACATGTTTCTACAAAGACTTTGAAGGAGCAAGCCAAAGCCTAGTGGCAGAGTGTTCTTTCAGAGAGAAACACATGCATTTCATCCTTCTGGAGTGAGTCTTCAGCCTGGAATTCATTTGCATTTTGTACTGTGCAGAATGTAGCTACCTGCTCGGGGGTTGTCTCATAGAAGCGCCTTTCCTGTAGGAGCTTGTTGCAACATTCATTGTTTGGCTAAGTTCTTTAGGGTTGGTTTTGGAAGGTCTTTCAACTTTGGCCAAATCCCGCTTCGTACGAAATTTTTTCACAGCGCTGTCTCCAAGTGTCCACAAAGAGCTGCTGCTTGAAACTGTCCACATGCACATCTCCCATACTGGTGTGCTCGTTTCACTACCTGGATTTTGGTTTCCACTTCTTTCTTTGAAATGACAAGCCTTCTTTCTGCATGCTACACACACCTTGTAGCAGTTTCAGCTTGAAGCATGTTGGTGCTCTCAAATCGCTGTGTAACTTCTGTAGGGTGTGTTACTCTCCAGCACTGAATACACTACTTAGAGCTCCTTTCACCACAGACACGCAAACACATCTTTCTGTGAAAGTTCTACCTCAGGTCACTTGGAAATGTAAGGTTTTCAGGGAGAACATGAGGTCAATCATGGTTTTGCACTCTGCAACCAATAGAAATGTCCTTTTGTACATAGCCATCTGAAATTCACATCAAAATACCCTTCTTTTCTGGTTTCTTGAATGTTCTCAACACATTAGGAGAAAGATCGTGTTTGAGCAAGAGTGATGTAGTGTGCGTTTTCCTGGATTTCAGGTGATTTGGGAAACACACTCCTTGTTTTTCCACATTGTGTAAGAAACAACATTAGGCTTGCAAGAGATTGAAACAATGCATCCCAAAACATATTCCTGCAGTGAAAACACATGTTTCTACAAAGACTTTGAAGGAGCAAGCAAAAGCCTAGTGGCAGAGTGTTCTTTCAGAGAGAAACACATGCATTTCATCCTTCTGGAGTGAGTTTTCAGCCTGGAATTCATTTGCATTTTGTACTGTGCAGAATGTAGCTACCTGCTCGGGGGTTGTCTTATAGAAGCACCTTTCCTGTAGGAGCTTGTTGTAACATTCATTGTTTGGCTAAGTTCTTTAGGGTTGGTTTTGGAAGGTCTTTCAACTTTGGCCAAATCCCGCTTCGTACGAAATTTTTTCACAGCGCTGTCTCCAAGTGTCCACAAAGAGCTGCTGCTTGAAACTGTCCACATGCACATCTCCCATACTGGTGTGCTCGTTTCACTACCTGGATTTTGGTTTCCACTTCTTTCTTGGAAATGACAAGCCTTCTTTCTGCATGCTACACACACCTTGTAGCAGTTTCATCTTGAAGCATGTTGGTGCTCTCAAATCGCTGTGTAACTTCTGTAGGGTGTGTTACTCTCCAGCACTGAATACACTACTTAGAGCTCCTTTCACCACAGACACGCAAACACATCTTTCTGTGAAAGTTCTACCTCAGGTCACTTGGAAATGTAAGGTTTTCAGGGAGAACATGAGGTCAATCATGGGTTTGCACTCTGCAACCAATAGAAATGTCCTTTTGTACATAGCCTTCTGAAATTCACATCAAAATACCCTTCTTTTCTGGTTTCTTGAATGTTCTCAACACATTAGGAGAAAGATCGTGTTTGAGCAAGAGTGATGTAGTGTGCGTTTTCCTGGATTTCAAGTGATTTGGGAAACATACTCCTTGTTTTTCCACATTGTGTAAGAAACAACATTAGGCTTGCAAGAGATTGAAACAATGCATCCCAAAACATATTCCTGCAGTGAAAACACATGTTTCTACAAAGACTTTGAAGGAGCAAGCCAAAGCCTAGTGGCAGAGTGTTCTTTCAGAGAGAAACACATGCATTTCATCCTTCTGGAGTGAGTCTTCAGCCTGGAATTCATTTGCATTTTGTACTGTGCAGAATGTAGCTACCTGCTCGGGGGTTGTCTCATAGAAGCGCCTTTCCTGTAGGAGCTTGTTGCAACATTCATTGTTTGGCTAAGTTCTTTAGGGTTGGTTTTGGAAGGTCTTTCAACTTTGCCAAATCCCGCTTCGTACGAAATTTTTTCACAGCGCTGTCTCCAAGTGTCCACAAAGAGCTGCTGCTTGAAACTGTCCACATGCACATCTCCCATACTGGTGTGCTCATTTCACTACCTGGATTTTGGTTTCCACTCCTTTCTTGGAAATGACAAGCCTTCTTTCTGCAGGCTACACACACCTTGTAGCAGTTTCAGCTTGAAGCATGTTGGTGCTCTCAAAACGCTGTGTAACTTCTGTAGGGTGTGTTACTCTCCAGCACTGAATACACTACTTAGAGCTCCTTTCACCACAGACACGCAAACACATCTTTCTGTGAAAGTTCTACCTCAGGTCACTTGGAAATGTAAGGTTTTCATGGAGAATATGAGGTTAATCATGGTTTTGCACTCTGCAAGCAATAGAAATGTCCTTTTGTACATAGCCTTCTGAAATTCACATCAAAATACCCTTCTTTTCTGGTTTCTTGAATGTTCTCAACACATTAGGAGAAAGATCGTGTTTGAGCAAGAGTGATGTAGTGTGCGTTTTCCTGGATTTCAAGTGATTTGGGAAACATACTCCTTGTTTTTCCACATTGTGTAAGAAACAACATTAGGCTTGCAAGAGATTGAAACAATGCATCCCAAAACATATTCCTGCAGTGAAAACACATGTTTCTACAAAGACTTTGAAGGAGCAAGCCAAAGCCTAGTGGCAGAGTGTTCTTTCAGAGAGAAACACATGCATTTCATCCTTCTGGAGTGAGTCTTCAGCCTGGAATTCATTTGCATTTTGTACTGTGCAGAATGTAGCTACCTGCTCGGGGGTTGTCTCATAGAAGCGCCTTTCCTGTAGGAGCTTGTTGCAACATTCATTGTTTGGCTAAGTTCTTTAGGGTTGGTTTTGGAAGGTCTTTCAACTTTGGCCAAATCCCGCTTCATACGAAATTTTTTCACAGCGCTGTCTCCAAGTGTCCACAAAGAGCTGCTGCTTGAAACTGTCCACATGCACATCTCCCATACTGGTGTGCTCGTTTCACTACCTGGATTTTGGTTTCCACTCCTTTCTTGGAAATGACAAGCCTTCTTTCTGCATGCTACACACACCTTGTAGCAGTTTCAGCTTGAAGCATGTTGGTGCTCTCAAAACGCTGTGTAACTTCTGTAGGGTGTGTTACTCTCCAGCACTGAATACACTACTTAGAGCTCCTTTCACCACAGACACGCAAACACATCTTTCTGTGAAAGTTCTACCTCAGGTCACTTGGAAATGTAAGGTTTTCAGGGAGAACATGAGGTCAATCATGGTTTTGCACTCTGCAACCAATAGAAATGTCCTTTTGTACATAGCCTTCTGAAATTCACATCAAAATACCCTTCTTTTCTGGTTTCTTGAATGTTCTCAACACATTAGGAGAAAGATCGTGTTTGAGCAAGAGTGATGTAGTGTGCGTTTTCCTGGATTTCAAGTGATTTGGGAAGCATACTCCTTGTTTTTCCACATTGTGTAAGAAACAACATTAGGCTTGCAAGAGATTGAAACAATGCATCCCAAAACATATTCCTGCAGTGAAAACACATGTTTCTACAAAGACTTTGAAGGAGCAAGCCAAAGCCTAGTGGCAGAGTGTTCTTTCAGAGAGAAACACATGCATTTCATCCTTCTGGAGTGAGTCTTCAGCCTGGAATTCATTTGCATTTTGTACTGTGCAGAATGTAGCTACCTGCTCGGGGGTTGTCTCATAGAAGCGCCTTTCCTGTAGGAGCTTGTTGCAACATTCATTGTTTGGCTAAGTTCTTTAGGGTTGGTTTTGGAAGGTCTTTCAACTTTGGCCAAATCCCGCTTCGTACGAAATTTTTTCACAGCGCTGTCTCCAAGTGTCCACAAAGAGCTGCTGCTTGAAACTGTCCACATGCACATCTCCCATACTGGTGTGCTCGTTTCACTACCTGGATTTTGGTTTCCACTTCTTTCTTGGAAATGACAAGCCTTCTTTCTGCATGCTACACACACCTTGTAGCAGTTTCAGCTTGAAGCATGTTGGTGCTCTCAAATCGCTGTGTAACTTCTGTAGGGTGTGTTACTCTCCAGCACTGAATACACTACTTAGAGCTCCTTTCACCACAGACACGCAAACACATCTTTCTGTGAAAGTTCTACCTCAGGTCACTTGGAAATGTAAGGTTTTCAGGGAGAACATGAGGTCAATCATGGTTTTGCACTCTGCAACCAATAGAAATGTCCTTTTGTACATAGCCATCTGAAATTCACATCAAAATACCCTTCTTTTCTGGTTTCTTGAATGTTCTCAACACATTAGGAGAAAGATCGTGTTTGAGCAAGAGTGATGTAGTGTGCGTTTTCCTGGATTTCAAGTGATTTGGGAAACACACTCCTTGTTTTTCCACATTGTGTAAGAAACAACATTAGGCTTGCAAGAGATTGAAACAATGCATCCCAAAACATATTCCTGCAGTGAAAACACATGTTTCTACAAAGACTTTGAAGGAGCAAGCAAAAGCCTAGTGGCAGAGTGTTCTTTCAGAGAGAAACACATGCATTTCATCCTTCTGGAGTGAGTTTTCAGCCTGGAATTCATTTGCATTTTGTACTGTGCAGAATGTAGCTACCTGCTCGGGGGTTGTCTTATAGAAGCACCTTTCCTGTAGGAGCTTGTTGTAACATTCATTGTTTGGCTAAGTTCTTTAGGGTTGGTTTTGGAAGGTCTTTCAACTTTGGCCAAATCCCGCTTCGTACGAAATTTTTTCACAGCGCTGTCTCCAAGTGTCCACAAAGAGCTGCTGCTTGAAACTGTCCACATGCACATCTCCCATACTGGTGTGCTCGTTTCACTACCTGGATTTTGGTTTCCACTTCTTTCTTGGAAATGACAAGCCTTCTTTCTGCATGCTACACACACCTTGTAGCAGTTTCATCTTGAAGCATGTTGGTGCTCTCAAATCGCTGTGTAACTTCTGTAGGGTGTGTTACTCTCCAGCACTGAATACACTACTTAGAGCTCCTTTCACCACAGACACGCAAACACATCTTTCTGTGAAAGTTCTACCTCAGGTCACTTGGAAATGTAAGGTTTTCAGGGAGAACATGAGGTCAATCATGGGTTTGCACTCTGCAACCAATAGAAATGTCCTTTTGTACATAGCCTTCTGAAATTCACATCAAAATACCCTTCTTTTCTGGTTTCTTGAATGTTCTCAACACATTAGGAGAAAGATCGTGTTTGAGCAAGAGTGATGTAGTGTGCGTTTTCCTGGATTTCAAGTGATTTGGGAAACATACTCCTTGTTTTTCCACATTGTGTAAGAAACAACATTAGGCTTGCAAGAGATTGAAACAATGCATCCCAAAACATATTCCTGCAGTGAAAACACATGTTTCTACAAAGACTTTGAAGGAGCAAGCCAAAGCCTAGTGGCAGAGTGTTCTTTCAGAGAGAAACACATGCATTTCATCATTCTGGAGTGAGTTTTCAGCCTGGAATTCATTTGCATTTTGTACTGTGCAGAATGTAGCTACCTGCTCGGGGGTTGTCTCCTAGAAGCACCTTTCCTGTAGGAGCTTGTTGCAACATTCATTGTTTGGCTAAGTTCTTTAGGGTTGGTTTTGGAAGGTCTTTCAACTTTGGCCAAATCCCGCTTCGTACGAAATTTTTTCACAGCGCTGTCTCCAAGTGTCCACAAAGAGCTGCTGCTTGAAACTGTCCACATGCACATCTCCCATACTGGTGTGCTCGTTTCACTACCTGGATTTTGGTTTCCACTTCTTTCTTTGAAATGACAAGCCTTCTTTCTGCATGCTACACACACCTTGTAGCAGTTTCAGCTTGAAGCATGTTGGTGCTCTCAAATCGCTGTGTAACTTCTGTAGGGTGTGTTACTCTCCAGCACTGAATACCCTACTTAGAGCTCCTTTCACCACAGACACGCAAACACATCTTTCTACCTCAGGTCACTTGGAAATGTAAGGTTTTCAGGGAGAACATGAGGTCAATCATGGTTTTGCACTCTGCAACCAATAGAAATGTCCTTTTGTACATAGCCTTCTGAAATTCACATCAAAATACCCTTCTTTTCTGGTTTCTTGAATGTTCTCAACACATTAGGAGAAAGATCGTGTTTGAGCAAGAGTGATGTAGTGTGCGTTTTCCTGGATTTCAAGTGATTTGGGAAACATACTCCTTGTTTTTCCACATTGTGTAAGAAACAACATTAGGCTTGCAAGAGATTGAAACAATGCATCCCAAAACATATTCCTGCAGTGAAAACACATGTTTCTACAAAGACTTTGAAGGAGCAAGCCAAAGCCTAGTGGCAGAGTGTTCTTTCAGAGAGAAACACATGCATTTCATCCTTCTGGAGTGAGTCTTCAGCCTGGAATTCATTTGCATTTTGTACTGTGCAGAATGTAGCTACCTGCTCGGGGGTTGTCTCATAGAAGCGCCTTTCCTGTAGGAGCTTGTTGCAACATTCATTGTTTGGCTAAGTTCTTTAGGGTTGGTTTTGGAAGGTCTTTCAACTTTGGCCAAATCCCGCTTCGTACGAAATTTTTTCACAGCGCTGTCTCCAAGTGTCCACAAAGAGCTGCTGCTTGAAACTGTCCACATGCACATCTCCCATACTGGTGTGCTCGTTTCACTACCTGGATTTTGGTTTCCACTTCTTTCTTTGAAATGACAAGCCTTCTTTCTGCATGCTACGCACACCTTGAAGCAGTTTCAGCTTGAAGCATGTTGGTGCTCTCAAAACGCTGTGTAACTTCTGTAAGGTGTGTTACTCTCCAGCACTGAATACACTACTTAGAGCTCCTTTCACCACAGACACGCAAACACATCTTTCTGTGAAAGTTCTACCTCAGGTCACTTGGAAATGTAAGGTTTTCATGGAGAACATGAGGTCAATCATGGTTTTGCACTCTGCAACCAATAGAAATGTCCTTTTGTACATAGCCTTCTGAAATTCACATCAAAATACCCTTCTTTTCTGGTTTCTTGAATGTTCTCAACACATTAGGAGAAAGATCGTGTTTGAGCAAGAGTGATGTAGTGTGCGTTTTCCTGGATTTCAAGTGATTTGGGAAACATACTCCTTGTTTTTCCACATTGTGTAAGAAACAACATTAGGCTTGCAAGAGATTGAAACAATGCATCCCAAAACATATTCCTGCAGTGAAAACACATGTTTCTACAAAGACTTTGAAGGAGCAAGCAAAAGCCTAGTGGCAGAGTGTTCTTTCAGAGAGAAACACATGCATTTCATCCTTCTGGAGTGAGTCTTCAGCCTGGAATTCATTTGCATTTTGTACTGTGCAGAATGTAGCTACCTGCTCGGGGGTTGTCTCATAGAAGCGCCTTTCGTGTAGGAGCTTGTTGCAACATTCATTGTTTGGCTAAGTTCTTTAGGGTTGGTTTTGGAAGGTCTTTCAACTTTGGCCAAATCCCGCTTCGTACGAAATTTTTTCACAGCGCTGTCTCCAAGTGTCCACAAAGAGCTGCTGCTTGAAACTGTCCACATGCACATCTCCCATACTGGTGTGCTCGTTTCACTACCTGGATTTTGGTTTCCACTTCTTTCTTGGAAATGACAAGCCTTCATTCTGCATGCTACACACACCTTGTAGCAGTTTCAGCTTGAAGCATGTTGGTGCTCTCAAAACGCTGTGTAACTTCTGTAGGGTGTGTTACTCTCCAGCACTGAATACACTACTTAGAGCTCCTTTCACCACAGACACGCAAACACATCTTTCTGTGAAAGTTCTACCTCAGGTCACTTGGAAATGTAAGGTTTTCATGGAGAACATGAGGTCAATCATGGTTTTGCACTCTGCAACCAATAGAAATGTCCTTTTGTACATAGCCTTCTGAAATTCACATCAAAATACCCTTCTTTTCTGGTTTCTTGAATGTTCTCAACACATTAGGAGAAAGATCGTGTTTGAGCAAGAGTGATGTAGTGTGCGTTTTCCTGGATTTCAAGTGATTTGGGAAACATACTCCTTGTTTTTCCACATTGTGTAAGAAACAACATTAGGCTTGCAAGAGACTGAAACAATGCATCCCAAAACATATTCCTGCAGTGAAAACACATGTTTCTACAAAGACTTTGAAGGAGCAAGCCAAAGCCTAGTGGCAGAGTGTTCTTTCAGAGAGAAACACATGCATTTCATCCTTCTGGAGTGAGTTTTCAGCCTGGAATTCATTTGCATTTTGTACTGTGCAGAATGTAGCTACCTGCTCGGGGGTTGTCTCATAGAAGCGCCTTTCCTGTAGGAGCTTGTTGCAACATTCATTGTTTGGCTAAGTTCTTTAGGGTTGGTTTTGGAAAGTCTTTCAACTTTGGCCAAATCCCGCTTCGTACGAAATTTTTTCACAGCGCTGTCTCCAAGTGTCCACAAAGAGCTGCTGCTTGAAACTGTCCACATGCACATCTCCCATACTGGTGTGCTCGTTTCACTACCTGGATTTTGGTTTCCACTTCTTTCTTGGAAATGACAAGCCTTCTTTCTGCATGCTACACACACCTTGTAGCAGTTTCAGCTTGAAGCATGTTGGTGCTCTCAAAACGCTGTGTAACTTCTGTAGGGTGTGTTACTCTCCAGCACTGAATACACTACTTAGAGCTCTTTAAACCACAGACACACAAACACATCTTTTTGTGAAAGGCCTGCTTCTGGTCCCTTGGAAATGTAAGGTTTTCAGGGAGAACATGAGGTCAATCATGGTTTTGCACTCTGCAACCAATAGAAATGTCCTTTTGTACATAGCCATCTGAAATTCACATCAAAATACACTTCTTTTCTGGTTTCTTGAATGTTCTCAACACATTAGGAGAAAGATCGTGTTTGAGCAAGAGTGATGTAGTGTGCGTTTTCCTGGATTTCAAGTGATTTGGGAAACATACTCCTTGTTTTTCCACATTGTGTAAGAAACAACATTAGGCTTGCAAGAGATTGAAACAATGCATCCCAAAACATATTCCTGCAGTGAAAACACATGTTTCTACTAAGACTTTGAAGGAGCAAGCAAAAGCCTAGTGGCAGAGTGTTCTTTCAGAGAGAAACACATGCATTTCATCCTTCTGGAGTGAGTTTTCAGCCTGGAATTCATTTGCATTTTGTACTGTGCAGAATGTAGCTACCTGCTCGGGGGTTGTCTTATAGAAGCACCTTTCCTGTAGGAGATTGTTGTAACATTCATTGTTTGGCTAAGTTCTTTAGGGTTGGTTTTGGAAGGTCTTTCAACTTTGGCCAAATCCCGCTTCGTACGAAATTTTTTCACAGCGCTGTCTCCAAGTGTCCACAAAGAGCTGCTGCTTGAAACTGTCCACATGCACATCTCCCATACTGGTGTGCTCGTTTCACTACCTGGATTTTGGTTTCCACTTCTTTCTTGGAAATGACAAGCCTTCTTTCTGCATGCTACACACACCTTGTAGCAGTTTCAGCTTGAAGCATGTTGGTGCTCTCAAAACGCTGTGTAACTTCTGTAGGGTGTGTTACTCTCCAGCACTGAATACACTACTTAGAGCTCCTTTCACCACAGACACGAAAACACATCTTTCTGTGAAAGTTCTACCTCAGGTCACTTGGAAATGTAAGGTTTTCATGGAGAACATGAGGTCAATCATGGTTTTGCACTCTGCAACCAATAGAAATGTCCTTTTGTACATAGCCTTCTGAAATTCACATCAAAATACCCTTCTTTTCTGGTTTCTTGAATGTTCTCAACACATTAGGAGAAAGATCGTGTTTGAGCAAGAGTGATGTAGTGTGCGTTTTCCTGGATTTCAAGTGATTTGGGAAACATACTCCTTGTTTTTCCACATTGTGTAAGAAACAACATTAGGCTTTCAAGAGATTGAAACAATGCATCCCAAAACATATTCCTGCAGTGAAAACACATGTTTCTACAAAGACTTTGAAGGAGCAAGCAAAAGCCTAGTGGCAGAGTGTTCTTTCAGAGAGAAACACATGCATTTCATCCTTCTGGAGTGAGTCTTCAGCCTGGAATTCATTTGCATTTTGTACTGTGCAGAATGTAGCTACCTGCTCGGGGGTTGTCTCATAGAAGCGCCTTTCCTGTAGGAGCTTGTTGCAACATTCATTGTTTGGCTAAGTTCTTTAGGGTTGGTTTTGGAAGGTCTTTCAACTTTGGCCAAATCCCGCTTCGTACGAAATTTTTTCACAGCGCTGTCTCCAACTGTCCACAAAGAGCTGCTGCTTGAAACTGTCCACATGCACATCTCCCATACTGGTGTGCTCGTTTCACTACCTGGATTTTGGTTTCCACTTCTTTCTTTGAAATGACAAGCCTTCTTTCTGCATGCTACGCACACCTTGAAGCAGTTTCAGCTTGAAGCATGTTGGTGCTCTCAAAACGCTGTGTAACTTCTGTAAGGTGTGTTACTCTCCAGCACTGAATACACTACTTAGAGCTCCTTTCACCACAGACACGCAAACACATCTTTCTGTGAAAGTTCTACCTCAGGTCACTTGGAAATGTAAGGTTTTCATGGAGAACATGAGGTCAATCATGGTTTTGCACTCTGCAACCAATAGAAATGTCCTTTTGTACATAGCCTTCTGAAATTCACATCAAAATACCCTTCTTTTCTGGTTTCTTGAATGTTCTCAACACATTAGGAGAAAGATCGTGTTTGAGCAAGAGTGATGTAGTGTGCGTTTTCCTGGATTTCAAGTGATTTGGGAAACATACTCCTTGTTTTTCCACATTGTGTAAGAAACAACATTAGGCTTGCAAGAGATTGAAACAATGCATCCCAAAACATATTCCTGCAGTGAAAACACATGTTTCTACTAAGACTTTGAAGGAGCAAGCAAAAGCCTAGTGGCAGAGTGTTCTTTCAGAGAGAAACACATGCATTTCATCCTTCTGGAGTGAGTTTTCAGCCTGGAATTCATTTGCATTTTGTACTGTGCAGAATGTAGCTACCTGCTCGGGGGTTGTCTCATAGAAGCACCTTTCCTGTAGGAGATTGTTGTAACATTCATTGTTTGGCTAAGTTCTTTAGGGTTGGTTTTGGAAGGTCTTTCAACTTTGGCCAAATCCCGCTTCGTACGAAATTTTTTCACAGCGCTGTCTCCAAGTGTCCACAAAGAGCTGCTGCTTGAAACTGTCCACATGCACATCTCCCATACTGGTGTGCTCGTTTCACTACCTGGATTTTGGTTTCCACTTCTTTCTTGGAAATGACAAGCCTTCTTTCTGCATGCTACACACACCTTGTAGCAGTTTCAGCTTGAAGCATGTTGGTGCTCTCAAAACGCTGTGTAACTTCTGTAGGGTGTGTTACTCTCCAGCACTGAATACACTACTTAGAGCTCCTTTCACCACAGACACGCAAACACATCTTTCTGTGAAAGTTCTACCTCAGGTCACTTGGAAATGTAAGGTTTTCATGGAGAACATGAGGTCAATCATGGTTTTGCACTCTGCAACCAATAGAAATGTCCTTTTGTACATAGCCTTCTGAAATTCACATCAAAATACCCTTCTTTTCTGGTTTCTTGAATGTTCTCAACACATTAGGAGAAAGATCGTGTTTGAGCAAGAGTGATGTAGTGTGCGTTTTCCTGGATTTCAAGTGATTTGGGAAACATACTCCTTGTTTTTCCACATTGTGTAAGAAACAACATTAGGCTTTCAAGAGATTGAAACAATGCATCCCAAAACATATTCCTGCAGTGAAAACACATGTTTCTACAAAGACTTTGAAGGAGCAAGCCAAAGCCTAGTGGCAGAGTGTTCTTTCAGAGAGAAACACATGCATTTCATCCTTCTGGAGTGAGTCTTCAGCCTGGAATTCATTTGCATTTTGTACTGTGCAGAATGTAGCTACCTGCTCGGGGGTTGTCTCATAGAAGCGCCTTTCCTGTAGGAGCTTGTTGCAACATTCATTGTTTGGCTAAGTTCTTTAGGGTTGGTTTTGGAAGGTCTTTCAACTTTGCCAAATCCCGCTTCGTACGAAATTTTTTCACAGCGCTGTCTCCAAGTGTCCACAAAGAGCTGCTGCTTGAAACTGTCCACATGCACATCTCCCATACTGGTGTGCTCATTTCACTACCTGGATTTTGGTTTCCACTCCTTTCTTGGAAATGACAAGCCTTCTTTCTGCAGGCTACACACACCTTGTAGCAGTTTCAGCTTGAAGCATGTTGGTGCTCTCAAAACGCTGTGTAACTTCTGTAGGGTGTGTTACTCTCCAGCACTGAATACACTACTTAGAGCTCCTTTCACCACAGACACGCAAACACATCTTTCTGTGAAAGTTCTACCTCAGGTCACTTGGAAATGTAAGGTTTTCATGGAGAATATGAGGTTAATCATGGTTTTGCACTCTGCAACCAATAGAAATGTCCTTTTGTACATAGCCTTCTGAAATTCACATCAAAATACCCTTCTTTTCTGGTTTCTTGAATGTTCTCAACACATTAGGAGAAAGATCGTGTTTGAGCAAGAGTGATGTAGTGTGCGTTTTCCTGGATTTCAAGTGATTTGGGAAACATACTCCTTGTTTTTCCACATTGTGTAAGAAACAACATTAGGCTTGCAAGAGATTGAAACAATGCATCCCAAAACATATTCCTGCAGTGAAAACACATGTTTCTACAAAGACTTTGAAGGAGCAAGCCAAAGCCTAGTGGCAGAGTGTTCTTTCAGAGAGAAACACATGCATTTCATCCTTCTGGAGTGAGTCTTCAGCCTGGAATTCATTTGCATTTTGTACTGTGCAGAATGTAGCTACCTGCTCGGGGGTTGTCTCATAGAAGCGCCTTTCCTGTAGGAGCTTGTTGCAACATTCATTGTTTGGCTAAGTTCTTTAGGGTTGGTTTTGGAAGGTCTTTCAACTTTGGCCAAATCCCGCTTCGTACGAAATTTTTTCACAGCGCTGTCTCCAAGTGTCCACAAAGAGCTGCTGCTTGAAACTGTCCACATGCACATCTCCCATACTGGTGTGCTCGTTTCACTACCTGGATTTTGGTTTCCACTTCTTTCTTTGAAATGACAAGCCTTCTTTCTGCATGCTACACACACCTTGTAGCAGTTTCAGCTTGAAGCATGTTGGTGCTCTCAAATCGCTGTGTAACTTCTGTAGGGTGTGTTACTCTCCAGCACTGAATACACTACTTAGAGCTCCTTTCACCACAGACACGCAAACACATCTTTCTGTGAAAGTTCTACCTCAGGTCACTTGGAAATGTAAGGTTTTCAGGGAGAACATGAGGTCAATCATGGTTTTGCACTCTGCAACCAATAGAAATGTCCTTTTGTACATAGCCATCTGAAATTCACATCAAAATACCCTTCTTTTCTGGTTTCTTGAATGTTCTCAACACATTAGGAGAAAGATCGTGTTTGAGCAAGAGTGATGTAGTGTGCGTTTTCCTGGATTTCAAGTGATTTGGGAAACACACTCCTTGTTTTTCCACATTGTGTAAGAAACAACATTAGGCTTGCAAGAGATTGAAACAATGCATCCCAAAACATATTCCTGCAGTGAAAACACATGTTTCTACAAAGACTTTGAAGGAGCAAGCAAAAGCCTAGTGGCAGAGTGTTCTTTCAGAGAGAAACACATGCATTTCATCCTTCTGGAGTGAGTTTTCAGCCTGGAATTCATTTGCATTTTGTACTGTGCAGAATGTAGCTACCTGCTCGGGGGTTGTCTTATAGAAGCACCTTTCCTGTAGGAGCTTGTTGTAACATTCATTGTTTGGCTAAGTTCTTTAGGGTTGGTTTTGGAAGGTCTTTCAACTTTGGCCAAATCCCGCTTCGTACGAAATTTTTTCACAGCGCTGTCTCCAAGTGTCCACAAAGAGCTGCTGCTTGAAACTGTCCACATGCACATCTCCCATACTGGTGTGCTCGTTTCACTACCTGGATTTTGGTTTCCACTTCTTTCTTGGAAATGACAAGCCTTCTTTCTGCATGCTACACACACCTTGTAGCAGTTTCATCTTGAAGCATGTTGGTGCTCTCAAATCGCTGTGTAACTTCTGTAGGGTGTGTTACTCTCCAGCACTGAATACACTACTTAGAGCTCCTTTCACCACAGACACGCAAACACATCTTTCTGTGAAAGTTCTACCTCAGGTCACTTGGAAATGTAAGGTTTTCAGGGAGAACATGAGGTCAATCATGGGTTTGCACTCTGCAACCAATAGAAATGTCCTTTTGTACATAGCCTTCTGAAATTCACATCAAAATACCCTTCTTTTCTGGTTTCTTGAATGTTCTCAACACATTAGGAGAAAGATCGTGTTTGAGCAAGAGTGATGTAGTGTGCGTTTTCCTGGATTTCAAGTGATTTGGGAAACATACTCCTTGTTTTTCCACATTGTGTAAGAAACAACATTAGGCTTGCAAGAGACTGAAACAATGCATCCCAAAACATATTCCTGCAGTGAAAACACATGTTTCTACAAAGACTTTGAAGGAGCAAGCCAAAGCCTAGTGGCAGAGTGTTCTTTCAGAGAGAAACACATGCATTTCATCATTCTGGAGTGAGTTTTCAGCCTGGAATTCATTTGCATTTTGTACTGTGCAGAATGTAGCTACCTGCTCGGGGGTTGTCTCCTAGAAGCACCTTTCCTGTAGGAGCTTGTTGCAACATTCATTGTTTGGCTAAGTTCTTTAGGGTTGGTTTTGGAAGGTCTTTCAACTTTGGCCAAATCCCGCTTCGTACGAAATTTTTTCACAGCGCTGTCTCCAAGTGTCCACAAAGAGCTGCTGCTTGAAACTGTCCACATGCACATCTCCCATACTGGTGTGCTCGTTTCACTACCTGGATTTTGGTTTCCACTTCTTTCTTTGAAATGACAAGCCTTCTTTCTGCATGCTACACACACCTTGTAGCAGTTTCAGCTTGAAGCATGTTGGTGCTCTCAAATCGCTGTGTAACTTCTGTAGGGTGTGTTACTCTCCAGCACTGAATACCCTACTTAGAGCTCCTTTCACCACAGACACGCAAACACATCTTTCTACCTCAGGTCACTTGGAAATGTAAGGTTTTCAGGGAGAACATGAGGTCAATCATGGTTTTGCACTCTGCAACCAATAGAAATGTCCTTTTGTACATAGCCTTCTGAAATTCACATCAAAATACCCTTCTTTTCTGGTTTCTTGAATGTTCTCAACACATTAGGAGAAAGATCGTGTTTGAGCAAGAGTGATGTAGTGTGCGTTTTCCTGGATTTCAAGTGATTTGGGAAACATACTCCTTGTTTTTCCACATTGTGTAAGAAACAACATTAGGCTTGCAAGAGATTGAAACAATGCATCCCAAAACATATTCCTGCAGTGAAAACACATGTTTCTACAAAGACTTTGAAGGAGCAAGCCAAAGCCTAGTGGCAGAGTGTTCTTTCAGAGAGAAACACATGCATTTCATCCTTCTGGAGTGAGTCTTCAGCCTGGAATTCATTTGCATTTTGTACTGTGCAGAATGTAGCTACCTGCTCGGGGGTTGTCTCATAGAAGCGCCTTTCCTGTAGGAGCTTGTTGCAACATTCATTGTTTGGCTAAGTTCTTTAGGGTTGGTTTTGGAAGGTCTTTCAACTTTGGCCAAATCCCGCTTCGTACGAAATTTTTTCACAGCGCTGTCTCCAAGTGTCCACAAAGAGCTGCTGCTTGAAACTGTCCACATGCACATCTCCCATACTGGTGTGCTCGTTTCACTACCTGGATTTTGGTTTCCACTTCTTTCTTGGAAATGACAAGCCTTCATTCTGCATGCTACACACACCTTGTAGCAGTTTCAGCTTGAAGCATGTTGGTGCTCTCAAAACGCTGTGTAACTTCTGTAGGGTGTGTTACTCTCCAGCACTGAATACACTACTTAGAGCTCCTTTCACCACAGACACGCAAACACATCTTTCTGTGAAAGTTCTACCTCAGGTCACTTGGAAATGTAAGGTTTTCATGGAGAACATGAGGTCAATCATGGTTTTGCACTCTGCAACCAATAGAAATGTCCTTTTGTACATAGCCTTCTGAAATTCACATCAAAATACCCTTCTTTTCTGGTTTCTTGAATGTTCTCAACACATTAGGAGAAAGATCGTGTTTGAGCAAGAGTGATGTAGTGTGCGTTTTCCTGGATTTCAAGTGATTTGGGAAACATACTCCTTGTTTTTCCACATTGTGTAAGAAACAACATTAGGCTTGCAAGAGACTGAAACAATGCATCCCAAAACATATTCCTGCAGTGAAAACACATGTTTCTACAAAGACTTTGAAGGAGCAAGCCAAAGCCTAGTGGCAGAGTGTTCTTTCAGAGAGAAACACATGCATTTCATCCTTCTGGAGTGAGTTTTCAGCCTGGAATTCATTTGCATTTTGTACTGTGCAGAATGTAGCTACCTGCTCGGGGGTTGTCTCATAGAAGCGCCTTTCCTGTAGGAGCTTGTTGCAACATTCATTGTTTGGCTAAGTTCTTTAGGGTTGGTTTTGGAAAGTCTTTCAACTTTGGCCAAATCCCGCTTCGTACGAAATTTTTTCACAGCGCTGTCTCCAAGTGTCCACAAAGAGCTGCTGCTTGAAACTGTCCACATGCACATCTCCCATACTGGTGTGCTCGTTTCACTACCTGGATTTTGGTTTCCACTTCTTTCTTGGAAATGACAAGCCTTCTTTCTGCATGCTACACACACCTTGTAGCAGTTTCAGCTTGAAGCATGTTGGTGCTCTCAAAACGCTGTGTAACTTCTGTAGGGTGTGTTACTCTCCAGCACTGAATACACTACTTAGAGCTCTTTAAACCACAGACACACAAACACATCTTTTTGTGAAAGGCCTGCTTCTGGTCCCTTGGAAATGTAAGGTTTTCAGGGAGAACATGAGGTCAATCATGGTTTTGCACTCTGCAACCAATAGAAATGTCCTTTTGTACATAGCCTTCTGAAATTCACATCAAAATACCCTTCTTTTCTGGTTTCTTGAATGTTCTCAACACATTAGGAGAAAGATCGTGTTTGAGCAAGAGTGATGTAGTGTGCGTTTTCCTGGATTTCAAGTGATTTGGGAAACATACTCCTTGTTTTTCCACATTGTGTAAGAAACAACATTAGGCTTGCAAGAGATTGAAACAATGCATCCCAAAACATATTCCTGCAGTGAAAACACATGTTTCTACAAAGACTTTGAAGGAGCAAGCAAAAGCCTAGTGGCAGAGTGTTCTTTCAGAGAGAAACACATGCATTTCATCCTTCTGGAGTGAGTCTTCAGCCTGGAATTCATTTGCATTTTGTACTGTGCAGAATGTAGCTACCTGCTCGGGGGTTGTCTCATAGAAGCGCCTTTCGTGTAGGAGCTTGTTGCAACATTCATTGTTTGGCTAAGTTCTTTAGGGTTGGTTTTGGAAGGTCTTTCAACTTTGGCCAAATCCCGCTTCGTACGAAATTTTTTCACAGCGCTGTCTCCAAGTGTCCACAAAGAGCTGCTGCTTGAAACTGTCCACATGCACATCTCCCATACTGGTGTGCTCGTTTCACTACCTGGATTTTGGTTTCCACTTCTTTCTTGGAAATGACAAGCCTTCATTCTGCATGCTACACACACCTTGTAGCAGTTTCAGCTTGAAGCATGTTGGTGCTCTCAAAACGCTGTGTAACTTCTGTAGGGTGTGTTACTCTCCAGCACTGAATACACTACTTAGAGCTCCTTTCACCACAGACACGCAAACACATCTTTCTGTGAAAGTTCTACCTCAGGTCACTTGGAAATGTAAGGTTTTCATGGAGAACATGAGGTCAATCATGGTTTTGCACTCTGCAACCAATAGAAATGTCCTTTTGTACATAGCCTTCTGAAATTCACATCAAAATACCCTTCTTTTCTGGTTTCTTGAATGTTCTCAACACATTAGGAGAAAGATCGTGTTTGAGCAAGAGTGATGTAGTGTGCGTTTTCCTGGATTTCAAGTGATTTGGGAAACATACTCCTTGTTTTTCCACATTGTGTAAGAAACAACATTAGGCTTGCAAGAGACTGAAACAATGCATCCCAAAACATATTCCTGCAGTGAAAACACATGTTTCTACAAAGACTTTGAAGGAGCAAGCCAAAGCCTAGTGGCAGAGTGTTCTTTCAGAGAGAAACACATGCATTTCATCCTTCTGGAGTGAGTTTTCAGCCTGGAATTCATTTGCATTTTGTACTGTGCAGAATGTAGCTACCTGCTCGGGGGTTGTCTCATAGAAGCGCCTTTCCTGTAGGAGCTTGTTGCAACATTCATTGTTTGGCTAAGTTCTTTAGGGTTGGTTTTGGAAAGTCTTTCAACTTTGGCCAAATCCCGCTTCGTACGAAATTTTTTCACAGCGCTGTCTCCAAGTGTCCACAAAGAGCTGCTGCTTGAAACTGTCCACATGCACATCTCCCATACTGGTGTGCTCGTTTCACTACCTGGATTTTGGTTTCCACTTCTTTCTTGGAAATGACAAGCCTTCTTTCTGCATGCTACACACACCTTGTAGCAGTTTCAGCTTGAAGCATGTTGGTGCTCTCAAAACGCTGTGTAACTTCTGTAGGGTGTGTTACTCTCCAGCACTGAATACACTACTTAGAGCTCTTTAAACCACAGACACACAAACACATCTTTTTGTGAAAGGCCTGCTTCTGGTCCCTTGGAAATGTAAGGTTTTCAGGGAGAACATGAGGTCAATCATGGTTTTGCACTCTGCAACCAATAGAAATGTCCTTTTGTACATAGCCATCTGAAATTCACATCAAAATACCCTTCTTTTCTGGTTTCTTGAATGTTCTCAACACATTAGGAGAAAGATCGTGTTTGAGCAAGAGTGATGTAGTGTGCGTTTTCCTGGATTTCAAGTGATTTGGGAAACATACTCCTTGTTTTTCCACATTGTGTAAGAAACAACATTAGGCTTGCAAGAGATTGAAACAATGCATCCCAAAACATATTCCTGCAGTGAAAACACATGTTTCTACTAAGACTTTGAAGGAGCAAGCAAAAGCCTAGTGGCAGAGTGTTCTTTCAGAGAGAAACACATGCATTTCATCCTTCTGGAGTGAGTTTTCAGCCTGGAATTCATTTGCATTTTGTACTGTGCAGAATGTAGCTACCTGCTCGGGGGTTGTCTTATAGAAGCACCTTTCCTGTAGGAGATTGTTGTAACATTCATTGTTTGGCTAAGTTCTTTAGGGTTGGTTTTGGAAGGTCTTTCAACTTTGGCCAAATCCCGCTTCGTACGAAATTTTTTCACAGCGCTGTCTCCAAGTGTCCACAAAGAGCTGCTGCTTGAAACTGTCCACATGCACATCTCCCATACTGGTGTGCTCGTTTCACTACCTGGATTTTGGTTTCCACTTCTTTCTTGGAAATGACAAGCCTTCTTTCTGCATGCTACACACACCTTGTAGCAGTTTCAGCTTGAAGCATGTTGGTGCTCTCAAAACGCTGTGTAACTTCTGTAGGGTGTGTTACTCTCCAGCACTGAATACACTACTTAGAGCTCCTTTCACCACAGACACGCAAACACATCTTTCTGTGAAAGTTCTACCTCAGGTCACTTGGAAATGTAAGGTTTTCATGGAGAACATGAGGTCAATCATGGTTTTGCACTCTGCAACCAATAGAAATGTCCTTTTGTACATAGCCTTCTGAAATTCACATCAAAATACCCTTCTTTTCTGGTTTCTTGAATGTTCTCAACACATTAGGAGAAAGATCGTGTTTGAGCAAGAGTGATGTAGTGTGCGTTTTCCTGGATTTCAAGTGATTTGGGAAACATACTCCTTGTTTTTCCACATTGTGTAAGAAACAACATTAGGCTTGCAAGAGATTGAAACAATGCATCCCAAAACATATTCCTGCAGTGAAAACACATGTTTCTACAAAGACTTTGAAGGAGCAAGCAAAAGCCTAGTGGCAGAGTGTTCTTTCAGAGAGAAACACATGCATTTCATCCTTCTGGAGTGAGTCTTCAGCCTGGAATTCATTTGCATTTTGTACTGTGCAGAATGTAGCTACCTGCTCGGGGGTTGTCTCATAGAAGCGCCTTTCCTGTAGGAGCTTGTTGCAACATTCATTGTTTGGCTAAGTTCTTTAGGGTTGGTTTTGGAAGGTCTTTCAACTTTGGCCAAATCCCGCTTCGTACGAAATTTTTTCACAGCGCTGTCTCCAAGTGTCCACAAAGAGCTGCTGCTTGAAACTGTCCACATGCACATCTCCCATACTGGTGTGCTCGTTTCACTACCTGGATTTTGGTTTCCACTTCTTTCTTGGAAATGACAAGCCTTCTTTCTGCATGCTACACACACCTTGTAGCAGTTTCAGCTTGAAGCATGTTGGTGCTCTCAAAACGCTGTGTAACTTCTGTAGGGTGTGTTACTCTCCAGCACTGAATACACTACTTAGAGCTCCTTTCACCACAGACACGCAAACACATCTTTCTGTGAAAGTTCTACCTCAGGTCACTTGGAAATGTAAGGTTTTCATGGAGAACATGAGGTCAATCATGGTTTTGCACTCTGCAACCAATAGAAATGTCCTTTTGTACATAGCCTTCTGAAATTCACATCAAAATACTCTTCTTTTCTGGTTTCTTGAATGTTCTCAACACATTAGGAGAAAGATCGTGTTTGAGCAAGAGTGATGTAGTGTGCGTTTTCCTGGATTTCAAGTGATTTGGGAAACATACTCCTTGTTTTTCCACATTGTGTAAGAAACAACATTAGGCTTTCAAGAGATTGAAACAATGCATCCCAAAACATATTCCTGCAGTGAAAACACATGTTTCTACAAAGACTTTGAAGGAGCAAGCAAAAGCCTAGTGGCAGAGTGTTGTTTCAGAGAGAAACACATGCATTTCATCCTTCTGGAGTGAGTCTTCAGCCTGGAATTCATTTGCATTTTGTACTGTGCAGAATGTAGCTACCTGCTCGGGGGTTGTCTCATAGAAGCACCTTTCCTGTAGGAGCTTGTTGCAACATTCATTGTTTGGCTAAGTTCTTTAGGGTTGGTTTTGGAAGGTCTTTCAACTTTGGCCAAATCCCGCTTCGTACGAAATTTTTTCACAGCGCTGTCTCCAAGTGTCCACAAAGAGCTGCTGCTTGAAACTGTCCACATGCACATCTCCCATACTGGTGTGCTCGTTTCACTACCTGGATTTTGGTTTCCACTTCTTTCTTTGAAATGACAAGCCTTCTTTCTGCATGCTACACACACCTTGTAGCAGTTTCAGCTTGAAGCATGTTGGTGCTCTCAAATCGCTGTGTAACTTCTGTAGGGTGTGTTACTCTCCAGCACTGAATACACTACTTAGAGCTCCTTTCACCACAGACACGCAAACACATCTTTCTGTGAAAGTTCTACCTCAGGTCACTTGGAAATGTAAGGTTTTCAGGGAGAACATGAGGTCAATCATGGTTTTGCACTCTGCAACCAATAGAAATGTCCTTTTGTACATAGCCATCTGAAATTCACATCAAAATACCCTTCTTTTCTGGTTTCTTGAATGTTCTCAACACATTAGGAGAAAGATCGTGTTTGAGCAAGAGTGATGTAGTGTGCGTTTTCCTGGATTTCAAGTGATTTGGGAAACACACTCCTTGTTTTTCCACATTGTGTAAGAAACAACATTAGGCTTGCAAGAGATTGAAACAATGCATCCCAAAACATATTCCTGCAGTGAAAACACATGTTTCTACAAAGACTTTGAAGGAGCAAGCAAAAGCCTAGTGGCAGAGTGTTCTTTCAGAGAGAAACACATGCATTTCATCCTTCTGGAGTGAGTTTTCAGCCTGGAATTCATTTGCATTTTGTACTGTGCAGAATGTAGCTACCTGCTCGGGGGTTGTCTTATAGAAGCACCTTTCCTGTAGGAGCTTGTTGTAACATTCATTGTTTGGCTAAGTTCTTTAGGGTTGGTTTTGGAAGGTCTTTCAACTTTGGCCAAATCCCGCTTCGTAGGAAATTTTTTCACAGCGCTGTCTCCAAGTGTCCACAAAGAGCTGCTGCTTGAAACTGTCCACATGCACATCTCCCATACTGGTGTGCTCTTTCACTACCTGGATTTTGGTTTCCACTTCTTTCTTGGAAATGACAAGCCTTCTTTCTGCATGCTACACACACCTTGTAGCAGTTTCATCTTGAAGCATGTTGGTGCTCTCAAATCGCTGTGTAACTTCTGTAGGGTGTGTTACTCTCCAGCACTGAATACACTACTTAGAGCTCCTTTCACCACAGACACGCAAACACATCTTTCTGTGAAAGTTCTACCTCAGGTCACTTGGAAATGTAAGGTTTTCAGGGAGAACATGAGGTCAATCATGGGTTTGCACTCTGCAACCAATAGAAATGTCCTTTTGTACATAGCCTTCTGAAATTCACATCAAAATACCCTTCTTTTCTGGTTTCTTGAATGTTCTCAACACATTAGGAGAAAGATCGTGTTTGAGCAAGAGTGATGTAGTGTGCGTTTTCCTGGATTTCAAGTGATTTGGGAAACATACTCCTTGTTTTTCCACATTGTGTAAGAAACAACATTAGGCTTGCAAGAGACTGAAACAATGCATCCCAAAACATATTCCTGCAGTGAAAACACATGTTTCTACAAAGACTTTGAAGGAGCAAGCCAAAGCCTAGTGGCAGAGTGTTCTTTCAGAGAGAAACACATGCATTTCATCATTCTGGAGTGAGTTTTCAGCCTGGAATTCATTTGCATTTTGTACTGTGCAGAATGTAGCTACCTGCTCGGGGGTTGTCTCCTAGAAGCACCTTTCCTGTAGGAGCTTGTTGCAACATTCATTGTTTGGCTAAGTTCTTTAGGGTTGGTTTTGGAAGGTCTTTCAACTTTGGCCAAATCCCGCTTCGTACGAAATTTTTTCACAGCGCTGTCTCCAAGTGTCCACAAAGAGCTGCTGCTTGAAACTGTCCACATGCACATCTCCCATACTGGTGTGCTCGTTTCACTACCTGGATTTTGGTTTCCACTTCTTTCTTTGAAATGACAAGCCTTCTTTCTGCATGCTACACACACCTTGTAGCAGTTTCAGCTTGAAGCATGTTGGTGCTCTCAAATCGCTGTGTAACTTCTGTAGGGTGTGTTACTCTCCAGCACTGAATACCCTACTTAGAGCTCCTTTCACCACAGACACGCAAACACATCTTTCTACCTCAGGTCACTTGGAAATGTAAGGTTTTCAGGGAGAACACGAGGTCAATCATGGTTTTGCACTCTGCAACCAATAGAAATGTCCTTTTGTACATAGCCTTCTGAAATTCACATCAAAATACCCTTCTTTTCTGGTTTCTTGAATGTTCTCAACACATTAGGAGAAAGATCGTGTTTGAGCAAGAGTGATGTAGTGTGCGTTTTCCTGGATTTCAAGTGATTTGGGAAACATACTCCTTGTTTTTCCACATTGTGTAAGAAACAACATTAGGCTTGCAAGAGATTGAAACAATGCATCCCAAAACATATTCCTGCAGTGAAAACACATGTTTCTACAAAGACTTTGAAGGAGCAAGCCAAAGCCTAGTGGCAGAGTGTTCTTTCAGAGAGAAACACATGCATTTCATCCTTCTGGAGTGAGTCTTCAGCCTGGAATTCATTTGCATTTTGTACTGTGCAGAATGTAGCTACCTGCTCGGGGGTTGTCTCATAGAAGCGCCTTTCCTGTAGGAGCTTGTTGCAACATTCATTGTTTGGCTAAGTTCTTTAGGGTTGGTTTTGGAAGGTCTTTCAACTTTGGCCAAATCCCGCTTCGTACGAAATTTTTTCACAGCGCTGTCTCCAACTGTCCACAAAGAGCTGCTGCTTGAAACTGTCCACATGCACATCTCCCATACTGGTGTGCTCGTTTCACTACCTGGATTTTGGTTTCCACTTCTTTCTTTGAAATGACAAGCCTTCTTTCTGCATGCTACGCACACCTTGAAGCAGTTTCAGCTTGAAGCATGTTGGTGCTCTCAAAACGCTGTGTAACTTCTGTAAGGTGTGTTACTCTCCAGCACTGAATACACTACTTAGAGCTCCTTTCACCACAGACACGCAAACACATCTTTCTGTGAAAGTTCTACCTCAGGTCACTTGGAAATGTGAGGTTTTCATGGAGAACATGAGGTCAATCATGGTTTTGCACTCTGCAACCAATAGAAATGTCCTTTTGTACATAGCCTTCTGAAATTCACATCAAAATACCCTTCTTTTCTGGTTTCTTGAATGTTCTCAACACATTAGGAGAAAGATCGTGTTTGAGCAAGAGTGATGTAGTGTGCGTTTTCCTGGATTTCAAGTGATTTGGGAAACATACTCCTTGTTTTTCCACATTGTGTAAGAAACAACATTAGGCTTGCAAGAGATTGAAACAATGCATCCCAAAACATATTCCTGCAGTGAAAACACATGTTTCTACAAAGACTTTGAAGGAGCAAGCAAAAGCCTAGTGGCAGAGTGTTCTTTCAGAGAGAAACACATGCATTTCATCCTTCTGGAGTGAGTCTTCAGCCTGGAATTCATTTGCATTTTGTACTGTGCAGAATGTAGCTACCTGCTCGGGGGTTGTCTCATAGAAGCGCCTTTCGTGTAGGAGCTTGTTGCAACATTCATTGTTTGGCTAAGTTCTTTAGGGTTGGTTTTGGAAGGTCTTTCAACTTTGGCCAAATCCCGCTTCGTACGAAATTTTTTCACAGCGCTGTCTCCAAGTGTCCACAAAGAGCTGCTGCTTGAAACTGTCCATATGCACATCTCCCATACTGGTGTGCTCGTTTCACTACCTGGATTTTGGTTTCCACTTCTTTCTTGGAAATGACAAGCCTTCATTCTGCATGCTACACACACCTTGTAGCAGTTTCAGCTTGAAGCATGTTGGTGCTCTCAAAACGCTGTGTAACTTCTGTAGGGTGTGTTACTCTCCAGCACTGAATACACTACTTAGAGCTCCTTTCACCACAGACACGCAAACACATCTTTCTGTGAAAGTTCTACCTCAGGTCACTTGGAAATGTAAGGTTTTCATGGAGAACATGAGGTCAATCATGGTTTTGCACTCTGCAACCAATAGAAATGTCCTTTTGTACATAGCCTTCTGAAATTCACATCAAAATACCCTTCTTTTCTGGTTTCTTGAATGTTCTCAACACATTAGGAGAAAGATCGTGTTTGAGCAAGAGTGATGTAGTGTGCGTTTTCCTGGATTTCAAGTGATTTGGGAAACATACTCCTTGTTTTTCCACATTGTGTAAGAAACAACATTAGGCTTGCAAGAGACTGAAACAATGCATCCCAAAACATATTCCTGCAGTGAAAACACATGTTTCTACAAAGACTTTGAAGGAGCAAGCCAAAGCCTAGTGGCAGAGTGTTCTTTCAGAGAGAAACACATGCATTTCATCCTTCTGGAGTGAGTTTTCAGCCTGGAATTCATTTGCATTTTGTACTGTGCAGAATGTAGCTACCTGCTCGGGGGTTGTCTCATAGAAGCGCCTTTCCTGTAGGAGCTTGTTGCAACATTCATTGTTTGGCTAAGTTCTTTAGGGTTGGTTTTGGAAGGTCTTTCAACTTTGGCCAAATCCCGCTTCGTACGAAATTTTTTCACAGCGCTGTCTCCAAGTGTCCACAAAGAGCTGCTGCTTGAAACTGTCCACATGCACATCTCCCATACTGGTGTGCTCGTTTCACTACCTGGATTTTGGTTTCCACTTCTTTCTTGGAAATGACAAGCCTTCTTTCTGCATGCTACACACACCTTGTAGCAGTTTCAGCTTGAAGCATGTTGGTGCTCTCAAAACGCTGTGTAACTTCTGTAGGGTGTGTTACTCTCCAGCACTGAATACACTACTTAGAGCTCCTTTCACCACAGACACGCAAACACATCTTTCTGTGAAAGTTCTACCTCAGGTCACTTGGAAATGTAAGGTTTTCATGGAGAACATGAGGTCAATCATGGTTTTGCACTCTGCAACCAATAGAAATGTCCTTTTGTACATAGCCTTCTGAAATTCACATCAAAATACTCTTCTTTTCTGGTTTCTTGAATGTTCTCAACACATTAGGAGAAAGATCGTGTTTGAGCAAGAGTGATGTAGTGTGCGTTTTCCTGGATTACAAGTGATTTGGCAAACATACTCCTTGCTTTTCCACATTGTGTAAGAAACAACATTAGGCTTTCAAGAGATTGAAACAATGCATCCCAAAACATATTCCTGCAGTGAAAACACATGTTTCTACAAAGACTTTGAAGGAGCAAGCCAAAGCCTAGTGGCAGAGTGTTCTTTCAGAGAGAAACACATGCATTTCATCCTTCTGGAGTGAGTTTTCAGCCTGGAATTCATTTGCATTTTGTACTGTGCAGAATGTAGCTACCTGCTCGGGGGTTGTCTCATAGAAGCACCTTTCCTGTAGGAGCTTGTTGCAACATTCATTGTTTGGCTAAGTTCTTTAGGGTTGGTTTTGGAAGGTCTTTCAACTTTGGCCAAATCCCGCTTCGTACGAAATTTTTTCACAGCGCTGTCTCCAAGTGTCCACAAAGAGCTGCTGCTTGAAACTGTCCACATGCACATCTCCCATACTGGTGTGCTCGTTTCACTACCTGGATTTTGGTTTCCACTTCTTTCTTTGAAATGACAAGCCTTCTTTCTGCATGCTACACACACCTTGTAGCAGTTTCAGCTTGAAGCATGTTGGTGCTCTCAAAACGCTGTGTAACTTCTGTAGGGTGTGTTACTCTCCAGCACTGAATACACTACTTAGAGCTCCTTTCACCACAGACACGCAAACACATCTTTCTGTGAAAGTTCTACCTCAGGTCACTTGGAAATGTAAGGTTTTCATGGAGAACATGAGGTCAATCATGGTTTTGCACTCTGCAACCAATAGAAATGTCCTTTTGTACATAGCCTTCTGAAATTCACATCAAAATACCCTTCTTTTCTGGTTTCTTGAATGTTCTCAACACATTAGGAGAAAGATCGTGTTTGAGCAAGAGTGATGTAGTGTGCGTTTTCCTGGATTTCAAGTGATTTGGGAAACATACTCCTTGTTTTTCCACATTGTGTAAGAAACAACATTAGGCTTGCAAGAGATTGAAACAATGCATCCCAAAACATATTCCTGCAGTGAAAACACATGTTTCTACAAAGACTTTGAAGGAGCAAGCCAAAGCCTAGTGGCAGAGTGTTCTTTCAGAGAGAAACACATGCATTTCATCCTTCTGGAGTGAGTTTTCAGCCTGGAATTCTTTTGCATTTTGTACTGTGCAGAATGTAGCTACCTGCTCGGGGGTTGTCTCATAGAAGCGCCTTTCCTGTAGGAGCTTGTTGCAACATTCATTGTTTGGCTAAGTTCTTTAGGGTTGGTTTTGGAAGGTCTTTCAACTTTGGCCAAATCCCGCTTCGTACGAAATTTTTTCACAGCGCTGTCTCCAAGTGTCCACAAAGAGCTGCTGCTTGAAACTGTCCACATGCACATCTCCCATACTGGTGTGCTCGTTTCACTACCTGGATTTTGGTTTCCACTTCTTTCTTGGAAATGACAAGCCTTCTTTCTGCATGCTACACACACCTTGTAGCAGTTTCAGCTTGAAGCATGTTGGTGCTCTCAAAACGCTGTGTAACTTCTGTAGGGTGTGTTACTCTCCAGCACTGAATACACTACTTAGAGCTCCTTTCACCACAGACACGCAAACACATCTTTCTGTGAAAGTTCTACCTCAGGTCACTTGGAAATGTAAGGTTTTCATGGAGAACATGAGGTCAATCATGGTTTTGCACTCTGCAACCAATAGAAATGTCCTTTTGTACATAGCCTTCTGAAATTCACATCAAAATACTCTTCTTTTCTGGTTTCTTGAATGTTCTCAACACATTAGGAGAAAGATCGTGTTTGAGCAAGAGTGATGTAGTGTGCGTTTTCCTGGATTACAAGTGATTTGGCAAACATACTCCTTGCTTTTCCACATTGTGTAAGAAACAACATTAGGCTTTCAAGAGATTGAAACAATGCATCCCAAAACATATTCCTGCAGTGAAAACACATGTTTCTACAAAGACTTTGAAGGAGCAAGCCAAAGCCTAGTGGCAGAGTGTTCTTTCAGAGAGAAACACATGCATTTCATCCTTCTGGAGTGAGTTTTCAGCCTGGAATTCATTTGCATTTTGTACTGTGCAGAATGTAGCTACCTGCTCGGGGGTTGTCTCATAGAAGCACCTTTCCTGTAGGAGCTTGTTGCAACATTCATTGTTTGGCTAAGTTCTTTAGGGTTGGTTTTGGAAGGTCTTTCAACTTTGGCCAAATCCCGCTTCGTACGAAATTTTTTCACAGCGCTGTCTCCAAGTGTCCACAAAGAGCTGCTGCTTGAAACTGTCCACATGCACATCTCCCATACTGGTGTGCTCGTTTCACTACCTGGATTTTGGTTTCCACTTCTTTCTTTGAAATGACAAGCCTTCTTTCTGCATGCTACACACACCTTGTAGCAGTTTCAGCTTGAAGCATGTTGGTGCTCTCAAAACGCTGTGTAACTTCTGTAGGGTGTGTTACTCTCCAGCACTGAATACACTACTTAGAGCTCCTTTCACCACAGACACGCAAACACATCTTTCTGTGAAAGTTCTACCTCAGGTCACTTGGAAATGTAAGGTTTTCATGGAGAACATGAGGTCAATCATGGTTTTGCACTCTGCAACCAATAGAAATGTCCTTTTGTACATAGCCTTCTGAAATTCACATCAAAATACCCTTCTTTTCTGGTTTCTTGAATGTTCTCAACACATTAGGAGAAAGATCGTGTTTGAGCAAGAGTGATGTAGTGTGCGTTTTCCTGGATTTCAAGTGATTTGGGAAACATACTCCTTGTTTTTCCACATTGTGTAAGAAACAACATTAGGCTTGCAAGAGATTGAAACAATGCATCCCAAAACATATTCCTGCAGTGAAAACACATGTTTCTACAAAGACTTTGAAGGAGCAAGCCAAAGCCTAGTGGCAGAGTGTTCTTTCAGAGAGAAACACATGCATTTCATCCTTCTGGAGTGAGTTTTCAGCCTGGAATTCTTTTGCATTTTGTACTGTGCAGAATGTAGCTACCTGCTCGGGGGTTGTCTCATAGAAGCGCCTTTCCTGTAGGAGCTTGTTGCAACATTCATTGTTTGGCTAAGTTCTTTAGGGTTGGTTTTGGAAAGTCTTTCAACTTTGGCCAAATCCCGCTTCGTACGAAATTTTTTCACAGCGCTGTCTCCAAGTGTCCACAAAGAGCTGCTGCTTGAAACTGTCCACATGCACATCTCCCATACTGGTGTGCTCGTTTCACTACCTGGATTTTGGTTTCCACTTCTTTCTTGGAAATGACAAGCCTTCTTTCTGCATGCTACACACACCTTGTAGCAGTTTCAGCTTGAAGCATGTTGGTGCTCTCAAAACGCTGTGTAACTTCTGTAGGGTGTGTTACTCTCCAGCACTGAATACACTACTTAGAGCTCTTTAAACCACAGACACACAAACACATCTTTTTGTGAAAGGCCTGCTTCTGGTCCCTTGGAAATGTAAGGTTTTCAGGGAGAACATGAGGTCAATCATGGTTTTGCACTCTGCAACCAATAGAAATGTCCTTTTGTACATAGCCATCTGAAATTCACATCAAAATACACTTCTTTTCTGGTTTCTTGAATGTTCTCAACACATTAGGAGAAAGATCGTGTTTGAGCAAGAGTGATGTAGTGTGCGTTTTCCTGGATTTCAAGTGATTTGGGAAACATACTCCTTGTTTTTCCACATTGTGTAAGAAACAACATTAGGCTTGCAAGAGATTGAAACAATGCATCCCAAAACATATTCCTGCAGTGAAAACACATGTTTCTACTAAGACTTTGAAGGAGCAAGCAAAAGCCTAGTGGCAGAGTGTTCTTTCAGAGAGAAACACATGCATTTCATCCTTCTGGAGTGAGTTTTCAGCCTGGAATTCATTTGCATTTTGTACTGTGCAGAATGTAGCTACCTGCTCGGGGGTTGTCTTATAGAAGCACCTTTCCTGTAGGAGATTGTTGTAACATTCATTGTTTGGCTAAGTTCTTTAGGGTTGGTTTTGGAAGGTCTTTCAACTTTGGCCAAATCCCGCTTCGTACGAAATTTTTTCACAGCGCTGTCTCCAAGTGTCCACAAAGAGCTGCTGCTTGAAACTGTCCACATGCACATCTCCCATACTGGTGTGCTCGTTTCACTACCTGGATTTTGGTTTCCACTTCTTTCTTTGAAATGACAAGCCTTCTTTCTGCATGCTACACACACCTTGTAGCAGTTTCAGCTTGAAGCATGTTGGTGCTCTCAAAACGCTGTGTAACTTCTGTAAGGTGTGTTACTCTCCAGCACTGAATACACTACTTAGAGCTCCTTTCACCACAGACACGCAAACACATCTTTCTGTGAAAGTTCTACCTCAGGTCACTTGGAAATGTAAGGTTTTCATGGAGAACATGAGGTCAATCATGGTTTTGCACTCTGCAACCAATAGAAATGTCCTTTTGTACATAGCCTTCTGAAATTCACATCAAAATACCCTTCTTTTCTGGTTTCTTGAATGTTCTCAACACATTAGGAGAAAGATCGTGTTTGAGCAAGAGTGATGTAGTGTGCGTTTTCCTGGATTTCAAGTGATTTGGGAAACATACTCCTTGTTTTTCCACATTGTGTAAGAAACAACATTAGGCTTTCAAGAGATTGAAACAATGCATCCCAAAACATATTCCTGCAGTGAAAACACATGTTTCTACAAAGACTTTGAAGGAGCAAGCAAAAGCCTAGTGGCAGAGTGTTCTTTCAGAGAGAAACACATGCATTTCATCCTTCTGGAGTGAGTCTTCAGCCTGGAATTCATTTGCATTTTGTACTGTGCAGAATGTAGCTACCTGCTCGGGGGTTGTCTCATAGAAGCGCCTTTCCTGTAGGAGCTTGTTGCAACATTCATTGTTTGGCTAAGTTCTTTAGGGTTGGTTTTGGAAGGTCTTTCAACTTTGGCCAAATCCCGCTTCGTACGAAATTTTTTCACAGCGCTGTCTCCAAGTGTCCACAAAGAGCTGCTGCTTGAAACTGTCCACATGCACATCTCCCATACTGGTGTGCTCGTTTCACTACCTGGATTTTGGTTTCCACTTCTTTCTTGGAAATGACAAGCCTTCTTTCTGCATGCTACACACACCTTGTAGCAGTTTCAGCTTGAAGCATGTTGGTGCTCTCAAAACGCTGTGTAACTTCTGTAGGGTGTGTTACTCTCCAGCACTGAATACACTACTTAGAGCTCCTTTCACCACAGACACGCAAACACATCTTTCTGTGAAAGTTCTACCTCAGGTCACTTGGAAATGTAAGGTTTTCATGGAGAACATGAGGTCAATCATGGTTTTGCACTCTGCAACCAATAGAAATGTCCTTTTGTACATAGCCTTCTGAAATTCACATCAAAATACTCTTCTTTTCTGGTTTCTTGAATGTTCTCAACACATTAGGAGAAAGATCGTGTTTGAGCAAGAGTGATGTAGTGTGCGTTTTCCTGGATTTCAAGTGATTTGGGAAACATACTCCTTGTTTTTCCACATTGTGTAAGAAACAACATTAGGCTTTCAAGAGATTGAAACAATGCATCCCAAAACATATTCCTGCAGTGAAAACACATGTTTCTACAAAGACTTTGAAGGAGCAAGCAAAAGCCTAGTGGCAGAGTGTTGTTTCAGAGAGAAACACATGCATTTCATCCTTCTGGAGTGAGTCTTCAGCCTGGAATTCATTTGCATTTTGTACTGTGCAGAATGTAGCTACCTGCTCGGGGGTTGTCTCATAGAAGCACCTTTCCTGTAGGAGCTTGTTGCAACATTCATTGTTTGGCTAAGTTCTTTAGGGTTGGTTTTGGAAGGTCTTTCAACTTTGGCCAAATCCCGCTTCGTACGAAATTTTTTCACAGCGCTGTCTCCAAGTGTCCACAAAGAGCTGCTGCTTGAAACTGTCCACATGCACATCTCCCATACTGGTGTGGTCGTTTCACTACCTGGATTTTGGTTTCCACTTCTTTCTTGGAAATGACAAGCCTTCTTTCTGCATGCTACACACAACTTGTAGCAGTTTCAGCTTGAAGCATGTTGGTGCTCTCAAAACGCTGTGTAACTTCTGTAGGGTGTGTTACTCTCCAGCACTGAATACACTACTTAGAGCTCCTTTCACCACAGACACGCAAACACATCTTTCTGTGAAAGTTCTACCTCAGGTCACTTGGAAATGTAAGGTTTTCAGGGAGAACATGAGGTCAATCATGGTTTTGCACTCTGCAACCAATAGAAATGTCCTTTTGTACATAGCCTTCTGAAATTCACATCAAAATACCCTTCTTTTCTGGTTTCTTGAATGTTCTCAACACATTAGGAGAAAGATCGTGTTTGAGCAAGAGTGATGTAGTGTGCGTTTTCCTGGATTACAAGTGATTTGGGAAACATACTCCTTGCTTTTCCACATTGTGTAAGAAACAACATTAGGCTTTCAAGAGATTGAAACAATGCATCCCAAAACATATTCCTGCAGTGAAAACACATGTTTCTACAAAGACTTTGAAGGAGCAAGCCAAAGCCTAGTGGCAGAGTGTTCTTTCAGAGAGAAACACATGCATTTCATCCTTCTGGAGTGAGTTTTCAGCCTGGAATTCATTTGCATTTTGTACTGTGCAGAATGTAGCTACCTGCTCGGGGGTTGTCTCATAGAAGCACCTTTCCTGTAGGAGCTTGTTGCAACATTCATTGTTTGGCTAAGTTCTTTAGGGTTGGTTTTGGAAGGTCTTTCAACTTTGGCCAAATCCCGCTTCGTACGAAATTTTTTCACAGCGCTGTCTCCAAGTGTCCACAAAGAGCTGCTGCTTGAAACTGTCCACATGCACATCTCCCATACTGGTGTGCTCGTTTCACTACCTGGATTTTGGTTTCCACTTCTTTCTTTGAAATGACAAGCCTTCTTTCTGCATGCTACACACACCTTGTAGCAGTTTCAGCTTGAAGCATGTTGGTGCTCTCAAAACGCTGTGTAACTTCTGTAGGGTGTGTTACTCTCCAGCACTGAATACACTACTTAGAGCTCCTTTCACCACAGACACGCAAACACATCTTTCTGTGAAAGTTCTACCTCAGGTCACTTGGAAATGTAAGGTTTTCATGGAGAACATGAGGTCAATCATGGTTTTGCACTCTGCAACCAATAGAAATGTCCTTTTGTACATAGCCTTCTGAAATTCACATCAAAATACCCTTCTTTTCTGGTTTCTTGAATGTTCTCAACACATTAGGAGAAAGATCGTGTTTGAGCAAGAGTGATGTAGTGTGCGTTTTCCTGGATTTCAAGTGATTTGGGAAACATACTCCTTGTTTTTCCACAATATGTAAGAAACAACATTAGGCTTGCAAGAGACTGAAACAATGCATCCCAAAACATATTCCTGCAGTGAAAACACATGTTTCTACAAAGACTTTGAAGGAGCAAGCCAAAGCCTAGTGGCAGAGTGTTCTTTCAGAGAGAAACACATGCATTTCATCCTTCTGGAGTGAGTTTTCAGCCTGGAATTCATTTGCATTTTGTACTGTGCAGAATGTAGCTACCTGCTCGGGGGTTGTCTCATAGAAGCGCCTTTCCTGTAGGAGCTTGTTGCAACATTCATTGTTTGGCTAAGTTCTTTAGGGTTGGTTTTGGAAAGTCTTTCAACTTTGGCCAAATCCCGCTTCGTACGAAATTTTTTCACAGCGCTGTCTCCAAGTGTCCACAAAGAGCTGCTGCTTGAAACTGTCCACATGCACATCTCCCATACTGGTGTGCTCGTTTCACTACCTGGATTTTGGTTTCCACTTCTTTCTTGGAAATGACAAGCCTTCTTTCTGCATGCTACACACACCTTGTAGCAGTTTCAGCTTGAAGCATGTTGGTGCTCTCAAAACGCTGTGTAACTTCTGTAGGGTGTGTTACTCTCCAGCACTGAATACACTACTTAGAGATCTTTAAACCACAGACACACAAACACATCTTTTTGTGAAAGGCCTGCTTCTGGTCCCTTGGAAATGTAAGGTTTTCAGGGAGAACATGAGGTCAATCATGGTTTTGCACTCTGCAACCAATAGAAATGTCCTTTTGTACATAGCCATCTGAAATTCACATCAAAATACCCTTCTTTTCTGGTTTCTTGAATGTTCTCAACACATTAGGAGAAAGATCGTGTTTGAGCAAGAGTGATGTAGTGTGCGTTTTCCTGGATTTCAAGTGATTTGGGAAACATACTCCTTGTTTTTCCACATTGTGTAAGAAACAACATTAGGCTTGCAAGAGATTGAAACAATGCATCCCAAAACATATTCCTGCAGTGAAAACACATGTTTCTACTAAGACTTTGAAGGAGCAAGCAAAAGCCTAGTGGCAGAGTGTTCTTTCAGAGAGAAACACATGCATTTCATCCTTCTGGAGTGAGTTTTCAGCCTGGAATTCATTTGCATTTTGTACTGTGCAGAATGTAGCTACCTGCTCGGGGGTTGTCTCATAGAAGCACCTTTCCTGTAGGAGATTGTTGCAACATTCATTGTTTGGCTAAGTTCTTTAGGGTTGGTTTTGGAAGGTCTTTCAACTTTGGCCAAATCCCGCTTCGTACGAAATTTTTTCACAGCGCTGTCTCCAAGTGTCCACAAAGAGCTGCTGCTTGAAACTGTCCACATGCACATCTCCCATACTGGTGTGCTCGTTTCACTACCTGGATTTTGGTTTCCACTTCTTTCTTTGAAATGACAAGCCTTCTTTCTGCATGCTACACACACCTTGTAGCAGTTTCAGCTTGAAGCATGTTGGTGCTCTCAAAACGCTGTGTAACTTCTGTAGGGTGTGTTACTCTCCAGCACTGAATACACTACTTAGAGCTCCTTTCACCACAGACACGCAAACACATCTTTCTGTGAAAGTTCTACCTCAGGTCACTTGGAAATGTAAGGTTTTCATGGAGAACATGAGGTCAATCATGGTTTTGCACTCTGCAACCAATAGAAATGTCCTTTTGTACATAGCCTTCTGAAATTCACATCAAAATACCCTTCTTTTCTGGTTTCTTGAATGTTCTCAACACATTAGGAGAAAGATCGTGTTTGAGCAAGAGTGATGTAGTGTGCGTTTTCCTGGATTTCAAGTGATTTGGGAAACATACTCCTTGTTTTTCCACATTGTGTAAGAAACAACATTAGGCTTGCAAGAGACTGAAACAATGCATCCCAAAACATATTCCTGCAGTGAAAACACATGTTTCTACAAAGACTTTGAAGGAGCAAGCCAAAGCCTAGTGGCAGAGTGTTCTTTCAGAGAGAAACACATGCATTTCATCCTTCTGGAGTGAGTTTTCAGCCTGGAATTCATTTGCATTTTGTACTGTGCAGAATGTAGCTACCTGCTCGGGGGTTGTCTCATAGAAGCGCCTTTCCTGTAGGAGCTTGTTGCAACATTCATTGTTTGGCTAAGTTCTTTAGGGTTGGTTTTGGAAAGTCTTTCAACTTTGGCCAAATCCCGCTTCGTACGAAATTTTTTCACAGCGCTGTCTCCAAGTGTCCACAAAGAGCTGCTGCTTGAAACTGTCCACATGCACATCTCCCATACTGGTGTGCTCGTTTCACTACCTGGATTTTGGTTTCCACTTCTTTCTTGGAAATGACAAGCCTTCTTTCTGCATGCTACACACACCTTGTAGCAGTTTCAGCTTGAAGCATGTTGGTGCTCTCAAAACGCTGTGTAACTTCTGTAGGGTGTGTTACTCTCCAGCACTGAATACACTACTTAGAGCTCTTTAAACCACAGACACACAAACACATCTTTTTGTGAAAGGCCTGCTTCTGGTCCCTTGGAAATGTAAGGTTTTCAGGGAGAACATGAGGTCAATCATGGTTTTGCACTCTGCAACCAATAGAAATGTCCTTTTGTACATAGCCATCTGAAATTCACATCAAAATACCCTTCTTTTCTGGTTTCTTGAATGTTCTCAACACATTAGGAGAAAGATCGTGTTTGAGCAAGAGTGATGTAGTGTGCGTTTTCCTGGATTTCAAGTGATTTGGGAAACATACTCCTTGTTTTTCCACATTGTGTAAGAAACAACATTAGGCTTGCAAGAGATTGAAACAATGCATCCCAAAACATATTCCTGCAGTGAAAACACATGTTTCTACTAAGACTTTGAAGGAGCAAGCAAAAGCCTAGTGGCAGAGTGTTCTTTCAGAGAGAAACACATGCATTTCATCCTTCTGGAGTGAGTTTTCAGCCTGGAATTCATTTGCATTTTGTACTGTGCAGAATGTAGCTACCTGCTCGGGGGTTGTCTTATAGAAGCACCTTTCCTGTAGGAGATTGTTGTAACATTCATTGTTTGGCTAAGTTCTTTAGGGTTGGTTTTGGAAGGTCTTTCAACTTTGGCCAAATCCCGCTTCGTACGAAATTTTTTCACAGCGCTGTCTCCAAGTGTCCACAAAGAGCTGCTGCTTGAAACTGTCCACATGCACATCTCCCATACTGGTGTGCTCGTTTCACTACCTGGATTTTGGTTTCCACTTCTTTCTTTGAAATGACAAGCCTTCTTTCTGCATGCTACACACACCTTGTAGCAGTTTCAGCTTGAAGCATGTTGGTGCTCTCAAAACGCTGTGTAACTTCTGTAAGGTGTGTTACTCTCCAGCACTGAATACACTACTTAGAGCTCCTTTCACCACAGACACGCAAACACATCTTTCTGTGAAAGTTCTACCTCAGGTCACTTGGAAATGTAAGGTTTTCATGGAGAACATGAGGTCAATCATGGTTTTGCACTCTGCAACCAATAGAAATGTCCTTTTGTACATAGCCTTCTGAAATTCACATCAAAATACCCTTCTTTTCTGGTTTCTTGAATGTTCTCAACACATTAGGAGAAAGATCGTGTTTGAGCAAGAGTGATGTAGTGTGCGTTTTCCTGGATTTCAAGTGATTTGGGAAACATACTCCTTGTTTTTCCACATTGTGTAAGAAACAACATTAGGCTTGCAAGAGACTGAAACAATGCATCCCAAAACATATTCCTGCAGTGAAAACACATGTTTCTACAAAGACTTTGAAGGAGCAAGCCAAAGCCTAGTGGCAGAGTGTTCTTTCAGAGAGAAACACATGCATTTCATCCTTCTGGAGTGAGTTTTCAGCCTGGAATTCATTTGCATTTTGTACTGTGCAGAATGTAGCTACCTGCTCGGGGGTTGTCTCATAGAAGCGCCTTTCCTGTAGGAGCTTGTTGCAACATTCATTGTTTGGCTAAGTTCTTTAGGGTTGGTTTTGGAAAGTCTTTCAACTTTGGCCAAATCCCGCTTCGTACGAAATTTTTTCACAGCGCTGTCTCCAAGTGTCCACAAAGAGCTGCTGCTTGAAACTGTCCACATGCACATCTCCCATACTGGTGTGCTCGTTTCACTACCTGGATTTTGGTTTCCACTTCTTTCTTGGAAATGACAAGCCTTCTTTCTGCATGCTACACACACCTTGTAGCAGTTTCAGCTTGAAGCATGTTGGTGCTCTCAAAACGCTGTGTAACTTCTGTAGGGTGTGTTACTCTCCAGCACTGAATACACTACTTAGAGCTCTTTAAACCACAGACACACAAACACATCTTTTTGTGAAAGGCCTGCTTCTGGTCCCTTGGAAATGTAAGGTTTTCAGGGAGAACATGAGGTCAATCATGGTTTTGCACTCTGCAACCAATAGAAATGTCCTTTTGTACATAGCCATCTGAAATTCACATCAAAATACCCTTCTTTTCTGGTTTCTTGAATGTTCTCAACACATTAGGAGAAAGATCGTGTTTGAGCAAGAGTGATGTAGTGTGCGTTTTCCTGGATTTCAAGTGATTTGGGAAACATACTCCTTGTTTTTCCACATTGTGTAAGAAACAACATTAGGCTTGCAAGAGATTGAAACAATGCATCCCAAAACATATTCCTGCAGTGAAAACACATGTTTCTACTAAGACTTTGAAGGAGCAAGCAAAAGCCTAGTGGCAGAGTGTTCTTTCAGAGAGAAACACATGCATTTCATCCTTCTGGAGTGAGTTTTCAGCCTGGAATTCATTTGCATTTTGTACTGTGCAGAATGTAGCTACCTGCTCGGGGGTTGTCTTATAGAAGCACCTTTCCTGTAGGAGATTGTTGTAACATTCATTGTTTGGCTAAGTTCTTTAGGGTTGGTTTTGGAAGGTCTTTCAACTTTGGCCAAATCCCGCTTCGTACGAAATTTTTTCACAGCGCTGTCTCCAAGTGTCCACAAAGAGCTGCTGCTTGAAACTGTCCACATGCACATCTCCCATACTGGTGTGCTCGTTTCACTACCTGGATTTTGGTTTCCACTTCTTTCTTTGAAATGACAAGCCTTCTTTCTGCATGCTACACACACCTTGTAGCAGTTTCAGCTTGAAGCATGTTGGTGCTCTCAAAACGCTGTGTAACTTCTGTAAGGTGTGTTACTCTCCAGCACTGAATACACTACTTAGAGCTCCTTTCACCACAGACACGCAAACACATCTTTCTGTGAAAGTTCTACCTCAGGTCACTTGGAAATGTAAGGTTTTCATGGAGAACATGAGGTCAATCATGGTTTTGCACTCTGCAACCAATAGAAATGTCCTTTTGTACATAGCCTTCTGAAATTCACATCAAAATACCCTTCTTTTCTGGTTTCTTGAATGTTCTCAACACATTAGGAGAAAGATCGTGTTTGAGCAAGAGTGATGTAGTGTGCGTTTTCCTGGATTTCAGGTGATTTGGGAAACATACTCCTTGTTTTTCCACATTGTGTAAGAAACAACATTAGGCTTTCAAGAGATTGAAACAATGCATCCCAAAACATATTCCTGCAGTGAAAACACATGTTTCTACAAAGACTTTGAAGGAGCAAGCAAAAGCCTAGTGGCAGAGTGTTCTTTCAGAGAGAAACACATGCATTTCATCCTTCTGGAGTGAGTCTTCAGCCTGGAATTCATTTGCATTTTGTACTGTGCAGAATGTAGCTACCTGCTCGGGGGTTGTCTCATAGAAGCGCCTTTCCTGTAGGAGCTTGTTGCAACATTCATTGTTTGGCTAAGTTCTTTAGGGTTGGTTTTGGAAGGTCTTTCAACTTTGGCCAAATCCCGCTTCGTACGAAATTTTTTCACAGCGCTGTCTCCAAGTGTCCACAAAGAGCTGCTGCTTGAAACTGTCCACATGCACATCTCCCATACTGGTGTGCTCGTTTCACTACCTGGATTTTGGTTTCCACTTCTTTCTTGGAAATGACAAGCCTTCTTTCTGCATGCTACACACACCTTGTAGCAGTTTCAGCTTGAAGCATGTTGGTGCTCTCAAAACGCTGTGTAACTTCTGTAGGGTGTGTTACTCTCCAGCACTGAATACACTACTTAGAGCTCCTTTCACCACAGACACGCAAACACATCTTTCTGTGAAAGTTCTACCTCAGGTCACTTGGAAATGTAAGGTTTTCATGGAGAACATGAGGTCAATCATGGTTTTGCACTCTGCAACCAATAGAAATGTCCTTTTGTACATAGCCTTCTGAAATTCACATCAAAATACCCTTCTTTTCTGGTTTCTTGAATGTTCTCAACACATTAGGAGAAAGATCGTGTTTGAGCAAGAGTGATGTAGTGTGCGTTTTCCTGGATTTCAAGTGATTTGGGAAACATACTCCTTGTTTTTCCACATTGTGTAAGAAACAACATTAGGCTTTCAAGAGATTGAAACAATGCATCCCAAAACATATTCCTGCAGTGAAAACACATGTTTCTACAAAGACTTTGAAGGAGCAAGCAAAAGCCTAGTGGCAGAGTGTTCTTTCAGAGAGAAACACATGCATTTCATCCTTCTGGAGTGAGTCTTCAGCCTGGAATTCATTTGCATTTTGTACTGTGCAGAATGTAGCTACCTGCTCGGGGGTTGTCTCATAGAAGCACCTTTCCTGTAGGAGCTTGTTGCAACATTCATTGTTTGGCTAAGTTCTTTAGGGTTGGTTTTGGAAGGTCTTTCAACTTTGGCCAAATCCCGCTTTTTACGAAATTTTTTCACAGCGCTGTCTCCAAGTGTCCACAAAGAGCTGCTGCTTGAAACTGTCCACATGCACATCTCCCATACTGGTGTGCTCGTTTCACTACCTGGATTTTGGTTTCCACTTCTTTCTTGGAAATGACAAGCCTTCTTTCTGCATGCTACACACACCTTGTAGCAGTTTCAGCTTGAAGCATGTTGGTGCTCTCAAAACGCTGTGTAACTTCTGTAGGGTGTGTTACTCTCCAGCACTGAATACACTACTTAGAGCTCCTTTCACCACAGACACGCAAACACATCTTTCTGTGAAAGTTCTACCTCAGGTCACTTGGAAATGTAAGGTTTTCATGGAGAACATGAGGTCAATCATGGTTTTGCACTCTGCAACCAATAGAAATGTCCTTTTGTACATAGCCTTCTGAAATTCACATCAAAATACCCTTCTTTTCTGGTTTATTGAATGTTCTCAACACATTAGGAGAAAGATCGTGTTTGAGCAAGAGTGATGTAGTGTGCGTTTTCCTGGATTTCAAGTGATTTGGGAAACATACTCCTTGTTTTTCCACATTGTGTAAGAAACAACATTAGGCTTTCAAGAGATTGAAACAATGCATCCCAAAACATATTCCTGCAGTGAAAACACATGTTTCTACAAAGACTTTGAAGGAGCAAGCAAAAGCCTAGTGGCAGAGTGTTGTTTCAGAGAGAAACACATGCATTTCATCCTTCTGGAGTGAGTCTTCAGCCTGGAATTCATTTGCATTTTGTACTGTGCAGAATGTAGCTACCTGCTCGGGGGTTGTCTCATAGAAGCGCCTTTCCTGTAGGAGCTTGTTGCAACATTCATTGTTTGGCTAAGTTCTTTAGGGTTGGTTTTGGAAGGTCTTTCAACTTTGGCCAAATCCCGCTTCGTACGAAATTTTTTCACAGCGCTGTCTCCAAGTGTCCACAAAGAGCTGCTGCTTGAAACTGTCCACATGCACATCTCCCATACTGGTGTGCTCGTTTCACTACCTGGATTTTGGTTTCCACTTCTTTCTTGGAAATGACAAGCCTTCTTTCTGCATGCTACACACAACTTGTAGCAGTTTCAGCTTGAAGCATGTTGGTGCTCTCAAAACGCTGTGTAACTTCTGTAGGGTGTGTTACTCTCCAGCACTGAATACACTACTTAGAGCTCCTTTCACCACAGACACGCAAACACATCTTTCTGTGAAAGTTCTACCTCAGGTCACTTGGAAATGTAAGGTTTTCAGGGAGAACATGAGGTCAATCATGGTTTTGCACTCTGCAACCAATAGAAATGTCCTTTTGTACATAGCCTTCTGAAATTCACATCAAAATACCCTTCTTTTCTGGTTTCTTGAATGTTCTCAACACATTAGGAGAAAGATCGTGTTTGAGCAAGAGTGATGTAGTGTGCGTTTTCCTGGATTACAAGTGATTTGGGAAACATACTCCTTGCTTTTCCACATTGTGTAAGAAACAACATTAGGCTTTCAAGAGATTGAAACAATGCATCCCAAAACATATTCCTGCAGTGAAAACACATGTTTCTACAAAGACTTTGAAGGAGCAAGCCAAAGCCTAGTGGCAGAGTGTTCTTTCAGAGAGAAACACATGCATTTCATCCTTCTGGAGTGAGTCTTCAGCCTGGAATTCATTTGCATTTTGTACTGTGCAGAATGTAGCTACCTGCTCGGGGGTTGTCTCATAGAAGCGCCTTTCCTGTAGGAGCTTGTTGCAACATTCATTGTTTGGCTAAGTTCTTTAGGGTTGGTTTTGGAAGGTCTTTCAACTTTGGCCAAATCCCGCTTCGTACGAAATTTTTTCACAGCGCTGTCTCCAACTGTCCACAAAGAGCTGCTGCTTGAAACTGTCCACATGCACATCTCCCATACTGGTGTGCTCGTTTCACTACCTGGATTTTGGTTTCCACTTCTTTCTTTGAAATGACAAGCCTTCTTTCTGCATGCTACGCACACCTTGTAGCAGTTTCAGCTTGAAGCATGTTGGTGCTCTCAAATCGCTGTGTAACTTCTGTAGGGTGTGTTACTCTCCAGCACTGAATACACTACTTAGAGCTCCTTTCACCACAGACACGCAAACACATCTTTCTGTGAAAGTTCTACCTCAGGTCACTTGGAAATGTAAGGTTTTCAGGGAGAACATGAGGTCAATCATGGTTTTGCACTCTGCAACCAATAGAAATGTCCTTTTGTACATAGCCTTCTGAAATTCACATCAAAATACCCTTCTTTTTTGGTTTCTTGAATGTTCTCAACACATTAGGAGAAAGATCGTGTTTGAGCAAGAGTGATGTAGTGTGCGTTTTCCTGGATTTCAAGTGATTTGGGAAGCATACTCCTTGTTTTTCCACATTGTGTAAGAAACAACATTAGGCTTGCAAGAGATTGAAACAATGCATCCCAAAACATATTCCTGCAGTGAAAACACATGTTTCTACAAAGGCTTTGAAGGAGCAAGCCAAAGCCTAGTGGCAGAGTGTTCTTTCAGAGAGAAACACATGCATTTCATCCTTCTGGAGTGAGTCTTCAGCCTGGAATTCATTTGCATTTTGTACTGTGCAGAATGTAGCTACCTGCTCGGGGGTTGTCTCATAGAAGCGCCTTTCCTGTAGGAGCTTGTTGCAACATTCATTGTTTGGCTAAGTTCTTTAGGGTTGGTTTTGGAAGGTCTTTCAACTTTGGCCAAATCCCGCTTCGTACGAAATTTTTTCACAGCGCTGTCTCCAAGTGTCCACAAAGAGCTGCTGCTTGAAACTGTCCACATGCACATCTCCCATACTGGTGTGCTCGTTTCACTACCTGGATTTTGGTTTCCACTCCTTTCTTGGAAATGACAAGCCTTCTTTCTGCATGCTACACACACCTTGTAGCAGTTTCAGCTTGAAGCATGTTGGTGCTCTCAAAACGCTGTGTAACTTCTGTAGGGTGTGTTACTCTCCAGCACTGAATACACTACTTAGAGCTCCTTTCACCACAGACACGCAAACACATCTTTCTGTGAAAGTTCTACCTCAGGTCACTTGGAAATGTAATGTTTTCATGGAGAACATGAGGTCAATCATGGTTTTGCACTCTGCAACCAATAGAAATGTCCTTTTGTACATAGCCTTCTGAAATTCACATCAAAATACCCTTCTTTTCTGGTTTCTTGAATGTTCTCAACACATTAGGAGAAAGATCGTGTTTGAGCAAGAGTGATGTAGTGTGCGTTTTCCTGGATTTCAAGTGATTTGGGAAACATACTCCTTGTTTTTCCACATTGTGTAAGAAACAACATTAGGCTTGCAAGAGATTGAAACAATGCATCCCAAAACATATTCCTGCAGTGAAAACACATGTTTCTACAAAGACTTTGAAGGAGCAAGCCAAAGCCTAGTGGCAGAGTGTTCTTTCAGAGAGAAACACATGCATTTCATCCTTCTGGAGTGAGTCTTCAGCCTGGAATTCATTTGCATTTTGTACTGTGCAGAATGTAGCTACCTGCTCGGGGGTTGTCTCATAGAAGCGCCTTTCCTGTAGGAGCTTGTTGCAACATTCATTGTTTGGCTAAGTTCTTTAGGGTTGGTTTTGGAAGGTCTTTCAAGTTTGGCCAAATCCCGCTTCGTACGAAATTTTTTCACAGCGCTGTCTCCAAGTGTCCACAAAGAGCTGCTGCTTGAAACTGTCCACATGCACATCTCCCATACTGGTGTGCTCGTTTCACTACCTGGATTTTGGTTTCCACTTCTTTCTTGGAAATGACAAGCCTTCTTTCTGCATGCTACACACACCTTGTAGCAGTTTCAGCTTGAAGCATGTTGGTGCTCTCAAAACGCTGTGTAACTTCTGTAGGGTGTGTTACTCTCCAGCACTGAATACACTACTTAGAGCTCCTTTCACCACAGACACGCAAACACATCTTTCTGTGAAAGTTCTACCTCAGGTCACTTGGAAATGTAAGGTTTTCAGGGAGAACATGAGGTCAATCATGGTTTTGCACTCTGCAACCAATAGAAATGTCCTTTTGTACATAGCCTTCTGAAATTCACATCAAAATACCCTTCTTTTCTGGTTTCTTGAATGTTCTCAACACATTAGGAGAAAGATCGTGTTTGAGCAAGAGTGATGTAGTGTGCGTTTTCCTGGATTTCAAGTGATTTGGGAAACATACTCCTTGTTTTTCCACATTGTGTAAGAAACAACATTAGGCTTTCAAGAGATTGAAACAATGCATCCCAAAACATATTCCTGCAGTGAAAACACATGTTTCTACAAAGACTTTGAAGGAGCAAGCCAAAGCCTAGTGGCAGAGTGTTCTTTCAGAGAGAAACACATGCATTTCATCCTTCTGGAGTGAGTTTTCAGCCTGGAATTCATTTGCATTTTGTACTGTGCAGAATGTAGCTACCTGCTCGGGGGTTGTCTCCTAGAAGCACCTTTCCTGTAGGAGCTTGTTGCAACATTCATTGTTTGGCTAAGTTCTTTAGGGTTGGTTTTGGAAGGTCTTTCAACTTTGGCCAAATCCCGCTTCGTACGAAATTTTTTCACAGCGCTGTCTCCAAGTGTCCACAAAGAGCTGCTGCTTGAAACTGTCCACATGCACATCTCCCATACTGGTGTGCTCGTTTCACTACCTGGATTTTGGTTTCCACTTCTTTCTTTGAAATGACAAGCCTTCTTTCTGCATGCTACACACACCTTGTAGCAGTTTCAGCTTGAAGCATGTTGGTGCTCTCAAATCGCTGTGTAACTTCTGTAGGGTGTGTTACTCTCCAGCACTGAATACACTACTTAGAGCTCCTTTCACCACAGACACGCAAACACATCTTTCTGTGAAAGTTCTACCTCAGGTCACTTGGAAATGTAAGGTTTTCAGGGAGAACATGAGGTCAATCATGGTTTTGCACTCTGCAACCAATAGAAATGTCCTTTTGTACATAGCCTTCTGAAATTCACATCAAAATACCCTTCTTTTCTGGTTTCTTGAATGTTCTCAACACATTAGGAGAAAGATCGTGTTTGAGCAAGAGTGATGTAGTGTGCGTTTTCCTGGATTTCAAGTGATTTGGGAAGCATACTCCTTGTTTTTCCACATTGTGTAAGAAACAACATTAGGCTTTCAAGAGATTGAAACAATGCATCCCAAAACATATTCCTGCAGTGAAAACACATGTTTCTACAAAGACTTTGAAGGAGCAAGCCAAAGCCTAGTGGCAGAGTGTTCTTTCAGAGAGAAACACATGCATTTCATCCTTCTGGAGTGAGTCTTCAGCCTGGAATTCATTTGCATTTTGTACTGTGCAGAATGTAGCTACCTGTTCGGGGGTTGTCTCATAGAAGCGCCTTTCCTGTAGGAGCTTGTTGCAACATTCATTGTTTGGCTAAGTTCTTTAGGGTTGGTTTTGGAAGGTCTTTCAACTTTGGCCAAATCCCGCTTCGTACGAAATTTTTTCACAGCGCTGTCTCCAAGTGTCCACAAAGAGCTGCTGCTTGAAACTGTCCACATGCACATCTCCCATACTGGTGTGCTCATTTCACTACCTGGATTTTGGTTTCCACTCCTTTCTTGGAAATGACAAGCCTTCTTTCTGCATGCTACACACACCTTGTAGCAGTTTCAGCTTGAAGCATGTTGGTGCTCTCAAAACGCTGTGTAACTTCTGTAGGGTGTGTTACTCTCCAGCACTGAATACACTACTTAGAGCTCCTTTCACCACAGACACGCAAACACATCTTTCTGTGAAAGTTCTACCTCAGGTCACTTGGAAATGTAAGGTTTTCATGGAGAACATGAGGTCAATCATGGTTTTGCACTCTGCAACCAATAGAAATGTCCTTTTGTACATAGCCTTCTGAAATTCACATCAAAATACCCTTCTTTTCTGGTTTCTTGAATGTTCTCAACACATTAGTAGAAAGATCGTGTTTGAGCAAGAGTGATGTAGTGTGCGTTTTCCTGGATTTCAAGTGATTTGGGAAGCATACTCCTTGTTTTTCCACATTGTGTAAGAAACAACATTAGGCTTGCAAGAGATTGAAACAATGCATCCCAAAACATATTCCTGCAGTGAAAACACATGTTTCTACAAAGACTTTGAAGGAGCAAGCCAAAGCCTAGTGGCAGAGTGTTCTTTCAGAGAGAAACACATGCATTTCATCCTTCTGGAGTGAGTCTTCAGCCTGGAATTCATTTGCATTTTGTACTGTGCAGAATGTAGCTACCTGCTCGGGGGTTGTCTCATAGAAGCGCCTTTCCTGTAGGAGCTTGTTGCAACATTCATTGTTTGGCTAAGTTCTTTAGGGTTGGTTTTGGAAGGTCTTTCAACTTTGGCCAAATCCCGCTTCGTACGAAATTTTTTCACAGCGCTGTCTCCAAGTGTCCACAAAGAGCTGCTGCTTGAAACTGTCCACATGCACATCTCCCATACTGGTGTGCTCGTTTCACTACCTGGATTTTGGTTTCCACTTCTTTCTTGGAAATGACAAGCCTTCTTTCTGCATGCTACACACACCTTGTAGCAGTTTCAGCTTGAAGCATGTTGGTGCTCTCAAAACGCTGTGTAACTTCTGTAGGGTGTGTTACTCTCCAGCACTGAATACACTACTTAGAGCTCCTTTCACCACAGACACGCAAACACATCTTTCTGTGAAAGTTCTACCTCAGGTCACTTGGAAATGTAAGGTTTTCATGGAGAACATGAGGTCAATCATGGTTTTGCACTCTGCAACCAATAGAAATGTCCTTTTGTACATAGCCTTCTGAAATTCACATCAAAATACCCTTCTTTTCTGGTTTATTGAATGTTCTCAACACATTAGGAGAAAGATCGTGTTTGAGCAAGAGTGATGTAGTGTGCGTTTTCCTGGATTTCAAGTGATTTGGGAAACATACTCCTTGTTTTTCCACATTGTGTAAGAAACAACATTAGGCTTTCAAGAGATTGAAACAATGCATCCCAAAACATATTCCTGCAGTGAAAACACATGTTTCTACAAAGACTTTGAAGGAGCAAGCAAAAGCCTAGTGGCAGAGTGTTCTTTCAGAGAGAAACACATGCATTTCATCCTTCTGGAGTGAGTCTTCAGCCTGGAATTCATTTGCATTTTGTACTGTGCAGAATGTAGCTACCTGCTCGGGGGTTGTCTCATAGAAGCGCCTTTCCTGTAGGAGCTTGTTGCAACATTCATTGTTTGGCTAAGTTCTTTAGGGTTGGTTTTGGAAGGTCTTTCAACTTTGGCCAAATCCCGCTTCGTACGAAATTTTTTCACAGCGCTGTCTCCAAGTGTCCACAAAGAGCTGCTGCTTGAAACTGTCCACATGCACATCTCCCATACTGGTGTGCTCGTTTCACTACCTGGATTTTGGTTTCCACTTCTTTCTTGGAAATGACAAGCCTTCTTTCTGCATGCTACACACAACTTGTAGCAGTTTCAGCTTGAAGCATGTTGGTGCTCTCAAAACGCTGTGTAACTTCTGTAGGGTGTGTTACTCTCCAGCACTGAATACACTACTTAGAGCTCCTTTCACCACAGACACGCAAACACATCTTTCTGTGAAAGTTCTACCTCAGGTCACTTGGAAATGTAAGGTTTTCAGGGAGAACATGAGGTCAATCATGGTTTTGCACTCTGCAACCAATAGAAATGTCCTTTTGTACATAGCCTTCTGAAATTCACATCAAAATACCCTTCTTTTCTGGTTTCTTGAATGTTCTCAACACATTAGGAGAAAGATCGTGTTTGAGCAAGAGTGATGTAGTGTGCGTTTTCCTGGATTACAAGTGATTTGGGAAACATACTCCTTGCTTTTCCACATTGTGTAAGAAACAACATTAGGCTTTCAAGAGATTGAAACAATGCATCCCAAAACATATTCCTGCAGTGAAAACACATGTTTCTACAAAGACTTTGAAGGAGCAAGCCAAAGCCTAGTGGCAGAGTGTTCTTTCAGAGAGAAACACATGCATTTCATCCTTCTGGAGTGAGTCTTCAGCCTGGAATTCATTTGCATTTTGTACTGTGCAGAATGTAGCTACCTGCTCGGGGGTTGTCTCATAGAAGCGCCTTTCCTGTAGGAGCTTGTTGCAACATTCATTGTTTGGCTAAGTTCTTTAGGGTTGGTTTTGGAAGGTCTTTCAACTTTGGCCAAATCCCGCTTCGTACGAAATTTTTTCACAGCGCTGTCTCCAACTGTCCACAAAGAGCTGCTGCTTGAAACTGTCCACATGCACATCTCCCATACTGGTGTGCTCGTTTCACTACCTGGATTTTGGTTTCCACTTCTTTCTTTGAAATGACAAGCCTTCTTTCTGCATGCTACGCACACCTTGTAGCAGTTTCAGCTTGAAGCATGTTGGTGCTCTCAAATCGCTGTGTAACTTCTGTAGGGTGTGTTACTCTCCAGCACTGAATACACTACTTAGAGCTCCTTTCACCACAGACACGCAAACACATCTTTCTGTGAAAGTTCTACCTCAGGTCACTTGGAAATGTAAGGTTTTCAGGGAGAACATGAGGTCAATCATGGTTTTGCACTCTGCAACCAATAGAAATGTCCTTTTGTACATAGCCTTCTGAAATTCACATCAAAATACCCTTCTTTTTTGGTTTCTTGAATGTTCTCAACACATTAGGAGAAAGATCGTGTTTGAGCAAGAGTGATGTAGTGTGCGTTTTCCTGGATTTCAAGTGATTTGGGAAGCATACTCCTTGTTTTTCCACATTGTGTAAGAAACAACATTAGGCTTGCAAGAGATTGAAACAATGCATCCCAAAACATATTCCTGCAGTGAAAACACATGTTTCTACAAAGGCTTTGAAGGAGCAAGCCAAAGCCTAGTGGCAGAGTGTTCTTTCAGAGAGAAAAACATGCATTTCATCCTTCTGGAGTGAGTCTTCAGCCTGGAATTCATTTGCATTTTGTACTGTGCAGAATGTAGCTACCTGCTCGGGGGTTGTCTCATAGAAGCGCCTTTCCTGTAGGAGCTTGTTGCAACATTCATTGTTTGGCTAAGTTCTTTAGGGTTGGTTTTGGAAGGTCTTTCAACTTTGGCCAAATCCCGCTTCGTACGAAATTTTTTCACAGCGCTGTCTCCAAGTGTCCACAAAGAGCTGCTGCTTGAAACTGTCCACATGCACATCTCCCATACTGGTGTGCTCGTTTCACTACCTGGATTTTGGTTTCCACTCCTTTCTTGGAAATGACAAGCCTTCTTTCTGCATGCTACACACACCTTGTAGCAGTTTCAGCTTGAAGCATGTTGGTGCTCTCAAAACGCTGTGTAACTTCTGTAGGGTGTGTTACTCTCCAGCACTGAATACACTACTTAGAGCTCCTTTCACCACAGACACGCAAACACATCTTTCTGTGAAAGTTCTACCTCAGGTCACTTGGAAATGTAATGTTTTCATGGAGAACATGAGGTCAATCATGGTTTTGCACTCTGCAACCAATAGAAATGTCCTTTTGTACATAGCCTTCTGAAATTCACATCAAAATACCCTTCTTTTCTGGTTTCTTGAATGTTCTCAACACATTAGGAGAAAGATCGTGTTTGAGCAAGAGTGATGTAGTGTGCGTTTTCCTGGATTTCAAGTGATCTGGGAAACATACTCCTTGTTTTTCCACATTGTGTAAGAAACAACATTAGGCTTGCAAGAGATTGAAACAATGCATCCCAAAACATATTCCTGCAGTGAAAACACATGTTTCTACAAAGACTTTGAAGGAGCAAGCCAAAGCCTAGTGGCAGAGTGTTCTTTCAGAGAGAAACACATGCATTTCATCCTTCTGGAGTGAGTCTTCAGCCTGGAATTCATTTGCATTTTGTACTGTGCAGAATGTAGCTACCTGCTCGGGGGTTGTCTCATAGAAGCGCCTTTCCTGTAGGAGCTTGTTGCAACATTCATTGTTTGGCTAAGTTCTTTAGGGTTGGTTTTGGAAGGTCTTTCAACTTTGGCCAAATCCCGCTTCGTACGAAATTTTTTCACAGCGCTGTCTCCAAGTGTCCACAAAGAGCTGCTGCTTGAAACTGTCCACATGCACATCTCCCATACTGGTGTGCTCGTTTCACTACCTGGATTTTGGTTTCCACTTCTTTCTTGGAAATGACAAGCCTTCTTTCTGCATGCTACACACACCTTGTAGCAGTTTCAGCTTGAAGCATGTTGGTGCTCTCAAAACGCTGTGTAACTTCTGTAGGGTGTGTTACTCTCCAGCACTGAATACACTACTTAGAGCTCCTTTCACCACAGACACGCAAACACATCTTTCTGTGAAAGTTCTACCTCAGGTCACTTGGAAATGTAAGGTTTTCAGGGAGAACATGAGGTCAATCATGGTTTTGCACTCTGCAACCAATAGAAATGTCCTTTTGTACATAGCCTTCTGAAATTCACATCAAAATACCCTTCTTTTCTGGTTTCTTGAATGTTCTCAACACATTAGGAGAAAGATCGTGTTTGAGCAAGAGTGATGTAGTGTGCGTTTTCCTGGATTTCAAGTGATTTGGGAAACATACTCCTTGTTTTTCCACATTGTGTAAGAAACAACATTAGGCTTTCAAGAGATTGAAACAATGCATCCCAAAACATATTCCTGCAGTGAAAACACATGTTTCTACAAAGACTTTGAAGGAGCAAGCCAAAGCCTAGTGGCAGAGTGTTCTTTCAGAGAGAAACACATGCATTTCATCCTTCTGGAGTGAGTTTTCAGCCTGGAATTCATTTGCATTTTGTACTGTGCAGAATGTAGCTACCTGCTCGGGGGTTGTCTCCTAGAAGCACCTTTCCTGTAGGAGCTTGTTGCAACATTCATTGTTTGGCTAAGTTCTTTAGGGTTGGTTTTGGAAGGTCTTTCAACTTTGGCCAAATCCCGCTTCGTACGAAATTTTTTCACAGCGCTGTCTCCAAGTGTCCACAAAGAGCTGCTGCTTGAAACTGTCCACATGCACATCTCCCATACTGGTGTGCTCGTTTCACTACCTGGATTTTGGTTTCCACTTCTTTCTTTGAAATGACAAGCCTTCTTTCTGCATGCTACACACCTTGTAGCAGTTTCAGCTTGAAGCATGTTGGTGCTCTCAAATCGCTGTGTAACTTCTGTAGGGTGTGTTACTCTCCAGCACTGAATACACTACTTAGAGCTCCTTTCACCACAGACACGCAAACACATCTTTCTGTGAAAGTTCTACCTCAGGTCACTTGGAAATGTAAGGTTTTCAGGGAGAACATGAGGTCAATCATGGTTTTGCACTCTGCAACCAATAGAAATGTCCTTTTGTACATAGCCTTCTGAAATTCACATCAAAATACCCTTCTTTTCTGGTTTCTTGAATGTTCTCAACACATTAGGAGAAAGATCGTGTTTGAGCAAGAGTGATGTAGTGTGCGTTTTCCTGGATTTCAAGTGATTTGGGAAGCATACTCCTTGTTTTCCACATTGTGTAAGAAACAACATTAGGCTTTCAAGAGATTGAAACAATGCATCCCAAAACATATTCCTGCAGTGAAAACACATGTTTCTACAAAGACTTTGAAGGAGCAAGCCAAAGCCTAGTGGCAGAGTGTTCTTTCAGAGAGAAACACATGCATTTCATCCTTCTGGAGTGAGTCTTCAGCCTGGAATTCATTTGCATTTTGTACTGTGCAGAATGTAGCTACCTGCTCGGGGGTTGTCTCATAGAAGCGCCTTTCCTGTAGGAGCTTGTTGCAACATTCATTGTTTGGCTAAGTTCTTTAGGGTTGGTTTTGGAAGGTCTTTCAACTTTGGCCAAATCCCGCTTCGTACGAAATTTTTTCACAGCGCTGTCTCCAAGTGTCCACAAAGAGCTGCTGCTTGAAACTGTCCACATGCACATCTCCCATACTGGTGTGCTCATTTCACTACCTGGATTTTGGTTTCCACTCCTTTCTTGGAAATGACAAGCCTTCTTTCTGCATGCTACACACACCTTGTAGCAGTTTCAGCTTGAAGCATGTTGGTGCTCTCAAAACGCTGTGTAACTTCTGTAGGGTGTGTTACTCTCCAGCACTGAATACACTACTTAGAGCTCCTTTCACCACAGACACGCAAACACATCTTTCTGTGAAAGTTCTACCTCAGGTCACTTGGAAATGTAAGGTTTTCATGGAGAACATGAGGTCAATCATGGTTTTGCACTCTGCAACCAATAGAAATGTCCTTTTGTACATAGCCTTCTGAAATTCACATCAAAATACCCTTCTTTTCTGGTTTCTTGAATGTTCTCAACACATTAGGAGAAAGATCGTGTTTGAGCAAGAGTGATGTAGTGTGCGTTTTCCTGGATTTCAAGTGATTTGGGAAGCATACTCCTTGTTTTTCCACATTGTGTAAGAAACAACATTAGGCTTGCAAGAGATTGAAACAATGCATCCCAAAACATATTCCTGCAGTGAAAACACATGTTTCTACAAAGACTTTGAAGGAGCAAGCCAAAGCCTAGTGGCAGAGTGTTCTTTCAGAGAGAAACACATGCATTTCATCCTTCTGGAGTGAGTCTTCAGCCTGGAATTCATTTGCATTTTGTACTGTGCAGAATGTAGCTACCTGCTCGGGGGTTGTCTCATAGAAGCGCCTTTCCTGTAGGAGCTTGTTGCAACATTCATTGTTTGGCTAAGTTCTTTAGGGTTGGTTTTGGAAGGTCTTTCAACTTTGGCCAAATCCCGCTTCGTACGAAATTTTTTCACAGCGCTGTCTCCAAGTGTCCACAAAGAGCTGCTGCTTGAAACTGTCCACATGCACATCTCCCATACTGGTGTGCTCGTTTCACTACCTGGATTTTGGTTTCCACTTCTTTCTTGGAAATGACAAGCCTTCTTTCTGCATGCTACACACACCTTGTAGCAGTTTCAGCTTGAAGCATGTTGGTGCTCTCAAAACGCTGTGTAACTTCTGTAAGGTGTGTTACTCTCCAGCACTGAATACACTACTTAGAGCTCCTTTCACCACAGACACGCAAACACATCTTTCTGTGAAAGTTCTACCTCAGGTCACTTGGAAATGTAAGGTTTTCATGGAGAACATGAGGTCAATCATGGTTTTGCACTCTGCAACCAATAGAAATGTCCTTTTGTACATAGCCTTCTGAAATTCACATCAAAATACCCTTCTTTTCTGGTTTCTTGAATGTTCTCAACACATTAGGAGAAAGATCGTGTTTGAGCAAGAGTGATGTAGTGTGCGTTTTCCTGGATTTCAAGTGATTTGGGAAACATACTCCTTGTTTTTCCACATTGTGTAAGAAACAACATTAGGCTTTCAAGAGATTGAAACAATGCATCCCAAAACATATTCCTGCAGTGAAAACACATGTTTCTACAAAGACTTTGAAGGAGCAAGCCAAAGCCTAGTGGCAGAGTGTTCTTTCAGAGAGAAACACATGCATTTCATCCTTCTGGAGTGAGTCTTCAGCTTTGAATTCATTTGCATTTTGTACTGTGCAGAATGTAGCTACCTGCTCGGGGGTTGTCTCATAGAAGCGCCTTTCCTGTAGGAGCTTGTTGCAACATTCATTGTTTGGCTAAGTTCTTTAGGGTTGGTTTTGGAAGGTCTTTCAACTTTGGCCAAATCCCGCTTCGTACGAAATTTTTTCACAGCGCTGTCTCCAAGTGTCCACAAAGAGCTGCTGCTTGAAACTGTCCACATGCACATCTCCCATACTGGTGTGCTCGTTTCACTACCTGGATTTTGGTTTCCACTTCTTTCTTTGAAATGACAAGCCTTCTTTCTGCATGCTACACACACCTTGTAGCAGTTTCAGCTTGAAGCATGTTGGTGCTCTCAAAACGCTGTGTAACTTCTGTAAGGTGTGTTACTCTCCAGCACTGAATACACTACTTAGAGCTCCTTTCACCACAGACACGCAAACACATCTTTCTGTGAAAGTTCTACCTCAGGTCACTTGGAAATGTAAGGTTTTCATGGAGAACATGAGGTCAATCATGGTTTTGCACTCTGCAACCAATAGAAATGTCCTTTTGTACATAGCCTTCTGAAATTCACATCAAAATACCCTTCTTTTCTGGTTTCTTGAATGTTTTCAACACATTAGGAGAAAGATCGTGTTTGAGCAAGAGTGATGTAGTGTGCGTTTTCCTGGATTTCAAGTGATTTGGGAAGCATACTCCTTGTTTTTCCACATTGTGTAAGAAACAACATTAGGCTTGCAAGAGATTGAAACAACGCATCCCAAAACATATTCCTGCAGTGAAAACACATGTTTCTACAAAGACTTTGAAGGAGCAAGCCAAAGCCTAGTGGCAGAGTGTTCTTTCAGAGAGAAACACATGCATTTCATCCTTCTGGAGTGAGTCTTCAGCCTGGAATTCATTTGCATTTTGTACTGTGCAGAATGTAGCTACCTGCTCGGGGGTTGTCTCATAGAAGCGCCTTTCCTGTAGGAGCTTGTTGCAACATTCATTGTTTGGCTAAGTTCTTTAGGGTTGGTTTTGGAAGGTCTTTCAACTTTGGCCAAATCCCGCTTCGTACGAAATTTTTTCACAGCGCTGTCTCCAAGTGTCCACAAAGAGCTGCTGCTTGAAACTGTCCACATGCACATCTCCCATACTGGTGTGCTCGTTTCACTACCTGGATTTTGGTTTCCACTCCTTTCTTGGAAATGACAAGCCTTCTTTCTGCATGCTACACACACCTTGTAGCAGTTTCAGCTTGAAGCATGTTGGTGCTCTCAAAACGCTGTGTAACTTCTGTAGGGTGTGTTACTCTCCAGCACTGAATACACTACTTAGAGCTCCTTTCACCACAGACACGCAAACACATCTTTCTGTGAAAGTTCTACCTCAGGTCACTTGGAAATGTAAGGTTTTCAGGGAGAACATGAGGTCAATCATGGTTTTGCACTCTGCAACCAATAGAAATGTCCTTTTGTACATAGCCTTCTGAAATTCACATCAAAATACCCTTCTTTTCTGGTTTCTTGAATGTTCTCAACACATTAGGAGAAAGATCGTGTTTGAGCAAGAGTGATGTAGTGTGCGTTTTCCTGGATTACAAGTGATTTGGGAAACATACTCCTTGCTTTTCCACATTGTGTAAGAAACAACATTAGGCTTTCAAGAGATTGAAACAATGCATCCCAAAACATATTCCTGCAGTGAAAACACATGTTTCTACAAAGACTTTGAAGGAGCAAGCCAAAGCCTAGTGGCAGAGTGTTCTTTCAGAGAGAAACACATGCATTTCATCCTTCTGGAGTGAGTCTTCAGCCTGGAATTCATTTGCATTTTGTACTGTGCAGAATGTAGCTACCTGCTCGGGGGTTGTCTCATAGAAGCGCCTTTCCTGTAGGAGCTTGTTGCAACATTCATTGTTTGGCTAAGTTCTTTAGGGTTGGTTTTGGAAGGTCTTTCAACTTTGGCCAAATCCCGCTTCGTACGAAATTTTTTCACAGCGCTGTCTCCAACTGTCCACAAAGAGCTGCTGCTTGAAACTGTCCACATGCACATCTCCCATACTGGTGTGCTCGTTTCACTACCTGGATTTTGGTTTCCACTTCTTTCTTTGAAATGACAAGCCTTCTTTCTGCATGCTACGCACACCTTGTAGCAGTTTCAGCTTGAAGCATGTTGGTGCTCTCAAATCGCTGTGTAACTTCTGTAGGGTGTGTTACTCTCCAGCACTGAATACACTACTTAGAGCTCCTTTCACCACAGACACGCAAACACATCTTTCTGTGAAAGTTCTACCTCAGGTCACTTGGAAATGTAAGGTTTTCAGGGAGAACATGAGGTCAATCATGGTTTTGCACTCTGCAACCAATAGAAATGTCCTTTTGTACATAGCCTTCTGAAATTCACATCAAAATACCCTTCTTTTTTGGTTTCTTGAATGTTCTCAACACATTAGGAGAAAGATCGTGTTTGAGCAAGAGTGATGTAGTGTGCGTTTTCCTGGATTTCAAGTGATTTGGGAAGCATACTCCTTGTTTTTCCACATTGTGTAAGAAACAACATTAGGCTTGCAAGAGATTGAAACAATGCATCCCAAAACATATTCCTGCAGTGAAAACACATGTTTCTACAAAGGCTTTGAAGGAGCAAGCCAAAGCCTAGTGGCAGAGTGTTCTTTCAGAGAGAAACACATGCATTTCATCCTTCTGGAGTGAGTCTTCAGCCTGGAATTCATTTGCATTTTGTACTGTGCAGAATGTAGCTACCTGCTCGGGGGTTGTCTCATAGAAGCGCCTTTCCTGTAGGAGCTTGTTGCAACATTCATTGTTTGGCTAAGTTCTTTAGGGTTGGTTTTGGAAGGTCTTTCAACTTTGGCCAAATCCCGCTTCGTACGAAATTTTTTCACAGCGCTGTCTCCAAGTGTCCACAAAGAGCTGCTGCTTGAAACTGTCCACATGCACATCTCCCATACTGGTGTGCTCGTTTCACTACCTGGATTTTGGTTTCCACTCCTTTCTTGGAAATGACAAGCCTTCTTTCTGCATGCTACACACACCTTGTAGCAGTTTCAGCTTGAAGCATGTTGGTGCTCTCAAAACGCTGTGTAACTTCTGTAGGGTGTGTTACTCTCCAGCACTGAATACACTACTTAGAGCTCCTTTCACCACAGACACGCAAACACATCTTTCTGTGAAAGTTCTACCTCAGGTCACTTGGAAATGTAATGTTTTCATGGAGAACATGAGGTCAATCATGGTTTTGCACTCTGCAACCAATAGAAATGTCCTTTTGTACATAGCCTTCTGAAATTCACATCAAAATACCCTTCTTTTCTGGTTTCTTGAATGTTCTCAACACATTAGGAGAAAGATCGTGTTTGAGCAAGAGTGATGTAGTGTGCGTTTTCCTGGATTTCAAGTGATTTGGGAAACATACTCCTTGTTTTTCCACATTGTGTAAGAAACAACATTAGGCTTGCAAGAGATTGAAACAATGCATCCCAAAACATATTCCTGCAGTGAAAACACATGTTTCTACAAAGACTTTGAAGGAGCAAGCCAAAGCCTAGTGGCAGAGTGTTCTTTCAGAGAGAAACACATGCATTTCATCCTTCTGGAGTGAGTCTTCAGCCTGGAATTCATTTGCATTTTGTACTGTGCAGAATGTAGCTACCTGCTCGGGGGTTGTCTCATAGAAGCGCCTTTCCTGTAGGAGCTTGTTGCAACATTCATTGTTTGGCTAAGTTCTTTAGGGTTGGTTTTGGAAGGTCTTTCAACTTAGGCCAAATCCCGCTTCGTACGAAATTTTTTCACAGCGCTGTCTCCAAGTGTCCACAAAGAGCTGCTGCTTGAAACTGTCCACATGCACATCTCCCATACTGGTGTGCTCGTTTCACTACCTGGATTTTGGTTTCCACTTCTTTCTTGGAAATGACAAGCCTTCTTTCTGCATGCTACACACACCTTGTAGCAGTTTCAGCTTGAAGCATGTTGGTGCTCTCAAAACGCTGTGTAACTTCTGTAGGGTGTGTTACTCTCCAGCACTGAATACACTACTTAGAGCTCCTTTCACCACAGACACGCAAACACATCTTTCTGTGAAAGTTCTACCTCAGGTCACTTGGAAATGTAAGGTTTTCAGGGAGAACATGAGGTCAATCATGGTTTTGCACTCTGCAACCAATAGAAATGTCCTTTTGTACATAGCCTTCTGAAATTCACATCAAAATACCCTTCTTTTCTGGTTTCTTGAATGTTCTCAACACATTAGGAGAAAGATCGTGTTTGAGCAAGAGTGATGTAGTGTGCGTTTTCCTGGATTTCAAGTGATTTGGGAAACATACTCCTTGTTTTTCCACATTGTGTAAGAAACAACATTAGGCTTTCAAGAGATTGAAACAATGCATCCCAAAACATATTCCTGCAGTGAAAACACATGTTTCTACAAAGACTTTGAAGGAGCAAGCCAAAGCCTAGTGGCAGAGTGTTCTTTCAGAGAGAAACACATGCATTTCATCCTTCTGGAGTGAGTTTTCAGCCTGGAATTCATTTGCATTTTGTACTGTGCAGAATGTAGCTACCTGCTCGGGGGTTGTCTCCTAGAAGCACCTTTCCTGTAGGAGCTTGTTGCAACATTCATTGTTTGGCTAAGTTCTTTAGGGTTGGTTTTGGAAGGTCTTTCAACTTTGGCCAAATCCCGCTTCGTACGAAATTTTTTCACAGCGCTGTCTCCAAGTGTCCACAAAGAGCTGCTGCTTGAAACTGTCCACATGCACATCTCCCATACTGGTGTGCTCGTTTCACTACCTGGATTTTGGTTTCCACTTCTTTCTTTGAAATGACAAGCCTTCTTTCTGCATGCTACACACACCTTGTAGCAGTTTCAGCTTGAAGCATGTTGGTGCTCTAAAATCGCTGTGTAACTTCTGTAGGGTGTGTTACTCTCCAGCACTGAATACACTACTTAGAGCTCCTTTCACCACAGACACGCAAACACATCTTTCTGTGAAAGTTCTACCTCAGGTCACTTGGAAATGTAAGGTTTTCAGGGAGAACATGAGGTCAATCATGGTTTTGCACTCTGCAACCAATAGAAATGTCCTTTTGTACATAGCCTTCTGAAATTCACATCAAAATACCCTTCTTTTCTGGTTTCTTGAATGTTCTCAACACATTAGGAGAAAGATCGTGTTTGAGCAAGAGTGATGTAGTGTGCGTTTTCCTGGATTTCAAGTGATTTGGGAAGCATACTCCTTGTTTTTCCACATTGTGTAAGAAACAACATTAGGCTTTCAAGAGATTGAAACAATGCATCCCAAAACATATTCCTGCAGTGAAAACACATGTTTCTACAAAGACTTTGAAGGAGCAAGCCAAAGCCTAGTGGCAGAGTGTTCTTTCAGAGAGAAACACATGCATTTCATCCTTCTGGAGTGAGTCTTCAGCCTGGAATTCATTTGCATTTTGTACTGTGCAGAATGTAGCTACCTGCTCGGGGGTTGTCTCATAGAAGCGCCTTTCCTGTAGGAGCTTGTTGCAACATTCATTGTTTGGCTAAGTTCTTTAGGGTTGGTTTTGGAAGGTCTTTCAACTTTGGCCAAATCCCGCTTCGTACGAAATTTTTTCACAGCGCTGTCTCCAAGTGTCCACAAAGAGCTGCTGCTTGAAACTGTCCACATGCACATCTCCCATACTGGTGTGCTCATTTCACTACCTGGATTTTGGTTTCCACTCCTTTCTTGGAAATGACAAGCCTTCTTTCTGCATGCTACACACACCTTGTAGCAGTTTCAGCTTGAAGCATGTTGGTGCTCTCAAAACGCTGTGTAACTTCTGTAGGGTGTGTTACTCTCCAGCACTGAATACACTACTTAGAGCTCCTTTCACCACAGACACGCAAACACATCTTTCTGTGAAAGTTCTACCTCAGGTCACTTGGAAATGTAAGGTTTTCATGGAGAACATGAGGTCAATCATGGTTTTGCACTCTGCAACCAATTGAAATGTCCTTTTGTACATAGCCTTCTGAAATTCACATCAAAATACCCTTCTTTTCTGGTTTCTTGAATGTTCTCAACACATTAGGAGAAAGATCGTGTTTGAGCAAGAGTGATGTAGTGTGCGTTTTCCTGGATTTCAAGTGATTTGGGAAGCATACTCCTTGTTTTTCCACATTGTGTAAGAAACAACATTAGGCTTGCAAGAGATTGAAACAATGCATCCCAAAACATATTCCTGCAGTGAAAACACATGTTTCTACAAAGACTTTGAAGGAGCAAGCCAAAGCCTAGTGGCAGAGTGTTCTTTCAGAGAGAAACACATGCATTTCATCCTTCTGGAGTGAGTCTTCAGCCTGGAATTCATTTGCATTTTGTACTGTGCAGAATGTAGCTACCTGCTCGGGGGTTGTCTCATAGAAGCGCCTTTCCTGTAGGAGCTTGTTGCAACATTCATTGTTTGGCTAAGTTCTTTAGGGTTGGTTTTGGAAGGTCTTTCAACTTTGGCCAAATCCCGCTTCGTACGAAATTTTTTCACAGCGCTGTCTCCAAGTGTCCACAAAGAGCTGCTGCTTGAAACTGTCCACATGCACATCTCCCATACTGGTGTGCTCGTTTCACTACCTGGATTTTGGTTTCCACTTCTTTCTTGGAAATGACAAGCCTTCTTTCTGCATGCTACACACACCTTGTAGCAGTTTCAGCTTGAAGCATGTTGGTGCTCTCAAAACGCTGTGTAACTTCTGTAAGGTGTGTTACTCTCCAGCACTGAATACACTACTTAGAGCTCCTTTCACCACAGACACGCAAACACATCTTTCTGTGAAAGTTCTACCTCAGGTCACTTGGAAATGTAAGGTTTTCATGGAGAACATGAGGTCAATCATGGTTTTGCACTCTGCAACCAATAGAAATGTCCTTTTGTACATAGCCTTCTGAAATTCACATCAAAATACCCTTCTTTTCTGGTTTCTTGAATGTTCTCAACACATTAGGAGAAAGATCGTGTTTGAGCAAGAGTGATGTAGTGTGCGTTTTCCTGGATTTCAAGTGATTTGGGAAACATACTCCTTGTTTTTCCACATTGTGTAAGAAACAACATTAGGCTTTCAAGAGATTGAAACAATGCATCCCAAAACATATTCCTGCAGTGAAAACACATGTTTCTACAAAGACTTTGAAGGAGCAAGCCAAAGCCTAGTGGCAGAGTGTTCTTTCAGAGAGAAACACATGCATTTCATCCTTCTGGAGTGAGTCTTCAGCTTTGAATTCATTTGCATTTTGTACTGTGCAGAATGTAGCTACCTGCTCGGGGGTTGTCTCATAGAAGCGCCTTTCCTGTAGGAGCTTGTTGCAACATTCATTGTTTGGCTAAGTTCTTTAGGGTTGGTTTTGGAAGGTCTTTCAACTTTGGCCAAATCCCGCTTCGTACGAAATTTTTTCACAGCGCTGTCTCCAAGTGTCCACAAAGAGCTGCTGCTTGAAACTGTCCACATGCACATCTCCCATACTGGTGTGCTCGTTTCACTACCTGGATTTTGGTTTCCACTTCTTTCTTTGAAATGACAAGCCTTCTTTCTGCATGCTACACACACCTTGTAGCAGTTTCAGCTTGAAGCATGTTGGTGCTCTCAAAACGCTGTGTAACTTCTGTAAGGTGTGTTACTCTCCAGCACTGAATACACTACTTAGAGCTCCTTTCACCACAGACACGCAAACACATCTTTCTGTGAAAGTTCTACCTCAGGTCACTTGGAAATGTAAGGTTTTCATGGAGAACATGAGGTCAATCATGGTTTTGCACTCTGCAACCAATAGAAATGTCCTTTTGTACATAGCCTTCTGAAATTCACATCAAAATACCCTTCTTTTCTGGTTTCTTGAATGTTTTCAACACATTAGGAGAAAGATCGTGTTTGAGCAAGAGTGATGTAGTGTGCGTTTTCCTGGATTTCAAGTGATTTGGGAAGCATACTCCTTGTTTTTCCACATTGTGTAAGAAACAACATTAGGCTTGCAAGAGATTGAAACAACGCATCCCAAAACATATTCCTGCAGTGAAAACACATGTTTCTACAAAGACTTTGAAGGAGCAAGCCAAAGCCTAGTGGCAGAGTGTTCTTTCAGAGAGAAACACATGCATTTTATCCTTCTGGAGTGAGTCTTCAGCCTGGAATTCATTTGCATTTTGTACTGTGCAGAATGTAGCTACCTGCTCGGGGGTTGTCTCATAGAAGCGCCTTTCCTGTAGGAGCTTGTTGCAACATTCATTGTTTGGCTAAGTTCTTTAGGGTTGGTTTTGGAAGGTCTTTCAACTTTGGCCAAATCCCGCTTCGTACGAAATTTTTTCACAGCGCTCTCTCCAAGTGTCCACAAAGAGCTGCTGCTTGAAACTGTCCACATGCACATCTCCCATACTGGTGTGCTCGTTTCACTACCTGGATTTTGGTTTCCACTCCTTTCTTGGAAATGACAAGCCTTCTTTCTGCATGCTACACACACCTTGTAGCAGTTTCAGCTTGAAGCATGTTGGTGCTCTCAAAACGCTGTGTAACTTCTGTAGGGTGTGTTACTCTCCAGCACTGAATACACTACTTAGAGCTCCTTTCACCACAGACACGCAAACACATCTTTCTGTGAAAGTTCTACCTCAGGTCACTTGGAAATGTAAGGTTTTCATGGAGAACATGAGGTCAATCATGGTTTTGCACTCTGCAACCAATAGAAATGTCCTTTTGTACATAGCCTTCTGAAATTCACATCAAAATACCCTTCTTTTCTGGTTTCTTGAATGTTCTCAACACATTAGGAGAAAGATCGTGTTTGAGCAAGAGTGATGTAGTGTGCGTTTTCCTGGATTTCAAGTGATTTGGGAAACATACTCCTTGTTTTTCCACATTGTGTAAGAAACAACATTAGGCTTTCAAGAGATTGAAACAATGCATCCCAAAACATATTCCTGCAGTGAAAACACATGTTTCTACAAAGACTTTGAAGGAGCAAGCAAAAGCCTAGTGGCAGAGTGTTCTTTCAGAGAGAAACACATGCATTTCATCCTTCTGGAGTGAGTCTTCAGCCTGGAATTCATTTGCATTTTGTACTGTGCAGAATGTAGCTACCTGCTCGGGGGTTGTCTCATAGAAGCGCCTTTCTTGTAGGAGCTTGTTGCAACATTCATTGTTTGGCTAAGTTCTTTAGGGTTGGTTTTGGAAGGTCTTTCAACTTTGGCCAAATCCCGCTTCGTACGAAATTTTTTCACAGCGCTGTCTCCAAGTGTCCACAAAGAGCTGCTGCTTGAAACTGTCCACATGCACATCTCCCATACTGGTGTGCTCGTTTCACTACCTGGATTTTGGTTTCCACTCCTTTCTTGGAAATGACAAGCCTTCTTTCTGCATGCTACACACACCTTGTAGCAGTTTCAGCTTGAAGCATGTTGGTGCTCTCAAAACGCTGTGTAACTTCTGTAGGGTGTGTTACTCTCCAGCACTGAATACACTACTTAGAGCTCCTTTCACCACAGACACGCAAACACATCTTTCTGTGAAAGTTCTACCTCAGGTCACTTGGAAATGTAAGGTTTTCATGGAGAACATGAGGTCAATCATGGTTTTGCACTCTGCAACCAATAGAAATGTCCTTTTGTACATAGCCTTCTGAAATTCACATCAAAATACCCTTCTTTTCTGGTTTCTTGAATGTTCTCAACACATTAGGAGAAAGATCGTGTTTGAGCAAGAGTGATGTAGTGTGCGTTTTCCTGGATTTCAAGTGATTTGGGAAACATACTCCTTGTTTTTCCACATTGTGTAAGAAACAACATTAGGCTTTCAAGAGATTGAAACAATGCATCCCAAAACATATTCCTGCAGTGAAAACACATGTTTCTACAAAGACTTTGAAGGAGCAAGCAAAAGCCTAGTGGCAGAGTGTTCTTTCAGAGAGAAACACATGCATTTCATCCTTCTGGAGTGAGTCTTCAGCCTGGAATTCATTTGCATTTTGTACTGTGCAGAATGTAGCTACCTGCTCGGGGGTTGTCTCATAGAAGCGCCTTTCTTGTAGGAGCTTGTTGCAACATTCATTGTTTGGCTAAGTTCTTTAGGGTTGGTTTTGGAAGGTCTTTCAACTTTGGCCAAATCCCGCTTCGTACGAAATTTTTTCACAGCGCTGTCTCCAAGTGTCCACAAAGAGCTGCTGCTTGAAACTGTCCACATGCACATCTCCCATACTGGTGTGCTCGTTTCACTACCTGGATTTTGGTTTCCACTTCTTTCTTGGAAATGACAAGCCTTCTTTCTGCATGCTACACACACCTTGTAGCAGTTTCAGCTTGAAGCATGTTGGTGCTCTCAAAACGCTGTGTAACTTCTGTAGGGTGTGTTACTCTCCAGCACTGAATACACTACTTAGAGCTCCTTTCACCACAGACACGCAAACACATCTTTCTGTGAAAGTTCTACCTCAGGTCACTTGGAAATGTAAGGTTTTCATGGAGAACATGAGGTCAATCATGGTTTTGCACTCTGCAACCAATAGAAATGTCCTTTTGTACATAGCCTTCTGAAATTCACATCAAAATACCCTTCTTTTCTGGTTTCTTGAATGTTCTCAACACATTAGGAGAAAGATCGTGTTTGAGCAAGAGTGATGTAGTGTGCGTTTTCCTGGATTTCAAGTGATTTGGGAAGCATACTCCTTGTTTTTCCACATTGTGTAAGAAACAACATTAGGCTTGCAAGAGATTGAAACAATGCATCCCAAAACATATTCCTGCAGTGAAAACACATGTTTCTACAAAGACTTTGAAGGAGCAAGCCAAAGCCTAGTGGCAGAGTGTTCTTTCAGAGAGAAACACATGCATTTCATCCTTCTGGAGTGAGTCTTCAGCCTGGAATTCATTTGCATTTTGTACTGTGCAGAATGTAGCTACCTGCTCGGGGGTTGTCTCATAGAAGCGCCTTTCCTGTAGGAGCTTGTTGCAACATTCATTGTTTGGCTAAGTTCTTTAGGGTTGGTTTTGGAAGGTCTTTCAACTTTGGCCAAATCCCGCTTCGTACGAAATTTTTTCACAGCGCTGTCTCCAAGTGTCCACAAAGAGCTGCTGCTTGAAACTGTCCACATGCACATCTCCCATACTGGTGTGCTCGTTTCACTACCTGGATTTTGGTTTCCACTTCTTTCTTGGAAATGACAAGCCTTCTTTCTGCATGCTACACACACCTTGTAGCAGTTTCAGCTTGAAGCATGTTGGTGCTCTCAAAACGCTGTGTAACTTCTGTAAGGTGTGTTACTCTCCAGCACTGAATACACTACTTAGAGCTCCTTTCACCACAGACACGCAAACACATCTTTCTGTGAAAGTTCTACCTCAGGTCACTTGGAAATGTAAGGTTTTCATGGAGAACATGAGGTCAATCATGGTTTTGCACTCTGCAACCAATAGAAATGTCCTTTTGTACATAGCCTTCTGAAATTCACATCAAAATACCCTTCTTTTCTGGTTTCTTGAATGTTCTCAACACATTAGGAGAAAGATCGTGTTTGAGCAAGAGTGATGTAGTGTGCGTTTTCCTGGATTTCAAGTGATTTGGGAAACATACTCCTTGTTTTTCCACATTGTGTAAGAAACAACATTAGGCTTTCAAGAGATTGAAACAATGCATCCCAAAACATATTCCTGCAGTGAAAACACATGTTTCTACAAAGACTTTGAAGGAGCAAGCCAAAGCCTAGTGGCAGAGTGTTCTTTCAGAGAGAAACACATGCATTTCATCCTTCTGGAGTGAGTCTTCAGCTTTGAATTCATTTGCATTTTGTACTGTGCAGAATGTAGCTACCTGCTCGGGGGTTGTCTCATAGAAGCGCCTTTCCTGTAGGAGCTTGTTGCAACATTCATTGTTTGGCTAAGTTCTTTAGGGTTGGTTTTGGAAGGTCTTTCAACTTTGGCCAAATCCCGCTTCGTACGAAATTTTTTCACAGCGCTGTCTCCAAGTGTCCACAAAGAGCTGCTGCTTGAAACTGTCCACATGCACATCTCCCATACTGGTGTGCTCGTTTCACTACCTGGATTTTGGTTTCCACTTCTTTCTTGGAAATGACAAGCCTTCTTTCTGCATGCTACACACACCTTGTAGCAGTTTCAGCTTGAAGCATGTTGGTGCTCTCAAAACGCTGTGTAACTTCTGTAAGGTGTGTTACTCTCCAGCACTGAATACACTACTTAGAGCTCCTTTCACCACAGACACGCAAACACATCTTTCTGTGAAAGTTCTACCTCAGGTCACTTGGAAATGTAAGGTTTTCATGGAGAACATGAGGTCAATCATGGTTTTGCACTCTGCAACCAATAGAAATGTCCTTTTGTACATAGCCTTCTGAAATTCACATCAAAATACCCTTCTTTTCTGGTTTCTTGAATGTTCTCAACACATTAGGAGAAAGATCGTGTTTGAGCAAGAGTGATGTAGTGTGCGTTTTCCTGGATTTCAAGTGATTTGGGAAGCATACTCCTTGTTTTTCCACATTGTGTAAGAAACAACATTAGGCTTGCAAGAGATTGAAACAACGCATCCCAAAACATATTCCTGCAGTGAAAACACATGTTTCTACAAAGACTTTGAAGGAGCAAGCCAAAGCCTAGTGGCAGAGTGTTCTTTCAGAGAGAAACACATGCATTTCATCCTTCTGGAGTGAGTCTTCAGCCTGGAATTCATTTGCATTTTGTACTGTGCAGAATGTAGCTACCTGCTCGGGGGTTGTCTCATAGAAGCGCCTTTCCTGTAGGAGCTTGTTGCAACATTCATTGTTTGGCTAAGTTCTTTAGGGTTGGGTTTGGAAGGTCTTTCAACTTTGGCCAAATCCCGCTTCGTACGAAATTTTTTCACAGCGCTGTCTCCAAGTGTCCACAAAGAGCTGCTGCTTGAAACTGTCCACATGCACATCTCCCATACTGGTGTGCTCGTTTCACTACCTGGATTTTGGTTTCCACTCCTTTCTTGGAAATGACAAGCCTTCTTTCTGCATGCTACACACACCTTGTAGCAGTTTCAGCTTGAAGCATGTTGGTGCTCTCAAAACGCTGTGTAACTTCTGTAGGGTGTGTTACTCTCCAGCACTGAATACACTACTTAGAGCTCCTTTCACCACAGACACGCAAACACATCTTTCTGTGAAAGTTCTACCTCAGGTCACTTGGAAATGTAAGGTTTTCATGGAGAACATGAGGTCAATCATGGTTTTGCACTCTGCAACCAATAGAAATGTCCTTTTGTACATAGCCTTCTGAAATTCACATCAAAATACCCTTCTTTTCTGGTTTCTTGAATGTTCTCAACACATTAGGAGAAAGATCGTGTTTGAGCAAGAGTGATGTAGTGTGCGTTTTCCTGGATTTCAAGTGATTTGGGAAACATACTCCTTGTTTTTCCACATTGTGTAAGAAACAACATTAGGCTTTCAAGAGATTGAAACAATGCATCCCAAAACATATTCCTGCAGTGAAAACACATGTTTCTACAAAGACTTTGAAGGAGCAAGCAAAAGCCTAGTGGCAGAGTGTTCTTTCAGAGAGAAACACATGCATTTCATCCTTCTGGAGTGAGTCTTCAGCCTGGAATTCATTTGCATTTTGTACTGTGCAGAATGTAGCTACCTGCTCGGGGGTTGTCTCATAGAAGCGCCTTTCCTGTAGGAGCTTGTTGCAACATTCATTGTTTGGCTAAGTTCTTTAGGGTTGGTTTTGGAAGGTCTTTCAACTTTGGCCAAATCCCGCTTCGTACGAAATTTTTTCACAGCGCTGTCTCCAAGTGTCCACAAAGAGCTGCTGCTTGAAACTGTCCACATGCACATCTCCCATACTGGTGTGCTCGTTTCACTACCTGGATTTTGGTTTCCACTTCTTTCTTGGAAATGACAAGCCTTCTTTCTGCATGCTACACACACCTTGTAGCAGTTTCAGCTTTAAGCATGTTGGTGCTCTCAAAACGCTGTGTAACTTCTGTAAGGTGTGTTACTCTCCAGCACTGAATACACTACTTAGAGCTCCTTTCACCACAGACACGCAAACACATCTTTCTGTGAAAGTTCTACCTCAGGTCACTTGGAAATGTAAGGTTTTCATGGAGAACATGAGGTCAATCATGGTTTTGCACTCTGCAACCAATAGAAATGTCCTTTTGTACATAGCCTTCTGAAATTCACATCAAAATACCCTTCTTTTCTGGTTTCTTGAATGTTCTCAACACATTAGGAGAAAGATCGTGTTTGAGCAAGAGTGATGTAGTGTGCGTTTTCCTGGATTTCAAGTGATTTGGGAAGCATACTCCTTGTTTTTCCACATTGTGTAAGAAACAACATTAGGCTTGCAAGAGATTGAAACAACGCATCCCAAAACATATTCCTGCAGTGAAAACACATGTTTCTACAAAGACTTTGAAGGAGCAAGCCAAAGCCTAGTGGCAGAGTGTTCTTTCAGAGAGAAACACATGCATTTCATCCTTCTGGAGTGAGTCTTCAGCCTGGAATTCATTTGCATTTTGTACTGTGCAGAATGTAGCTACCTGCTCGGGGGTTGTCTCATAGAAGCGCCTTTCCTGTAGGAGCTTGTTGCAACATTCATTGTTTGGCTAAGTTCTTTAGGGTTGGGTTTGGAAGGTCTTTCAACTTTGGCCAAATCCCGCTTCGTACGAAATTTTTTCACAGCGCTGTCTCCAAGTGTCCACAAAGAGCTGCTGCTTGAAACTGTCCACATGCACATCTCCCATACTGGTGTGCTCGTTTCACTACCTGGATTTTGGTTTCCACTTCTTTCTTGGAAATGACAAGCCTTCTTTCTGCATGCTACACACACCTTGTAGCAGTTTCAGCTTGAAGCATGTTGGTGCTCTCAAAACGCTGTGTAACTTCTGTAGGGTGTGTTACTCTCCAGCACTGAATACACTACTTAGAGCTCCTTTCACCACAGACACGCAAACACATCTTTCTGTGAAAGTTCTACCTCAGGTCACTTGGAAATGTAAGGTTTTCATGGAGAACATGAGGTCAATCATGGTTTTGCACTCTGCAACCAATAGAAATGTCCTTTTGTACATAGCCTTCTGAAATTCACATCAAAATACCCTTCTTTTCTGGTTTCTTGAATGTTCTCAACACATTAGGAGAAAGATCGTGTTTGAGCAAGAGTGATGTAGTGTGCGTTTTCCTGGATTTCAAGTGATTTGGGAAACATACTCCTTGTTTTTCCACATTGTGTAAGAAACAACATTAGGCTTTCAAGAGATTGAAACAATGCATCCCAAAACATATTCCTGCAGTGAAAACACATGTTTCTACAAAGACTTTGAAGGAGCAAGCAAAAGCCTAGTGGCAGAGTGTTCTTTCAGAGAGAAACACATGCATTTCATCCTTCTGGAGTGAGTCTTCAGCTTTGAATTCATTTGCATTTTGTACTGTGCAGAATGTAGCTACCTGCTCGGGGGTTGTCTCATAGAAGCGCCTTTCCTGTAGGAGCTTGTTGCAACATTCATTGTTTGGCTAAGTTCTTTAGGGTTGGTTTTGGAAGGTCTTTCAACTTTGGCCAAATCCCGCTTCGTACGAAATTTTTTCACAGCGCTGTCTCCAAGTGTCCACAAAGAGCTGCTGCTTGAAACTGTCCACATGCACATCTCCCATACTGGTGTGCTCGTTTCACTACCTGGATTTTGGTTTCCACTTCTTTCTTTGAAATGACAAGCCTTCTTTCTGCATGCTACACACACCTTGTAGCAGTTTCAGCTTTAAGCATGTTGGTGCTCTCAAAACGCTGTGTAACTTCTGTAAGGTGTGTTACTCTCCAGCACTGAATACACTACTTAGAGCTCCTTTCACCACAGACACGCAAACACATCTTTCTGTGAAAGTTCTACCTCAGGTCACTTGGAAATGTAAGGTTTTCATGGAGAACATGAGGTCAATCATGGTTTTGCACTCTGCAACCAATAGAAATGTCCTTTTGTACATAGCCTTCTGAAATTCACATCAAAATACCCTTCTTTTCTGGTGTCTTGAATGTTCTCAACACATTAGGAGAAAGATCGTGTTTGAGCAAGAGTGATGTAGTGTGCGTTTTCCTGGATTTCAAGTGATTTGGGAAGCATACTCCTTGTTTTTCCACATTGTGTAAGAAACAACATTAGGCTTGCAAGAGATTGAAACAACGCATCCCAAAACATATTCCTGCAGTGAAAACACATGTTTCTACAAAGACTTTGAAGGAGCAAGCCAAAGCCTAGTGGCAGAGTGTTCTTTCAGAGAGAAACACATGCATTTCATCCTTCTGGAGTGAGTCTTCAGCCTGGAATTCATTTGCATTTTGTACTGTGCAGAATGTAGCTACCTGCTCGGGGGTTGTCTCATAGAAGCGCCTTTCCTGTAGGAGCTTGTTGCAACATTCATTGTTTGGCTAAGTTCTTTAGGGTTGGTTTTGGAAGGTCTTTCAACTTTGGCCAAATCCCGCTTCGTACGAAATTTTTTCACAGCGCTGTCTCCAAGTGTCCACAAAGAGCTGCTGCTTGAAACTGTCCACATGCACATCTCCCATACTGGTGTGCTCGTTTCACTACCTGGATTTTGGTTTCCACTTCTTTCTTTGAAATGACAAGCCTTCTTTCTGCATGCTACACACACCTTGTAGCAGTTTCAGCTTTAAGCATGTTGGTGCTCTCAAAACGCTGTGTAACTTCTGTAAGGTGTGTTACTCTCCAGCACTGAATACACTACTTAGAGCTCCTTTCACCACAGACACGCAAACACATCTTTCTGTGAAAGTTCTACCTCAGGTCACTTGGAAATGTAAGGTTTTCATGGAGAACATGAGGTCAATCATGGTTTTGCACTCTGCAACCAATAGAAATGTCCTTTTGTACATAGCCTTCTGAAATTCACATCAAAATACCCTTCTTTTCTGGTTTCTTGAATGTTCTCAACACATTAGGAGAAAGATCGTGTTTGAGCAAGAGTGATGTAGTGTGCGTTTTCCTGGATTTCAAGTGATTTGGGAAGCATACTCCTTGTTTTTCCACATTGTGTAAGAAACAACATTAGGCTTGCAAGAGATTGAAACAACGCATCCCAAAACATATTCCTGCAGTGAAAACACATGTTTCTACAAAGACTTTGAAGGAGCAAGCCAAAGCCTAGTGGCAGAGTGTTCTTTCAGAGAGAAACACATGCATTTCATCCTTCTGGAGTGAGTCTTCAGCCTGGAATTCATTTGCATTTTGTACTGTGCAGAATGTAGCTACCTGCTCGGGGGTTGTCTCATAGAAGCGCCTTTCCTGTAGGAGCTTGTTGCAACATTCATTGTTTGGCTAAGTTCTTTAGGGTTGGGTTTGGAAGGTCTTTCAACTTTGGCCAAATCCCGCTTCGTACGAAATTTTTTCACAGCGCTGTCTCCAAGTGTCCACAAAGAGCTGCTGCTTGAAACTGTCCACATGCACATCTCCCATACTGGTGTGCTCGTTTCACTACCTGGATTTTGGTTTCCACTCCTTTCTTGGAAATGACAAGCCTTCTTTCTGCATGCTACACACACCTTGTAGCAGTTTCAGCTTGAAGCATGTTGGTGCTCTCAAAACGCTGTGTAACTTCTGTAAGGTGTGTTACTCTCCAGCACTGAATACACTACTTAGAGCTCCTTTCACCACAGACACGCAAACACATCTTTCTGTGAAAGTTCTACCTCAGGTCACTTGGAAATGTAAGGTTTTCATGGAGAACATGAGGTCAATCATGGTTTTGCACTCTGCAACCAATAGAAATGTCCTTTTGTACATAGCCTTCTGAAATTCACATCAAAATACCCTTCTTTTCTGGTTTCTTGAATGTTCTCAACACATTAGGAGAAAGATCGTGTTTGAGCAAGAGTGATGTAGTGTGCGTTTTCCTGGATTTCAAGTGATTTGGGAAACATACTCCTTGTTTTTCCACATTGTGTAAGAAACAACATTAGGCTTTCAAGAGATTGAAACAATGCATCCCAAAACATATTCCTGCAGTGAAAACACATGTTTCTACAAAGACTTTGAAGGAGCAAGCAAAAGCCTAGTGGCAGAGTGTTCTTTCAGAGAGAAACACATGCATTTCATCCTTCTGGAGTGAGTCTTCAGCTTTGAATTCATTTGCATTTTGTACTGTGCAGAATGTAGCTACCTGCTCGGGGGTTGTCTCATAGAAGCGCCTTTCCTGTAGGAGCTTGTTGCAACATTCATTGTTTGGCTAAGTTCTTTAGGGTTGGTTTTGGAAGGTCTTTCAACTTTGGCCAAATCCCGCTTCGTACGAAATTTTTTCACAGCGCTGTCTCCAAGTGTCCACAAAGAGCTGCTGCTTGAAACTGTCCACATGCACATCTCCCATACTGGTGTGCTCGTTTCACTACCTGGATTTTGGTTTCCACTTCTTTCTTTGAAATGACAAGCCTTCTTTCTGCATGCTACACACACCTTGTAGCAGTTTCAGCTTTAAGCATGTTGGTGCTCTCAAAACGCTGTGTAACTTCTGTAAGGTGTGTTACTCTCCAGCACTGAATACACTACTTAGAGCTCCTTTCACCACAGACACGCAAACACATCTTTCTGTGAAAGTTCTACCTCAGGTCACTTGGAAATGTAAGGTTTTCATGGAGAACATGAGGTCAATCATGGTTTTGCACTCTGCAACCAATAGAAATGTCCTTTTGTACATAGCCTTCTGAAATTCACATCAAAATACCCTTCTTTTCTGGTTTCTTGAATGTTCTCAACACATTAGGAGAAAGATCGTGTTTGAGCAAGAGTGATGTAGTGTGCGTTTTCCTGGATTTCAAGTGATTTGGGAAGCATACTCCTTGTTTTTCCACATTGTGTAAGAAACAACATTAGGCTTGCAAGAGATTGAAACAACGCATCCCAAAACATATTCCTGCAGTGAAAACACATGTTTCTACAAAGACTTTGAAGGAGCAAGCCAAAGCCTAGTGGCAGAGTGTTCTTTCAGAGAGAAACACATGCATTTCATCCTTCTGGAGTGAGTCTTCAGCCTGGAATTCATTTGCATTTTGTACTGTGCAGAATGTAGCTACCTGCTCGGGGGTTGTCTCATAGAAGCGCCTTTCCTGTAGGAGCTTGTTGCAACATTCATTGTTTGGCTAAGTTCTTTAGGGTTGGGTTTGGAAGGTCTTTCAACTTTGGCCAAATCCCGCTTCGTACGAAATTTTTTCACAGCGCTGTCTCCAAGTGTCCACAAAGAGCTGCTGCTTGAAACTGTCCACATGCACATCTCCCATACTGGTGTGCTCGTTTCACTACCTGGATTTTGGTTTCCACTCCTTTCTTGGAAATGACAAGCCTTCTTTCTGCATGCTACACACACCTTGTAGCAGTTTCAGCTTGAAGCATGTTGGTGCTCTCAAAACGCTGTGTAACTTCTGTAGGGTGTGTTACTCTCCAGCACTGAATACACTACTTAGAGCTCCTTTCACCACAGACACGCAAACACATCTTTCTGTGAAAGTTCTACCTCAGGTCACTTGGAAATGTAAGGTTTTCATGGAGAACATGAGGTCAATCATGGTTTTGCACTCTGCAACCAATAGAAATGTCCTTTTGTACATAGCCTTCTGAAATTCACATCAAAATACCCTTCTTTTCTGGTTTCTTGAATGTTCTCAACACATTAGGAGAAATATCGTGTTTGAGCAAGAGTGATGTAGTGTGCGTTTTCCTGGATTTCAAGTGATTTGGGAAACATACTCCTTGTTTTTCCACATTGTGTAAGAAACAACATTAGGCTTTCAAGAGATTGAAACAATGCATCCCAAAACATATTCCTGCAGTGAAAACACATGTTTCTACAAAGACTTTGAAGGAGCAAGCAAAAGCCTAGTGGCAGAGTGTTCTTTCAGAGAGAAACACATGCATTTCATCCTTCTGGAGTGAGTCTTCAGCCTGGAATTCATTTGCATTTTGTACTGTGCAGAATGTAGCTACCTGCTCGGGGGTTGTCTCATAGAAGCGCCTTTCCTGTAGGAGCTTGTTGCAACATTCATTGTTTGGCTAAGTTCTTTAGGGTTGGTTTTGGAAGGTCTTTCAACTTTGGCCAAATCCCGCTTCGTACGAAATTTTTTCACAGCGCTGTCTCCAAGTGTCCACAAAGAGCTGCTGCTTGAAACTGTCCACATGCACATCTCCCATACTGGTGTGCTCGTTTCACTACCTGGATTTTGGTTTCCACTTCTTTCTTGGAAATGACAAGCCTTCTTTCTGCATGCTACACACACCTTGTAGCAGTTTCAGCTTGAAGCATGTTGGTGCTCTCAAAACGCTGTGTAACTTCTGTAGGGTGTGTTACTCTCCAGCACTGAATACACTACTTAGAGCTCCTTTCACCACAGACACGCAAACACATCTTTCTGTGAAAGTTCTACCTCAGGTCACTTGGAAATGTAAGGTTTTCATGGAGAACATGAGGTCAATCATGGTTTTGCACTCTGCAACCAATAGAAATGTCCTTTTGTACATAGCCTTCTGAAATTCACATCAAAATACCCTTCTTTTCTGGTTTCTTGAATGTTCTCAACACATTAGGAGAAAGATCGTGTTTGAGCAAGAGTGATGTAGTGTGCGTTTTCCTGGATTTCAAGTGATTTGGGAAACATACTCCTTGTTTTTCCACATTGTGTAAGAAACAACATTAGGCTTTCAAGAGATTGAAACAATGCATCCCAAAACATATTCCTGCAGTGAAAACACATGTTTCTACAAAGACTTTGAAGGAGCAAGCCAAAGCCTAGTGGCAGAGTGTTCTTTCAGAGAGAAACACATGCATTTCATCCTTCTGGAGTGAGTCTTCAGCTTTGAATTCATTTGCATTTTGTACTGTGCAGAATGTAGCTACCTGCTCGGGGGTTGTCTCATAGAAGCGCCTTTCCTGTAGGAGCTTTTTGCAACATTCATTGTTTGGCTAAGTTCTTTAGGGTTGGGTTTGGAAGGTCTTTCAACTTTGGCCAAATCCCGCTTCGTACGAAATTTTTTCACAGCGCTGTCTCCAAGTGTCCACAAAGAGCTGCTGCTTGAAACTGTCCACATGCACATCTCCCATACTGGTGTGCTCGTTTCACTACCTGGATTTTGGTTTCCACTTCTTTCTTGGAAATGACAAGCCTTCTTTCTGCATGCTACACACACCTTGTAGCAGTTTCAGCTTGAAGCATGTTGGTGCTCTCAAAACGCTGTGTAACTTCTGTAAGGTGTGTTACTCTCCAGCACTGAATACACTACTTAGAGCTCCTTTCAGCACAGACACGCAAACACATCTTTCTGTGAAAGTTCTACCTCAGGTCACTTGGAAATGTAAGGTTTTCATGGAGAACATGAGGTCAATCATGGTTTTGCACTCTGCAACCAATAGAAATGTCCTTTTGTACATAGCCTTCTGAAATTCACATCAAAATACCCTTCTTTTCTGGTTTCTTGAATGTTCTCAACACATTAGGAGAAAGATCGTGTTTGAGCAAGAGTGATGTAGTGTGCGTTTTCCTGGATTTCAAGTGATTTGGGAAACATACTCCTTGTTTTTCCACATTGTGTAAGAAACAACATTAGGCTTGCAAGAGATTGAAACAATGCATCCCAAAACATATTCCTGCAGTGAAAACACATGTTTCTACAAAGACTTTGAAGGAGCAAGCCAAAGCCTAGTGGCAGAGTGTTCTTTCAGAGAGAAACACATGCATTTCATCCTTCTGGAGTGAGTCTTCAGCCTGGAATTCATTTGCATTTTGTACTGTGCAGAATGTAGCTACCTGCTCGGGGGTTGTCTCATAGAAGCCACTTTCCTGTAGGAGCTTGTTGCAACATTCATTGTTTGGCTAAGTTCTTTAGGGTTGGTTTTGGAAGGTCTTTCAACTTTGGCCAAATCCCGCTTCGTACGAAATTTTTTCACAGCGCTGTCTCCAAGTGTCCACAAAGAGCTGCTGCTTGAAACTGTCCACATGCACATCTCCCATACTGGTGTGCTCGTTTCACTACCTGGATTTTGGTTTCCACTTCTTTCTTGGAAATGACAAGCCTTCTTTCTGCATGCTACACACACCTTGTAGCAGTTTCAGCTTGAAGCATGTTGGTGCTCTCAAAACGCTGTGTAACTTCTGTAAGGTGTGTTACTCTCCAGCACTGAATACACTACTTAGAGCTCCTTTCACCACAGACACGCAAACACATCTTTCTGTGAAAGTTCTACCTCAGGTCACTTGGAAATGTAAGGTTTTCATGGAGAACATGAGGTCAATCATGGTTTTGCACTCTGCAACGAATAGAAATGTCCTTTTGTACATAGCCTTCTGAAATTCACATCAAAATACCCTTCTTTTCTGGTTTCTTGAATGTTCTCAACACATTAGGAGAAATATCGTGTTTGAGCAAGAGTGATGTAGTGTGCGTTTTCCTGGATTTCAAGTGATTTGGGAAACATACTCCTTGTTTTTCCACATTGTGTAAGAAACAACATTAGGCTTTCAAGAGATTGAAACAATGCATCCCAAAACATATTCCTGCAGTGAAAACACATGTTTCTACAACGACTTTGAAGGAGCAAGCAAAAGCCTAGTGGCAGAGTGTTCTTTCAGAGAGAAACACATGCATTTCATCCTTCTGGAGTGAGTCTTCAGCTTTGAATTCATTTGCATTTTGTCCTGTGCAGAATGTAGCTACCTGCTCGGGGGTTGTCTCATAGAAGCGCCTTTCCTGTAGGAGCTTGTTGCAACATTCATTGTTTGGCTAAGTTCTTTAGGGTTGGGTTTGGAAGGTCTTTCAACTTTGGCCAAATCCCGCTTCGTACGAAATTTTTTCACAGCGCTGTCTCCAAGTGTCCACAAAGAGCTGCTGCTTGAAACTGTCCACATGCACATCTCCCATACTGGTGTGCTCGTTTCACTACCTGGATTTTGGTTTCCACTCCTTTCTTGGAAATGACAAGCCTTCTTTCTGCATGCTACACACACCTTGTAGCAGTTTCAGCTTTAAGCATGTTGGTGCTCTCAAAACGCTGTGTAACTTCTGTAAGGTGTGTTACTCTCCAGCACTGAATACACTACTTAGAGCTCCTTTCACCACAGACACGCAAACACATCTTTCTGTGAAAGTTCTACCTCAGGTCACTTGGAAATGTAAGGTTTTCATGGAGAACATGAGGTCAATCATGGTTTTGCACTCTGCAACCAATAGAAATGTCCTTTTGTACATAGCCTTCTGAAATTCACATCAAAATACCCTTCTTTTCTGGTTTCTTGAATGTTCTCAACACATTAGGAGAAAGATCGTGTTTGAGCAAGAGTGATGTAGTGTGCGTTTTCCTGGATTTCAAGTGATTTGGGAAGCATACTCCTTGTTTTTCCACATTGTGTAAGAAACAACATTAGGCTTGCAAGAGATTGAAACAACGCATCCCAAAACATATTCCTGCAGTGAAAACACATGTTTCTACAAAGACTTTGAAGGAGCAAGCCAAAGCCTAGTGGCAGAGTGTTCTTTCAGAGAGAAACACATGCATTTCATCCTTCTGGAGTGAGTCTTCAGCCTGGAATTCATTTGCATTTTGTACTGTGCAGAATGTAGCTACCTGCTCGGGGGTTGTCTCATAGAAGCGCCTTTCCTGTAGGAGCTTGTTGCAACATTCATTGTTTGGCTAAGTTCTTTAGGGTTGGGTTTGGAAGGTCTTTCAACTTTGGCCAAATCCCGCTTCGTACGAAATTTTTTCACAGCGCTGTTTCCAAGTGTCCACAAAGAGCTGCTGCTTGAAACTGTCCACATGCACATCTCCCATACTGGTGTGCTCGTTTCACTACCTGGATTTTGGTTTCCACTTCTTTCTTGGAAATGACAAGCCTTCTTTCTGCATGCTACACACACCTTGTAGCAGTTTCAGCTTGAAGCATGTTGGTGCTCTCAAAACGCTGTGTAACTTCTGTAGGGTGTGTTACTCTCCAGCACTGAATACACTACTTAGAGCTCCTTTCACCACAGACACGCAAACACATCTTTCTGTGAAAGTTCTACCTCAGGTCACTTGGAAATGTAAGGTTTTCATGGAGAACATGAGGTCAATCATGGTTTTGCACTCTGCAACCAATAGAAATGTCCTTTTGTACATAGCCTTCTGAAATTCACATCAAAATACCCTTCTTTTCTGGTTTCTTGAATGTTCTCAACACATTAGGAGAAAGATCGTGTTTGAGCAAGAGTGATGTAGTGTGCGTTTTCCTGGATTTCAAGTGATTTGGGAAACATACTCCTTGTTTTTCCACATTGTGTAAGAAACAACATTAGGCTTTCAAGAGATTGAAACAATGCATCCCAAAACATATTCCTGCAGTGAAAACACATGTTTCTACAAAGACTTTGAAGGAGCAAGCAAAAGCCTAGTGGCAGAGTGTTCTTTCAGAGAGAAACACATGCATTTCATCCTTCTGGAGTGAGTCTTCAGCTTTGAATTCATTTGCATTTTGTACTGTGCAGAATGTAGCTACCTGCTCGGGGGTTGTCTCATAGAAGCGCCTTTCCTGTAGGAGCTTGTTGCAACATTCATTGTTTGGCTAAGTTCTTTAGGGTTGGTTTTGGAAGGTCTTTCAACTTTGGCCAAATCCCGCTTCGTACGAAATTTTTTCACAGCGCTGTCTCCAAGTGTCCACAAAGAGCTGCTGCTTGAAACTGTCCACATGCACATCTCCCATACTGGTGTGCTCGTTTCACTACCTGGATTTTGGTTTCCACTTCTTTCTTTGAAATGACAAGCCTTCTTTCTGCATGCTACACACACCTTGTAGCAGTTTCAGCTTTAAGCATGTTGGTGCTCTCAAAACGCTGTGTAACTTCTGTAAGGTGTGTTACTCTCCAGCACTGAATACACTACTTAGAGCTCCTTTCACCACAGACACGCAAACACATCTTTCTGTGAAAGTTCTACCTCAGGTCACTTGGAAATGTAAGGTTTTCATGGAGAACATGAGGTCAATCATGGTTTTGCACTCTGCAACCAATAGAAATGTCCTTTTGTACATAGCCTTCTGAAATTCACATCAAAATACCCTTCTTTTCTGGTTTCTTGAATGTTCTCAACACATTAGGAGAAAGATCGTGTTTGAGCAAGAGTGATGTAGTGTGCGTTTTCCTGGATTTCAAGTGATTTGGGAAGCATACTCCTTGTTTTTCCACATTGTGTAAGAAACAACATTAGGCTTGCAAGAGATTGAAACAACGCATCCCAAAACATATTCCTGCAGTGAAAACACATGTTTCTACAAAGACTTTGAAGGAGCAAGCCAAAGCCTAGTGGCAGAGTGTTCTTTCAGAGAGAAACACATGCATTTCATCCTTCTGGAGTGAGTCTTCAGCCTGGAATTCATTTGCATTTTGTACTGTGCAGAATGTAGCTACCTGCTCGGGGGTTGTCTCATAGAAGCGCCTTTCCTGTAGGAGCTTGTTGCAACATTCATTGTTTGGCTAAGTTCTTTAGGGTTGGTTTTGGAAGGTCTTTCAACTTTGGCCAAATCCCGCTTCGTACGAAATTTTTTCACAGCGCTGTCTCCAAGTGTCCACAAAGAGCTGCTGCTTGAAACTGTCCACATGCACATCTCCCATACTGGTGTGCTCGTTTCACTACCTGGATTTTGGTTTCCACTTCTTTCTTTGAAATGACAAGCCTTCTTTCTGCATGCTACACACACCTTGTAGCAGTTTCAGCTTTAAGCATGTTGGTGCTCTCAAAACGCTGTGTAACTTCTGTAAGGTGTGTTACTCTCCAGCACTGAATACACTACTTAGAGCTCCTTTCACCACAGACACGCAAACACATCTTTCTGTGAAAGTTCTACCTCAGGTCACTTGGAAATGTAAGGTTTTCATGGAGAACATGAGGTCAATCATGGTTTTGCACTCTGCAACCAATAGAAATGTCCTTTTGTACATAGCCTTCTGAAATTCACATCAAAATACCCTTCTTTTCTGGTTTCTTGAATGTTCTCAACACATTAGGAGAAAGATCGTGTTTGAGCAAGAGTGATGTAGTGTGCGTTTTCCTGGATTTCAAGTGATTTGGGAAGCATACTCCTTGTTTTTCCACATTGTGTAAGAAACAACATTAGGCTTGCAAGAGATTGAAACAACGCATCCCAAAACATATTCCTGCAGTGAAAACACATGTTTCTACAAAGACTTTGAAGGAGCAAGCCAAAGCCTAGTGGCAGAGTGTTCTTTCAGAGAGAAACACATGCATTTCATCCTTCTGGAGTGAGTCTTCAGCCTGGAATTCATTTGCATTTTGTACTGTGCAGAATGTAGCTACCTGCTCGGGGGTTGTCTCATAGAAGCGCCTTTCCTGTAGGAGCTTGTTGCAACATTCATTGTTTGGCTAAGTTCTTTAGGGTTGGGTTTGGAAGGTCTTTCAACTTTGGCCAAATCCCGCTTCGTACGAAATTTTTTCACAGCGCTGTCTCCAAGTGTCCACAAAGAGCTGCTGCTTGAAACTGTCCACATGCACATCTCCCATACTGGTGTGCTCGTTTCACTACCTGGATTTTGGTTTCCACTCCTTTCTTGGAAATGACAAGCCTTCTTTCTGCATGCTACACACACCTTGTAGCAGTTTCAGCTTGAAGCATGTTGGTGCTCTCAAAACGCTGTGTAACTTCTGTAGGGTGTGTTACTCTCCAGCACTGAATACACTACTTAGAGCTCCTTTCACCACAGACACGCAAACACATCTTTCTGTGAAAGTTCTACCTCAGGTCACTTGGAAATGTAAGGTTTTCATGGAGAACATGAGGTCAATCATGGTTTTGCACTCTGCAACCAATAGAAATGTCCTTTTGTACATAGCCTTCTGAAATTCACATCAAAATACCCTTCTTTTCTGGTTTCTTGAATGTTCTCAACACATTAGGAGAAAGATCGTGTTTGAGCAAGAGTGATGTAGTGTGCGTTTTCCTGGATTTCAAGTGATTTGGGAAGCATACTCCTTGTTTTTCCACATTGTGTAAGAAACAACATTAGGCTTGCAAGAGATTGAAACAACGCATCCCAAAACATATTCCTGCAGTGAAAACACATGTTTCTACAAAGACTTTGAAGGAGCAAGCCAAAGCCTAGTGGCAGAGTGTTCTTTCAGAGAGAAACACATGCATTTCATCCTTCTGGAGTGAGTCTTCAGCCTGGAATTCATTTGCATTTTGTACTGTGCAGAATGTAGCTACCTGCTCGGGGGTTGTCTCATAGAAGCGCCTTTCCTGTAGGAGCTTGTTGCAACATTCATTGTTTGGCTAAGTTCTTTAGGGTTGGGTTTGGAAGGTCTTTCAACTTTGGCCAAATCCCGCTTCGTACGAAATTTTTTCACAGCGCTGTCTCCAAGTGTCCACAAAGAGCTGCTGCTTGAAACTGTCCACATGCACATCTCCCATACTGGTGTGCTCGTTTCACTACCTGGATTTTGGTTTCCACTCCTTTCTTGGAAATGACAAGCCTTCTTTCTGCATGCTACACACACCTTGTAGCAGTTTCAGCTTGAAGCATGTTGGTGCTCTCAAAACGCTGTGTAACTTCTGTAGGGTGTGTTACTCTCCAGCACTGAATACACTACTTAGAGCTCCTTTCACCACAGACACGCAAACACATCTTTCTGTGAAAGTTCTACCTCAGGTCACTTGGAAATGTAAGGTTTTCATGGAGAACATGAGGTCAATCATGGTTTTGCACTCTGCAACCAATAGAAATGTCCTTTTGTACATAGCCTTCTGAAATTCACATCAAAATACCCTTCTTTTCTGGTTTCTTGAATGTTCTCAACACATTAGGAGAAAGATCGTGTTTGAGCAAGAGTGATGTAGTGTGCGTTTTCCTGGATTTCAAGTGATTTGGGAAACATACTCCTTGTTTTTCCACATTGTGTAAGAAACAACATTAGGCTTTCAAGAGATTGAAACAATGCATCCCAAAACATATTCCTGCAGTGAAAACACATGTTTCTACAAAGACTTTGAAGGAGCAAGCAAAAGCCTAGTGGCAGAGTGTTCTTTCAGAGAGAAACACATGCATTTCATCCTTCTGGAGTGAGTCTTCAGCCTGGAATTCATTTGCATTTTGTACTGTGCAGAATGTAGCTACCTGCTCGGGGGTTGTCTCATAGAAGCGCCTTTCCTGTAGGAGCTTGTTGCAACATTCATTGTTTGGCTAAGTTCTTTAGGGTTGGTTTTGGAAGGTCTTTCAACTTTGGCCAAATCCCGCTTCGTACGAAATTTTTTCACAGCGCTGTCTCCAAGTGTCCACAAAGAGCTGCTGCTTGAAACTGTCCACATGCACATCTCCCATACTGGTGTGCTCGTTTCACTACCTGGATTTTGGTTTCCACTTCTTTCTTGGAAATGACAAGCCTTCTTTCTGCATGCTACACACACCTTGTAGCAGTTTCAGCTTGAAGCATGTTGGTGCTCTCAAAACGCTGTGTAACTTCTGTAGGGTGTGTTACTCTCCAGCACTGAATACACTACTTAGAGCTCCTTTCACCACAGACACGCAAACACATCTTTCTGTGAAAGTTCTACCTCAGGTCACTTGGAAATGTAAGGTTTTCATGGAGAACATGAGGTCAATCATGGTTTTGCACTCTGCAACCAATAGAAATGTCCTTTTGTACATAGCCTTCTGAAATTCACATCAAAATACCCTTCTTTTCTGGTTTCTTGAATGTTCTCAACACATTAGGAGAAAGATCGTGTTTGAGCAAGAGTGATGTAGTGTGCGTTTTCCTGGATTTCAAGTGATTTGGGAAACATACTCCTTGTTTTTCCACATTGTGTAAGAAACAACATTAGGCTTTCAAGAGATTGAAACAATGCATCCCAAAACATATTCCTGCAGTGAAAACACATGTTTCTACAAAGACTTTGAAGGAGCAAGCCAAAGCCTAGTGGCAGAGTGTTCTTTCAGAGAGAAACACATGCATTTCATCCTTCTGGAGTGAGTCTTCAGCTTTGAATTCATTTGCATTTTGTACTGTGCAGAATGTAGCTACCTGCTCGGGGGTTGTCTCATAGAAGCGCCTTTCCTGTAGGAGCTTGTTGCAACATTCATTGTTTGGCTAAGTTCTTTAGGGTTGGGTTTGGAAGGTCTTTCAACTTTGGCCAAATCCCGCTTCGTACGAAATTTTTTCACAGCGCTGTCTCCAAGTGTCCACAAAGAGCTGCTGCTTGAAACTGTCCACATGCACATCTCCCATACTGGTGTGCTCGTTTCACTACCTGGATTTTGGTTTCCACTTCTTTCTTGGAAATGACAAGCCTTCTTTCTGCATGCTAAACACACCTTGTAGCAGTTTCAGCTTGAAGCATGTTGGTGCTCTCAAAACGCTGTGTAACTTCTGTAAGGTGTGTTACTCTCCAGCACTGAATACACTACTTAGAGCTCCTTTCAGCACAGACACGCAAACACATCTTTCTGTGAAAGTTCTACCTCAGGTCACTTGGAAATGTAAGGTTTTCATGGAGAACATGAGGTCAATCATGGTTTTGCACTCTGCAACCAATAGAAATGTCCTTTTGTACATAGCCTTCTGAAATTCACATCAAAATACCCTTCTTTTCTGGTTTCTTGAATGTTCTCAACACATTAGGAGAAAGATCGTGTTTGAGCAAGAGTGATGTAGTGTGCGTTTTCCTGGATTTCAAGTGATTTGGGAAACATACTCCTTGTTTTTCCACATTGTGTAAGAAACAACATTAGGCTTGCAAGAGATTGAAACAATGCATCCCAAAACATATTCCTGCAGTGAAAACACATGTTTCTACAAAGACTTTGAAGGAGCAAGCCAAAGCCTAGTGGCAGAGTGTTCTTTCAGAGAGAAACACATGCATTTCATCCTTCTGGAGTGAGTCTTCAGCCTGGAATTCATTTGCATTTTGTACTGTGCAGAATGTAGCTACCTGCTCGGGGGTTGTCTCATAGAAGCGCCTTTCCTGTAGGAGCTTGTTGCAACATTCATTGTTTGGCTAAGTTCTTTAGGGTTGGTTTTGGAAGGTCTTTCAACTTTGGCCAAATCCCGCTTCGTACGAAATTTTTTCACAGCGCTGTCTCCAAGTGTCCACAAAGAGCTGCTGCTTGAAACTGTCCACATGCACATCTCCCATACTGGTGTGCTCGTTTCACTACCTGGATTTTGGTTTCCACTTCTTTCTTGGAAATGACAAGCCTTCTTTCTGCATGCTACACACACCTTGTAGCAGTTTCAGCTTGAAGCATGTTGGTGCTCTCAAAACGCTGTGTAACTTCTGTAAGGTGTGTTACTCTCCAGCACTGAATACACTACTTAGAGCTCCTTTCACCACAGACACGCAAACACATCTTTCTGTGAAAGTTCTACCTCAGGTCACTTGGAAATGTAAGGTTTTCATGGAGAACATGAGGTCAATCATGGTTTTGCACTCTGCAACGAATAGAAATGTCCTTTTGTACATAGCCTTCTGAAATTCACATCAAAATACCCTTCTTTTCTGGTTTCTTGAATGTTCTCAACACATTAGGAGAAATATCGTGTTTGAGCAAGAGTGATGTAGTGTGCGTTTTCCTGGATTTCAAGTGATTTGGGAAACATACTCCTTGTTTTTCCACATTGTGTAAGAAACAACATTAGGCTTTCAAGAGATTGAAACAATGCATCCCAAAACATATTCCTGCAGTGAAAACACATGTTTCTACAACGACTTTGAAGGAGCAAGCAAAAGCCTAGTGGCAGAGTGTTCTTTCAGAGAGAAACACATGCATTTCATCCTTCTGGAGTGAGTCTTCAGCTTTGAATTCATTTGCATTTTGTCCTGTGCAGAATGTAGCTACCTGCTCGGGGGTTGTCTCATAGAAGCGCCTTTCCTGTAGGAGCTTGTTGCAACATTCATTGTTTGGCTAAGTTCTTTAGGGTTGGTTTTGGAAGGTCTTTCAACTTTGGCCAAATCCCGCTTCGTACGAAATTTTTTCACAGCGCTGTCTCCAAGTGTCCACAAAGAGCTGCTGCTTGAAACTGTCCACATGCACATCTCCCATACTGGTGTGCTCGTTTCACTACCTGGATTTTGGTTTCCACTTCTTTCTTTGAAATCACAAGCCTTCTTTCTGCATGCTACACACACCTTGTAGCAGTTTCAGCTTGAAGCATGTTGGTGCTCTCAAAACGCTGTGTAACTTCTGTAAGGTGTGTTACTCTCCAGCACTGAATACACTACTTAGAGCTCCTTTCACCACAGACACGCAAACACATCTTTCTGTGAAAGTTCTACCTCAGGTCACTTGGAAATGTAAGGTTTTCATGGAGAACATGAGGTCAATCATGGTTTTGCACTCTGCAACCAATAGAAATGTCCTTTTGTACATAGCCTTCTGAAATTCACATCAAAATACCCTTCTTTTCTGGTTTCTTGAATGTTCTCAACACATTAGGAGAAAGATCGTGTTTGAGCAAGAGTGATGTAGTGTGCGTTTTCCTGGATTTCAAGTGATTTGGGAAACATACTCCTTGTTTTTCCACATTGTGTAAGAAACAACATTAGGCTTTCAAGAGATTGAAACAATGCATCCCAAAACATATTCCTGCAGTGAAAACACATGTTTCTACAAAGACTTTGAAGGAGCAAGCAAAAGCCTAGTGGCAGAGTGTTCTTTCAGAGAGAAACACATGCATTTCATCCTTCTGGAGTGAGTCTTCAGCCTGGAATTCATTTGCATTTTGTACTGTGCAGAATGTAGCTACCTGCTCGGGGGTTGTCTCATAGAAGCGCCTTTCCTGTAGGAGCTTGTTGCAACATTCATTGTTTGGCTAAGTTCTTTAGGGTTGGTTTTGGAAGGTCTTTCAACTTTGGCCAAATCCCGCTTCGTACGAAATTTTTTCACAGCGCTGTCTCCAAGTGTCCACAAAGAGCTGCTGCTTGAAACTGTCCACATGCACATCTCCCATACTGGTGTGCTCGTTTCACTACCTGGATTTTGGTTTCCACTTCTTTCTTTGAAATGACAAGCCTTCTTTCTGCATGCTACACACACCTTGTAGCAGTTTCAGCTTTAAGCATGTTGGTGCTCTCAAAACGCTGTGTAACTTCTGTAAGGTGTGTTACTCTCCAGCACTGAATACACTACTTAGAGCTCCTTTCACCACAGACACGCAAACACATCTTTCTGTGAAAGTTCTACCTCAGGTCACTTGGAAATGTAAGGTTTTCATGGAGAACATGAGGTCAATCATGGTTTTGCACTCTGCAACCAATAGAAATGTCCTTTTGTACATAGCCTTCTGAAATTCACATCAAAATACCCTTCTTTTCTGGTTTCTTGAATGTTCTCAACACATTAGGAGAAAGATCGTGTTTGAGCAAGAGTGATGTAGTGTGCGTTTTCCTGGATTTCAAGTGATTTGGGAAGCATACTCCTTGTTTTTCCACATTGTGTAAGAAACAACATTAGGCTTGCAAGAGATTGAAACAACGCATCCCAAAACATATTCCTGCAGTGAAAACACATGTTTCTACAAAGACTTTGAAGGAGCAAGCCAAAGCCTAGTGGCAGAGTGTTCTTTCAGAGAGAAACACATGCATTTCATCCTTCTGGAGTGAGTCTTCAGCCTGGAATTCATTTGCATTTTGTACTGTGCAGAATGTAGCTACCTGCTCGGGGGTTGTCTCATAGAAGCGCCTTTCCTGTAGGAGCTTGTTGCAACATTCATTGTTTGGCTAAGTTCTTTAGGGTTGGGTTTGGAAGGTCTTTCAACTTTGGCCAAATCCCGCTTCGTACGAAATTTTTTCACAGCGCTGTCTCCAAGTGTCCACAAAGAGCTGCTGCTTGAAACTGTCCACATGCACATCTCCCATACTGGTGTGCTCGTTTCACTACCTGGATTTTGGTTTCCACTCCTTTCTTGGAAATGACAAGCCTTCTTTCTGCATGCTACACACACCTTGTAGCAGTTTCAGCTTGAAGCATGTTGGTGCTCTCAAAACGCTGTGTAACTTCTGTAAGGTGTGTTACTCTCCAGCACTGAATACACTACTTAGAGCTCCTTTCACCACAGACACGCAAACACATCTTTCTGTGAAAGTTCTACCTCAGGTCACTTGGAAATGTAAGGTTTTCATGGAGAACATGAGGTCAATCATGGTTTTGCACTCTGCAACCAATAGAAATGTCCTTTTGTACATAGCCTTCTGAAATTCACATCAAAATACCCTTCTTTTCTGGTTTCTTGAATGTTCTCAACACATTAGGAGAAAGATCGTGTTTGAGCAAGAGTGATGTAGTGTGCGTTTTCCTGGATTTCAAGTGATTTGGGAAACATACTCCTTGTTTTTCCACATTGTGTAAGAAACAACATTAGGCTTTCAAGAGATTGAAACAATGCATCCCAAAACATATTCCTGCAGTGAAAACACATGTTTCTACAAAGACTTTGAAGGAGCAAGCAAAAGCCTAGTGGCAGAGTGTTCTTTCAGAGAGAAACACATGCATTTCATCCTTCTGGAGTGAGTCTTCAGCTTTGAATTCATTTGCATTTTGTACTGTGCAGAATGTAGCTACCTGCTCGGGGGTTGTCTCATAGAAGCGCCTTTCCTGTAGGAGCTTGTTGCAACATTCATTGTTTGGCTAAGTTCTTTAGGGTTGGTTTTGGAAGGTCTTTCAACTTTGGCCAAATCCCGCTTCGTACGAAATTTTTTCACAGCGCTGTCTCCAAGTGTCCACAAAGAGCTGCTGCTTGAAACTGTCCACATGCACATCTCCCATACTGGTGTGCTCGTTTCACTACCTGGATTTTGGTTTCCACTTCTTTCTTTGAAATGACAAGCCTTCTTTCTGCATGCTACACACACCTTGTAGCAGTTTCAGCTTTAAGCATGTTGGTGCTCTCAAAACGCTGTGTAACTTCTGTAAGGTGTGTTACTCTCCAGCACTGAATACACTACTTAGAGCTCCTTTCACCACAGACACGCAAACACATCTTTCTGTGAAAGTTCTACCTCAGGTCACTTGGAAATGTAAGGTTTTCATGGAGAACATGAGGTCAATCATGGTTTTGCACTCTGCAACCAATAGAAATGTCCTTTTGTACATAGCCTTCTGAAATTCACATCAAAATACCCTTCTTTTCTGGTTTCTTGAATGTTCTCAACACATTAGGAGAAAGATCGTGTTTGAGCAAGAGTGATGTAGTGTGCGTTTTCCTGGATTTCAAGTGATTTGGGAAGCATACTCCTTGTTTTTCCACATTGTGTAAGAAACAACATTAGGCTTGCAAGAGATTGAAACAACGCATCCCAAAACATATTCCTGCAGTGAAAACACATGTTTCTACAAAGACTTTGAAGGAGCAAGCCAAAGCCTAGTGGCAGAGTGTTCTTTCAGAGAGAAACACATGCATTTCATCCTTCTGGAGTGAGTCTTCAGCCTGGAATTCATTTGCATTTTGTACTGTGCAGAATGTAGCTACCTGCTCGGGGGTTGTCTCATAGAAGCGCCTTTCCTGTAGGAGCTTGTTGCAACATTCATTGTTTGGCTAAGTTCTTTAGGGTTGGTTTTGGAAAGTCTTTCAACTTGGCCAAATCCCGCTTCGTACGAAATTTTTTCACAGCGCTGTCTCCAAGTGTCCTCAAAGAGCTGCTACTTGAAACTGTCCACATGCACATCTCCCATACTGGTGTGCTCGTTTCACTACCTGGATTTTGGTTTCCACTTCTTTCTTGGAAATGACAAGCCTTCTTTCTGCATGCTACACACACCTTGTAGCAGTTTCAGCTTGAAGCATGTTGGTGCTCTCAAAACGCTGTGTAACTTCTGTAGGGTGTGTTACTCTCCAGCACTGAATACACTACTTAGAGCTCCTTTCACCACAGACACGCAAACACATCTTTCTGTGAAAGTTCTACCTCAGGTCACTTGGAAATGTAAGGTTTTCAGGGAGAACATGAGGTCAATCATGGTTTTGCACTCTGCAACCAATAGAAATGTCCTTTTGTACATAGCCTTCTGAAATTCACATCAAAATACCCTTCTTTTCTGGTTTCTTGAATGTTCTCAACACATTAGGAGAAAGATCGTGTTTGAGCAAGAGTGATGTAGTGTGCGTTTTCCTGGATTTCAAGTGATTTGGGAAACATACTCCTTGTTTTTCCACATTGTGTAAGAAACAACATTAGGCTTTCAAGAGATTGAAACAATGCATCCCAAAACATATTCCTGCAGTGAAAACACATGTTTCTACAAAGACTTTGAAGGAGCAAGCCAAAGCCTAGTGGCAGAGTGTTCTTTCAGAGAGAAACACATGCATTTCATCCTTCTGGAGTGAGTCTTCAGCCTGGAATTCATTTGCATTTTGTACTGTGCAGAATGTAGCTACCTGCTCGGGGGTTGTCTCATAGAAGCGCCTTTCCTGTAGGAGCTTGTTGCAACATTCATTGTTTGGCTAAGTTCTTTAGGGTTGGTTTTGGAAGGTCTTTCAACTTTGGCCAAATCCCGCTTCGTACGAAATTTTTTCACAGCGCTGTCTCCAAGTGTCCACAAAGAGCTGCTGCTTGAAACTGTCCACATGCACATCTCCCATACTGGTGTGCTCGTTTCACTACCTGGATTTTGGTTTCCACTTCTTTCTTGGAAATGACAAGCCTTCTTTCTGCATGCTACACACACCTTGTAGCAGTTTCAGCTTGAAGCATGTTGGTGCTCTCAAAACGCTGTGTAACTTCTGTAGGGTGTGTTACTCTCCAGCACTGAATACACTACTTAGAGCTCCTTTCACCACAGACACGCAAACACATCTTTCTGTGAAAGTTCTACCTCAGGTCACTTGGAAATGTAAGGTTTTCAGGGAGAACATGAGGTCAATCATGGTTTTGCACTCTGCAACCAATAGAAATGTCCTTTTGTACATAGCCTTCTGAAATTCACATCAAAATACCCTTCTTTTCTGGTTTCTTGAATGTTCTCAACACATTAGGAGAAAGATCGTGTTTGAGCAAGAGTGATGTAGTGTGCGTTTTCCTGGATTTCAAGTGATTTGGGAAACATACTCCTTGTTTTTCCACATTGTGTAAGAAACAACATTAGGCTTGCAAGAGATTGAAACAATGCATCCCAAAACATATTCCTGCAGTGAAAACACATGTTTCTACAAAGACTTTGAAGGAGCAAGCCAAAGCCTAGTGGCAGAGTGTTCTTTCAGAGAGAAACACATGCATTTCATCCTTCTGGAGTGAGTCTTCAGCTTTGAATTCATTTGCATTTTGTACTGTGCAGAATGTAGCTACCTGCTCGGGGGTTGTCTCATAGAAGCGCCTTTCCTGTAGGAGCTTGTTGCAACATTCATTGTTTGGCTAAGTTCTTTAGGGTTGGTTTTGGAAGGTCTTTCAACTTTGGCCAAATCCCGCTTCGTACGAAATTTTTTCACAGCGCTGTCTCCAAGTGTCCACAAAGAGCTGCTGCTTGAAACTGTCCACATGCACATCTCCCATACTGGTGTGCTCGTTTCACTACCTGGATTTTGGTTTCCACTTCTTTCTTGGAAATGACAAGCCTTCTTTCTGCATGCTACACACACCTTGTAGCAGTTTCAGCTTGAAGCATGTTGGTGCTCTCAAAACGCTGTGTAACTTCTGTAAGGTGTGTTACTCTCCAGCACTGAATACACTACTTAGAGCTCCTTTCACCACAGACACGCAAACACATCTTTCTGTGAAAGTTCTACCTCAGGTCACTTGGAAATGTAAGGTTTTCATGGAGAACATGAGGTCAATCATGGTTTTGCACTCTGCAACCAATAGAAATGTCCTTTTGTACATAGCCTTCTGAAATTCACATCAAAATACCCTTCTTTTCTGGTTTCTTGAATGTTCTCAACACATTAGGAGAAAGATCGTGTTTGAGCAAGAGTGATGTAGTGTGCGTTTTCCTGGATTTCAAGTGATTTGGGAAACATACTCCTTGTTTTTCCACATTGTGTAAGAAACAACATTAGGCTTGCAAGAGATTGAAACAATGCATCCCAAAACATATTCCTGCAGTGAAAACACATGTTTCTACAAAGACTTTGAAGGAGCAAGCCAAAGCCTAGTGGCAGAGTGTTCTTTCAGAGAGAAACACATGCATTTCATCCTTCTGGAGTGAGTCTTCAGCCTGGAATTCATTTGCATTTTGTACTGTGCAGAATGTAGCTACCTGCTCGGGGGTTGTCTCATAGAAGCGCCTTTCCTGTAGGAGCTTGTTGCAACATTCATTGTTTGGCTAAGTTCTTTAGGGTTGGTTTTGGAAGGTCTTTCAACTTTGGCCAAATCCCGCTTCGTACGAAATTTTTTCACAGCGCTGTCTCCAAGTGTCCACAAAGAGCTGCTGCTTGAAACTGTCCACATGCACATCTCCCATACTGGTGTGCTCGTTTCACTACCTGGATTTTGGTTTCCACTTCTTTCTTTGAAATGACAAGCCTTCTTTCTGCATGCTACGCACACCTTGTAGCAGTTTCAGCTTGAAGCATGTTGGTGCTCTCAAAACGCTGTGTAACTTCTGTAAGGTGTGTTACTCTCCAGCACTGAATACACTACTTAGAGCTCCTTTCACCACAGACACGCAAACACATCTTTCTGTGAAAGTTCTACCTCAGGTCACTTGGAAATGTAAGGTTTTCATGGAGAACATGAGGTCAATCATGGTTTTGCACTCTGCAACGAATAGAAATGTCCTTTTGTACATAGCCTTCTGAAATTCACATCAAAATACCCTTCTTTTCTGGTTTCTTGAATGTTCTCAACACATTAGGAGAAATATCGTGTTTGAGCAAGAGTGATGTAGTGTGCGTTTTCCTGGATTTCAAGTGATTTGGGAAACATACTCCTTGTTTTTCCACATTGTGTAAGAAACAACATTAGGCTTTCAAGAGATTGAAACAATGCATCCCAAAACATATTCCTGCAGTGAAAACACATGTTTCTACAACGACTTTGAAGGAGCAAGCAAAAGCCTAGTGGCAGAGTGTTCTTTCAGAGAGAAACACATGCATTTCATCCTTCTGGAGTGAGTCTTCAGCTTTGAATTCATTTGCATTTTGTCCTGTGCAGAATGTAGCTACCTGCTCGGGGGTTGTCTCATAGAAGCGCCTTTCCTGTAGGAGCTTGTTGCAACATTCATTGTTTGGCTAAGTTCTTTAGGGTTGGTTTTGGAAGGTCTTTCAACTTTGGCCAAATCCCGCTTCGTACGAAATTTTTTCACAGCGCTGTCTCCAAGTGTCCACAAAGAGCTGCTGCTTGAAACTGTCCACATGCACATCTCCCATACTGGTGTGCTCGTTTCACTACCTGGATTTTGGTTTCCACTTCTTTCTTGGAAATGACAAGCCTTCTTTCTGCATGCTACACACACCTTGTAGCAGTTTCAGCTTGAAGCATGTTGGTGCTCTCAAAACGCTGTGTAACTTCTGTAAGGTGTGTTACTCTCCAGCACTGAATACACTACTTAGAGCTCCTTTCACCACAGACACGCAAACACATCTTTCTGTGAAAGTTCTACCTCAGGTCACTTGGAAATGTAAGGTTTTCATGGAGAACATGAGGTCAATCATGGTTTTGCACTCTGCAACCAATAGAAATGTCCTTTTGTACATAGCCTTCTGAAATTCACATCAAAATACCCTTCTTTTCTGGTTTCTTGAATGTTCTCAACACATTAGGAGAAAGATCGTGTTTGAGCAAGAGTGATGTAGTGTGCGTTTTCCTGGATTTCAAGTGATTTGGGAAACATACTCCTTGTTTTTCCACATTGTGTAAGAAACAACATTAGGCTTTCAAGAGATTGAAACAATGCATCCCAAAACATATTCCTGCAGTGAAAACACATGTTTCTACAAAGACTTTGAAGGAGCAAGCAAAAGCCTAGTGGCAGAGTGTTGTTTCAGAGAGAAACACATGCATTTCATCCTTCTGGAGTGAGTCTTCAGCCTGGAATTCATTTGCATTTTGTACTGTGCAGAATGTAGCTACCTGCTCGGGGGTTGTCTCATAGAAGCGCCTTTCCTGTAGGAGCTTGTTGCAACATTCATTGTTTGGCTAAGTTCTTTAGGGTTGGTTTTGGAAGGTCTTTCAACTTTGGCCAAATCCCGCTTCGTACGAAATTTTTTCACAGCGCTGTCTCCAAGTGTCCACAAAGAGCTGCTGCTTGAAACTGTCCACATGCACATCTCCCATACTGGTGTGCTCGTTTCACTACCTGGATTTTGGTTTCCACTTCTTTCTTGGAAATGACAAGCCTTCTTTCTGCATGCTACACACACCTTGTAGCAGTTTCAGCTTGAAGCATGTTGGTGCTCTCAAAACGCTGTGTAACTTCTGTAGGGTGTGTTACTCTCCAGCACTGAATACACTACTTAGAGCTCCTTTCACCACAGACACGCAAACACATCTTTCTGTGAAAGTTCTACCTCAGGTCACTTGGAAATGTAAGGTTTTCATGGAGAACATGAGGTCAATCATGGTTTTGCACTCTGCAACCAATAGAAATGTCCTTTTGTACATAGCCTTCTGAAATTCACATCAAAATACTCTTCTTTTCTGGTTTCTTGAATGTTCTCAACACATTAGGAGAAAGATCGTGTTTGAGCAAGAGTGATGTAGTGTGCGTTTTCCTGGATTTCAAGTGATTTGGGAAACATACTCCTTGTTTTTCCACATTGTGTAAGAAACAACATTAGGCTTTCAAGAGATTGAAACAATGCATCCCAAAACATATTCCTGCAGTGAAAACACATGTTTCTACAAAGACTTTGAAGGAGCAAGCAAAAGCCTAGTGGCAGAGTGTTGTTTCAGAGAGAAACACATGCATTTCATCCTTCTGGAGTGAGTCTTCAGCCTGGAATTCATTTGCATTTTGTACTGTGCAGAATGTAGCTACCTGCTCGGGGGTTGTCTCATAGAAGCACCTTTCCTGTAGGAGCTTGTTGCAACATTCATTGTTTGGCTAAGTTCTTTAGGGTTGGTTTTGGAAGGTCTTTCAACTTTGGCCAAATCCCGCTTCGTACGAAATTTTTTCACAGCGCTGTCTCCAAGTGTCCACAAAGAGCTGCTGCTTGAAACTGTCCACATGCACATCTCCCATACTGGTGTGGTCGTTTCACTACCTGGATTTTGGTTTCCACTTCTTTCTTGGAAATGACAAGCCTTCTTTCTGCATGCTACACACAACTTGTAGCAGTTTCAGCTTGAAGCATGTTGGTGCTCTCAAAACGCTGTGTAACTTCTGTAGGGTGTGTTACTCTCCAGCACTGAATACACTACTTAGAGCTCCTTTCACCACAGACACGCAAACACATCTTTCTGTGAAAGTTCTACCTCAGGTCACTTGGAAATGTAAGGTTTTCAGGGAGAACATGAGGTCAATCATGGTTTTGCACTCTGCAACCAATAGAAATGTCCTTTTGTACATAGCCTTCTGAAATTCACATCAAAATACCCTTCTTTTCTGGTTTCTTGAATGTTCTCAACACATTAGGAGAAAGATCGTGTTTGAGCAAGAGTGATGTAGTGTGCGTTTTCCTGGATTACAAGTGATTTGGGAAACATACTCCTTGCTTTTCCACATTGTGTAAGAAACAACATTAGGCTTTCAAGAGATTGAAACAATGCATCCCAAAACATATTCCTGCAGTGAAAACACATGTTTCTACAAAGACTTTGAAGGAGCAAGCCAAAGCCTAGTGGCAGAGTGTTCTTTCAGAGAGAAACACATGCATTTCATCCTTCTGGAGTGAGTTTTCAGCCTGGAATTCATTTGCATTTTGTACTGTGCAGAATGTAGCTACCTGCTCGGGGGTTGTCTCATAGAAGCACCTTTCCTGTAGGAGCTTGTTGCAACATTCATTGTTTGGCTAAGTTCTTTAGGGTTGGTTTTGGAAGGTCTTTCAACTTTGGCCAAATCCCGCTTCGTACGAAATTTTTTCACAGCGCTGTCTCCAAGTGTCCACAAAGAGCTGCTGCTTGAAACTGTCCACATGCACATCTCCCATACTGGTGTGCTCGTTTCACTACCTGGATTTTGGTTTCCACTTCTTTCTTTGAAATGACAAGCCTTCTTTCTGCATGCTACACACACCTTGTAGCAGTTTCAGCTTGAAGCATGTTGGTGCTCTCAAAACGCTGTGTAACTTCTGTAGGGTGTGTTACTCTCCAGCACTGAATACACTACTTAGAGCTCCTTTCACCACAGACACGCAAACACATCTTTCTGTGAAAGTTCTACCTCAGGTCACTTGGAAATGTAAGGTTTTCATGGAGAACATGAGGTCAATCATGGTTTTGCACTCTGCAACCAATAGAAATGTCCTTTTGTACATAGCCTTCTGAAATTCACATCAAAATACCCTTCTTTTCTGGTTTCTTGAATGTTCTCAACACATTAGGAGAAAGATCGTGTTTGAGCAAGAGTGATGTAGTGTGCGTTTTCCTGGATTTCAAGTGATTTGGGAAACATACTCCTTGTTTTTCCACAATATGTAAGAAACAACATTAGGCTTGCAAGAGACTGAAACAATGCATCCCAAAACATATTCCTGCAGTGAAAACACATGTTTCTACAAAGACTTTGAAGGAGCAAGCCAAAGCCTAGTGGCAGAGTGTTCTTTCAGAGAGAAACACATGCATTTCATCCTTCTGGAGTGAGTTTTCAGCCTGGAATTCATTTGCATTTTGTACTGTGCAGAATGTAGCTACCTGCTCGGGGGTTGTCTCATAGAAGCGCCTTTCCTGTAGGAGCTTGTTGCAACATTCATTGTTTGGCTAAGTTCTTTAGGGTTGGTTTTGGAAAGTCTTTCAACTTTGGCCAAATCCCGCTTCGTACGAAATTTTTTCACAGCGCTGTCTCCAAGTGTCCACAAAGAGCTGCTGCTTGAAACTGTCCACATGCACATCTCCCATACTGGTGTGCTCGTTTCACTACCTGGATTTTGGTTTCCACTTCTTTCTTGGAAATGACAAGCCTTCTTTCTGCATGCTACACACACCTTGTAGCAGTTTCAGCTTGAAGCATGTTGGTGCTCTCAAAACGCTGTGTAACTTCTGTAGGGTGTGTTACTCTCCAGCACTGAATACACTACTTAGAGCTCTTTAAACCACAGACACACAAACACATCTTTTTGTGAAAGGCCTGCTTCTGGTCCCTTGGAAATGTAAGGTTTTCAGGGAGAACATGAGGTCAATCATGGTTTTGCACTCTGCAACCAATAGAAATGTCCTTTTGTACATAGCCATCTGAAATTCACATCAAAATACCCTTCTTTTCTGGTTTCTTGAATGTTCTCAACACATTAGGAGAAAGATCGTGTTTGAGCAAGAGTGATGTAGTGTGCGTTTTCCTGGATTTCAAGTGATTTGGGAAACATACTCCTTGTTTTTCCACATTGTGTAAGAAACAACATTAGGCTTGCAAGAGATTGAAACAATGCATCCCAAAACATATTCCTGCAGTGAAAACACATGTTTCTACTAAGACTTTGAAGGAGCAAGCAAAAGCCTAGTGGCAGAGTGTTCTTTCAGAGAGAAACACATGCATTTCATCCTTCTGGAGTGAGTTTTCAGCCTGGAATTCATTTGCATTTTGTACTGTGCAGAATGTAGCTACCTGCTCGGGGGTTGTCTCATAGAAGCACCTTTCCTGTAGGAGATTGTTGCAACATTCATTGTTTGGCTAAGTTCTTTAGGGTTGGTTTTGGAAGGTCTTTCAACTTTGGCCAAATCCCGCTTCGTACGAAATTTTTTCACAGCGCTGTCTCCAAGTGTCCACAAAGAGCTGCTGCTTGAAACTGTCCACATGCACATCTCCCATACTGGTGTGCTCGTTTCACTACCTGGATTTTGGTTTCCACTTCTTTCTTGGAAATGACAAGCCTTCTTTCTGCATGCTACACACAACTTGTAGCAGTTTCAGCTTGAAGCATGTTGGTGCTCTCAAAACGCTGTGTAACTTCTGTAGGGTGTGTTACTCTCCAGCACTGAATACACTACTTAGAGCTCCTTTCACCACAGACACGCAAACACATCTTTCTGTGAAAGTTCTACCTCAGGTCACTTGGAAATGTAAGGTTTTCAGGGAGAACATGAGGTCAATCATGGTTTTGCACTCTGCAACCAATAGAAATGTCCTTTTGTACATAGCCTTCTGAAATTCACATCAAAATACCCTTCTTTTCTGGTTTCTTGAATGTTCTCAACACATTAGGAGAAAGATCGTGTTTGAGCAAGAGTGATGTAGTGTGCGTTTTCCTGGATTACAAGTGATTTGGGAAACATACTCCTTGCTTTTCCACATTGTGTAAGAAACAAAATTAGGCTTTCAAGAGATTGAAACAATGCATCCCAAAACATATTCCTGCAGTGAAAACACATGTTTCTACAAAGACTTTGAAGGAGCAAGCCAAAGCCTAGTGGCAGAGTGTTCTTTCAGAGAGAAACACATGCATTTCATCCTTCTGGAGTGAGTCTTCAGCCTGGAATTCATTTGCATTTTGTACTGTGCAGAATGTAGCTACCTGCTCGGGGGTTGTCTCATAGAAGCGCCTTTCCTGTAGGAGCTTGTTGCAACATTCATTGTTTGGCTAAGTTCTTTAGGGTTGGTTTTGGAAGGTCTTTCAACTTTGGCCAAATCCCGCTTCGTACGAAATTTTTTCACAGCGCTGTCTCCAACTGTCCACAAAGAGCTGCTGCTTGAAACTGTCCACATGCACATCTCCCATACTGGTGTGCTCGTTTCACTACCTGGATTTTGGTTTCCACTTCTTTCTTTGAAATGACAAGCCTTCTTTCTGCATGCTACGCACACCTTGTAGCAGTTTCAGCTTGAAGCATGTTGGTGCTCTCAAATCGCTGTGTAACTTCTGTAGGGTGTGTTACTCTCCAGCACTGAATACACTACTTAGAGCTCCTTTCACCACAGACACGCAAACACATCTTTCTGTGAAAGTTCTACCTCAGGTCACTTGGAAATGTAAGGTTTTCAGGGAGAACATGAGGTCAATCATGGTTTTGCACTCTGCAACCAATAGAAATGTCCTTTTGTACATAGCCTTCTGAAATTCACATCAAAATACCCTTCTTTTTTGGTTTCTTGAATGTTCTCAACACATTAGGAGAAAGATCGTGTTTGAGCAAGAGTGATGTAGTGTGCGTTTTCCTGGATTTCAAGTGATTTGGGAAGCATACTCCTTGTTTTTCCACATTGTGTAAGAAACAACATTAGGCTTGCAAGAGATTGAAACAATGCATCCCAAAACATATTCCTGCAGTGAAAACACATGTTTCTACAAAGGCTTTGAAGGAGCAAGCCAAAGCCTAGTGGCAGAGTGTTCTTTCAGAGAGAAACACATGCATTTCATCCTTCTGGAGTGAGTCTTCAGCCTGGAATTCATTTGCATTTTGTACTGTGCAGAATGTAGCTACCTGCTCGGGGGTTGTCTCATAGAAGCGCCTTTCCTGTAGGAGCTTGTTGCAACATTCATTGTTTGGCTAAGTTCTTTAGGGTTGGTTTTGGAAGGTCTTTCAACTTTGGCCAAATCCCGCTTCGTACGAAATTTTTTCACAGCGCTGTCTCCAAGTGTCCACAAAGAGCTGCTGCTTGAAACTGTCCACATGCACATCTCCCATACTGGTGTGCTCGTTTCACTACCTGGATTTTGGTTTCCACTCCTTTCTTGGAAATGACAAGCCTTCTTTCTGCATGCTACACACACCTTGTAGCAGTTTCAGCTTGAAGCATGTTGGTGCTCTCAAAACGCTGTGTAACTTCTGTAGGGTGTGTTACTCTCCAGCACTGAATACACTACTTAGAGCTCCTTTCACCACAGACACGCAAACACATCTTTCTGTGAAAGTTCTACCTCAGGTCACTTGGAAATGTAATGTTTTCATGGAGAACATGAGGTCAATCATGGTTTTGCACTCTGCAACCAATAGAAATGTCCTTTTGTACATAGCCTTCTGAAATTCACATCAAAATACCCTTCTTTTCTGGTTTCTTGAATGTTCTCAACACATTAGGAGAAAGATCGTGTTTGAGCAAGAGTGATGTAGTGTGCGTTTTCCTGGATTTCAAGTGATTTGGGAAACATACTCCTTGTTTTTCCACATTGTGTAAGAAACAACATTAGGCTTGCAAGAGATTGAAACAATGCATCCCAAAACATATTCCTGCAGTGAAAACACATGTTTCTACAAAGACTTTGAAGGAGCAAGCCAAAGCCTAGTGGCAGAGTGTTCTTTCAGAGAGAAACACATGCATTTCATCCTTCTGGAGTGAGTCTTCAGCCTGGAATTCATTTGCATTTTGTACTGTGCAGAATGTAGCTACCTGCTCGGGGGTTGTCTCATAGAAGCGCCTTTCCTGTAGGAGCTTGTTGCAACATTCATTGTTTGGCTAAGTTCTTTAGGGTTGGTTTTGGAAGGTCTTTCAAGTTTGGCCAAATCCCGCTTCGTACGAAATTTTTTCACAGCGCTGTCTCCAAGTGTCCACAAAGAGCTGCTGCTTGAAACTGTCCACATGCACATCTCCCATACTGGTGTGCTCGTTTCACTACCTGGATTTTGGTTTCCACTTCTTTCTTGGAAATGACAAGCCTTCTTTCTGCATGCTACACACACCTTGTAGCAGTTTCAGCTTGAAGCATGTTGGTGCTCTCAAAACGCTGTGTAACTTCTGTAGGGTGTGTTACTCTCCAGCACTGAATACACTACTTAGAGCTCCTTTCACCACAGACACGCAAACACATCTTTCTGTGAAAGTTCTACCTCAGGTCACTTGGAAATGTAAGGTTTTCAGGGAGAACATGAGGTCAATCATGGTTTTGCACTCTGCAACCAATAGAAATGTCCTTTTGTACATAGCCTTCTGAAATTCACATCAAAATACCCTTCTTTTCTGGTTTCTTGAATGTTCTCAACACATTAGGAGAAAGATCGTGTTTGAGCAAGAGTGATGTAGTGTGCGTTTTCCTGGATTTCAAGTGATTTGGGAAACATACTCCTTGTTTTTCCACATTGTGTAAGAAACAACATTAGGCTTTCAAGAGATTGAAACAATGCATCCCAAAACATATTCCTGCAGTGAAAACACATGTTTCTACAAAGACTTTGAAGGAGCAAGCCAAAGCCTAGTGGCAGAGTGTTCTTTCAGAGAGAAACACATGCATTTCATCCTTCTGGAGTGAGTTTTCAGCCTGGAATTCATTTGCATTTTGTACTGTGCAGAATGTAGCTACCTGCTCGGGGGTTGTCTCCTAGAAGCACCTTTCCTGTAGGAGCTTGTTGCAACATTCATTGTTTGGCTAAGTTCTTTAGGGTTGGTTTTGGAAGGTCTTTCAACTTTGGCCAAATCCCGCTTCGTACGAAATTTTTTCACAGCGCTGTCTCCAAGTGTCCACAAAGAGCTGCTGCTTGAAACTGTCCACATGCACATCTCCCATACTGGTGTGCTCGTTTCACTACCTGGATTTTGGTTTCCACTTCTTTCTTTGAAATGACAAGCCTTCTTTCTGCATGCTACACACACCTTGTAGCAGTTTCAGCTTGAAGCATGTTGGTGCTCTCAAATCGCTGTGTAACTTCTGTAGGGTGTGTTACTCTCCAGCACTGAATACACTACTTAGAGCTCCTTTCACCACAGACACGCAAACACATCTTTCTGTGAAAGTTCTACCTCAGGTCACTTGGAAATGTAAGGTTTTCAGGGAGAACATGAGGTCAATCATGGTTTTGCACTCTGCAACCAATAGAAATGTCCTTTTGTACATAGCCTTCTGAAATTCACATCAAAATACCCTTCTTTTCTGGTTTCTTGAATGTTCTCAACACATTAGGAGAAAGATCGTGTTTGAGCAAGAGTGATGTAGTGTGCGTTTTCCTGGATTTCAAGTGATTTGGGAAGCATACTCCTTGTTTTTCCACATTGTGTAAGAAACAACATTAGGCTTTCAAGAGATTGAAACAATGCATCCCAAAACATATTCCTGCAGTGAAAACACATGTTTCTACAAAGACTTTGAAGGAGCAAGCCAAAGCCTAGTGGCAGAGTGTTCTTTCAGAGAGAAACACATGCATTTCATCCTTCTGGAGTGAGTCTTCAGCCTGGAATTCATTTGCATTTTGTACTGTGCAGAATGTAGCTACCTGTTCGGGGGTTGTCTCATAGAAGCGCCTTTCCTGTAGGAGCTTGTTGCAACATTCATTGTTTGGCTAAGTTCTTTAGGGTTGGTTTTGGAAGGTCTTTCAACTTTGGCCAAATCCCGCTTCGTACGAAATTTTTTCACAGCGCTGTCTCCAAGTGTCCACAAAGAGCTGCTGCTTGAAACTGTCCACATGCACATCTCCCATACTGGTGTGCTCATTTCACTACCTGGATTTTGGTTTCCACTCCTTTCTTGGAAATGACAAGCCTTCTTTCTGCATGCTACACACACCTTGTAGCAGTTTCAGCTTGAAGCATGTTGGTGCTCTCAAAACGCTGTGTAACTTCTGTAGGGTGTGTTACTCTCCAGCACTGAATACACTACTTAGAGCTCCTTTCACCACAGACACGCAAACACATCTTTCTGTGAAAGTTCTACCTCAGGTCACTTGGAAATGTAAGGTTTTCATGGAGAACATGAGGTCAATCATGGTTTTGCACTCTGCAACCAATAGAAATGTCCTTTTGTACATAGCCTTCTGAAATTCACATCAAAATACCCTTCTTTTCTGGTTTCTTGAATGTTCTCAACACATTAGGAGAAAGATCGTGTTTGAGCAAGAGTGATGTAGTGTGCGTTTTCCTGGATTTCAAGTGATTTGGGAAGCATACTCCTTGTTTTTCCACATTGTGTAAGAAACAACATTAGGCTTGCAAGAGATTGAAACAATGCATCCCAAAACATATTCCTGCAGTGAAAACACATGTTTCTACAAAGACTTTGAAGGAGCAAGCCAAAGCCTAGTGGCAGAGTGTTCTTTCAGAGAGAAACACATGCATTTCATCCTTCTGGAGTGAGTCTTCAGCCTGGAATTCATTTGCATTTTGTACTGTGCAGAATGTAGCTACCTGCTCGGGGGTTGTCTCATAGAAGCGCCTTTCCTGTAGGAGCTTGTTGCAACATTCATTGTTTGGCTAAGTTCTTTAGGGTTGGTTTTGGAAGGTCTTTCAACTTTGGCCAAATCCCGCTTCGTACGAAATTTTTTCACAGCGCTGTCTCCAAGTGTCCACAAAGAGCTGCTGCTTGAAACTGTCCACATGCACATCTCCCATACTGGTGTGCTCGTTTCACTACCTGGATTTTGGTTTCCACTTCTTTCTTGGAAATGACAAGCCTTCTTTCTGCATGCTACACACACCTTGTAGCAGTTTCAGCTTGAAGCATGTTGGTGCTCTCAAAACGCTGTGTAACTTCTGTAGGGTGTGTTACTCTCCAGCACTGAATACACTACTTAGAGCTCCTTTCACCACAGACACGCAAACACATCTTTCTGTGAAAGTTCTACCTCAGGTCACTTGGAAATGTAAGGTTTTCATGGAGAACATGAGGTCAATCATGGTTTTGCACTCTGCAACCAATAGAAATGTCCTTTTGTACATAGCCTTCTGAAATTCACATCAAAATACCCTTCTTTTCTGGTTTATTGAATGTTCTCAACACATTAGGAGAAAGATCGTGTTTGAGCAAGAGTGATGTAGTGTGCGTTTTCCTGGATTTCAAGTGATTTGGGAAACATACTCCTTGTTTTTCCACATTGTGTAAGAAACAACATTAGGCTTTCAAGAGATTGAAACAATGCATCCCAAAACATATTCCTGCAGTGAAAACACATGTTTCTACAAAGACTTTGAAGGAGCAAGCAAAAGCCTAGTGGCAGAGTGTTCTTTCAGAGAGAAACACATGCATTTCATCCTTCTGGAGTGAGTCTTCAGCCTGGAATTCATTTGCATTTTGTACTGTGCAGAATGTAGCTACCTGCTCGGGGGTTGTCTCATAGAAGCACCTTTCCTGTAGGAGCTTGTTGCAACATTCATTGTTTGGCTAAGTTCTTTAGGGTTGGTTTTGGAAGGTCTTTCAACTTTGGCCAAATCCCGCTTTTTACGAAATTTTTTCACAGCGCTGTCTCCAAGTGTCCACAAAGAGCTGCTGCTTGAAACTGTCCACATGCACATCTCCCATACTGGTGTGCTCGTTTCACTACCTGGATTTTGGTTTCCACTTCTTTCTTGGAAATGACAAGCCTTCTTTCTGCATGCTACACACACCTTGTAGCAGTTTCAGCTTGAAGCATGTTGGTGCTCTCAAAACGCTGTGTAACTTCTGTAGGGTGTGTTACTCTCCAGCACTGAATACACTACTTAGAGCTCCTTTCACCACAGACACGCAAACACATCTTTCTGTGAAAGTTCTACCTCAGGTCACTTGGAAATGTAAGGTTTTCATGGAGAACATGAGGTCAATCATGGTTTTGCACTCTGCAACCAATAGAAATGTCCTTTTGTACATAGCCTTCTGAAATTCACATCAAAATACCCTTCTTTTCTGGTTTCTTGAATGTTCTCAACACATTAGGAGAAAGATCGTGTTTGAGCAAGAGTGATGTAGTGTGCGTTTTCCTGGATTTCAAGTGATTTGGGAAACATACTCCTTGTTTTTCCACATTGTGTAAGAAACAACATTAGGCTTTCAAGAGATTGAAACAATGCATCCCAAAACATATTCCTGCAGTGAAAACACATGTTTCTACAAAGACTTTGAAGGAGCAAGCAAAAGCCTAGTGGCAGAGTGTTGTTTCAGAGAGAAACACATGCATTTCATCCTTCTGGAGTGAGTCTTCAGCCTGGAATTCATTTGCATTTTGTACTGTGCAGAATGTAGCTACCTGCTCGGGGGTTGTCTCATAGAAGCGCCTTTCCTGTAGGAGCTTGTTGCAACATTCATTGTTTGGCTAAGTTCTTTAGGGTTGGTTTTGGAAGGTCTTTCAACTTTGGCCAAATCCCGCTTCGTACGAAATTTTTTCACAGCGCTGTCTCCAAGTGTCCACAAAGAGCTGCTGCTTGAAACTGTCCACATGCACATCTCCCATACTGGTGTGCTCGTTTCACTACCTGGATTTTGGTTTCCACTTCTTTCTTGGAAATGACAAGCCTTCTTTCTGCATGCTACACACAACTTGTAGCAGTTTCAGCTTGAAGCATGTTGGTGCTCTCAAAACGCTGTGTAACTTCTGTAGGGTGTGTTACTCTCCAGCACTGAATACACTACTTAGAGCTCCTTTCACCACAGACACGCAAACACATCTTTCTGTGAAAGTTCTACCTCAGGTCACTTGGAAATGTAAGGTTTTCAGGGAGAACATGAGGTCAATCATGGTTTTGCACTCTGCAACCAATAGAAATGTCCTTTTGTACATAGCCTTCTGAAATTCACATCAAAATACCCTTCTTTTCTGGTTTCTTGAATGTTCTCAACACATTAGGAGAAAGATCGTGTTTGAGCAAGAGTGATGTAGTGTGCGTTTTCCTGGATTACAAGTGATTTGGGAAACATACTCCTTGCTTTTCCACATTGTGTAAGAAACAACATTAGGCTTTCAAGAGATTGAAACAATGCATCCCAAAACATATTCCTGCAGTGAAAACACATGTTTCTACAAAGACTTTGAAGGAGCAAGCCAAAGCCTAGTGGCAGAGTGTTCTTTCAGAGAGAAACACATGCATTTCATCCTTCTGGAGTGAGTCTTCAGCCTGGAATTCATTTGCATTTTGTACTGTGCAGAATGTAGCTACCTGCTCGGGGGTTGTCTCATAGAAGCGCCTTTCCTGTAGGAGCTTGTTGCAACATTCATTGTTTGGCTAAGTTCTTTAGGGTTGGTTTTGGAAGGTCTTTCAACTTTGGCCAAATCCCGCTTCGTACGAAATTTTTTCACAGCGCTGTCTCCAACTGTCCACAAAGAGCTGCTGCTTGAAACTGTCCACATGCACATCTCCCATACTGGTGTGCTCGTTTCACTACCTGGATTTTGGTTTCCACTTCTTTCTTTGAAATGACAAGCCTTCTTTCTGCATGCTACGCACACCTTGTAGCAGTTTCAGCTTGAAGCATGTTGGTGCTCTCAAATCGCTGTGTAACTTCTGTAGGGTGTGTTACTCTCCAGCACTGAATACACTACTTAGAGCTCCTTTCACCACAGACACGCAAACACATCTTTCTGTGAAAGTTCTACCTCAGGTCACTTGGAAATGTAAGGTTTTCAGGGAGAACATGAGGTCAATCATGGTTTTGCACTCTGCAACCAATAGAAATGTCCTTTTGTACATAGCCTTCTGAAATTCACATCAAAATACCCTTCTTTTTTGGTTTCTTGAATGTTCTCAACACATTAGGAGAAAGATCGTGTTTGAGCAAGAGTGATGTAGTGTGCGTTTTCCTGGATTTCAAGTGATTTGGGAAGCATACTCCTTGTTTTTCCACATTGTGTAAGAAACAACATTAGGCTTGCAAGAGATTGAAACAATGCATCCCAAAACATATTCCTGCAGTGAAAACACATGTTTCTACAAAGGCTTTGAAGGAGCAAGCCAAAGCCTAGTGGCAGAGTGTTCTTTCAGAGAGAAACACATGCATTTCATCCTTCTGGAGTGAGTCTTCAGCCTGGAATTCATTTGCATTTTGTACTGTGCAGAATGTAGCTACCTGCTCGGGGGTTGTCTCATAGAAGCGCCTTTCCTGTAGGAGCTTGTTGCAACATTCATTGTTTGGCTAAGTTCTTTAGGGTTGGTTTTGGAAGGTCTTTCAACTTTGGCCAAATCCCGCTTCGTACGAAATTTTTTCACAGCGCTGTCTCCAAGTGTCCACAAAGAGCTGCTGCTTGAAACTGTCCACATGCACATCTCCCATACTGGTGTGCTCGTTTCACTACCTGGATTTTGGTTTCCACTCCTTTCTTGGAAATGACAAGCCTTCTTTCTGCATGCTACACACACCTTGTAGCAGTTTCAGCTTGAAGCATGTTGGTGCTCTCAAAACGCTGTGTAACTTCTGTAGGGTGTGTTACTCTCCAGCACTGAATACACTACTTAGAGCTCCTTTCACCACAGACACGCAAACACATCTTTCTGTGAAAGTTCTACCTCAGGTCACTTGGAAATGTAATGTTTTCATGGAGAACATGAGGTCAATCATGGTTTTGCACTCTGCAACCAATAGAAATGTCCTTTTGTACATAGCCTTCTGAAATTCACATCAAAATACCCTTCTTTTCTGGTTTCTTGAATGTTCTAAACACATTAGGAGAAAGATCGTGTTTGAGCAAGAGTGATGTAGTGTGCGTTTTCCTGGATTTCAAGTGATTTGGGAAACATACTCCTTGTTTTTCCACATTGTGTAAGAAACAACATTAGGCTTGCAAGAGATTGAAACAATGCATCCCAAAACATATTCCTGCAGTGAAAACACATGTTTCTACAAAGACTTTGAAGGAGCAAGCCAAAGCCTAGTGGCAGAGTGTTCTTTCAGAGAGAAACACATGCATTTCATCCTTCTGGAGTGAGTCTTCAGCCTGGAATTCATTTGCATTTTGTACTGTGCAGAATGTAGCTACCTGCTCGGGGGTTGTCTCATAGAAGCGCCTTTCCTGTAGGAGCTTGTTGCAACATTCATTGTTTGGCTAAGTTCTTTAGGGTTGGTTTTGGAAGGTCTTTCAACTTTGGCCAAATCCCGCTTCGTACGAAATTTTTTCACAGCGCTGTCTCCAAGTGTCCACAAAGAGCTGCTGCTTGAAACTGTCCACATGCACATCTCCCATACTGGTGTGCTCGTTTCACTACCTGGATTTTGGTTTCCACTTCTTTCTTGGAAATGACAAGCCTTCTTTCTGCATGCTACACACACCTTGTAGCAGTTTCAGCTTGAAGCATGTTGGTGCTCTCAAAACGCTGTGTAACTTCTGTAGGATGTGTTACTCTCCAGCACTGAATACACTACTTAGAGCTCCTTTCACCACAGACACGCAAACACATCTTTCTGTGAAAGTTCTACCTCAGGTCACTTGGAAATGTAAGGTTTTCAGGGAGAACATGAGGTCAATCATGGTTTTGCACTCTGCAACCAATAGAAATGTCCTTTTGTACATAGCCTTCTGAAATTCACATCAAAATACCCTTCTTTTCTGGTTTCTTGAATGTTCTCAACACATTAGGAGAAAGATCGTGTTTGAGCAAGAGTGATGTAGTGTGCGTTTTCCTGGATTTCAAGTGATTTGGGAAACATACTCCTTGTTTTTCCACATTGTGTAAGAAACAACATTAGGCTTGCAAGAGATTGAAACAATGCATCCCAAAACATATTCCTGCAGTGAAAACACATGTTTCTACAAAGACTTTGAAGGAGCAAGCCAAAGCCTAGTGGCAGAGTGTTCTTTCAGAGAGAAACACATGCATTTCATCCTTCTGGAGTGAGTTTTCAGCCTGGAATTCATTTGCATTTTGTACTGTGCAGAATGTAGCTACCTGCTCGGGGGTTGTCTCCTAGAAGCACCTTTCCTGTAGGAGCTTGTTGCAACATTCATTGTTTGGCTAAGTTCTTTAGGGTTGGTTTTGGAAGGTCTTTCAACTTTGGCCAAATCCCGCTTCGTACGAAATTTTTTCACAGCGCTGTCTCCAAGTGTCCACAAAGAGCTGCTGCTTGAAACTGTCCACATGCACATCTCCCATACTGGTGTGCTCGTTTCACTACCTGGATTTTGGTTTCCACTTCTTTCTTTGAAATGACAAGCCTTCTTTCTGCATGCTACACACCTTGTAGCAGTTTCAGCTTGAAGCATGTTGGTGCTCTCAAAACGCTGTGTAACTTCTGTAGGGTGTGTTACTCTCCAGCACTGAATACACTACTTAGAGCTCCTTTCACCACAGACACGCAAACACATCTTTCTGTGAAAGTTCTACCTCAGGTCACTTGGAAATGTAAGGTTTTCATGGAGAACATGAGGTCAATCATGGTTTTGCACTCTGCAACCAATAGAAATGTCCTTTTGTACATAGCCTTCTGAAATTCACATCAAAATACCCTTCTTTTCTGGTTTCTTGAATGTTCTCAACACATTAGGAGAAAGATCGTGTTTGAGCAAGAGTGATGTAGTGTGCGTTTTCCTGGATTTCAAGTGATTTGGGAAGCATACTCCTTGTTTTTCCACATTGTGTAAGAAACAACATTAGGCTTGCAAGAGATTGAAACAATGCATCCCAAAACATATTCCTGCAGTGAAAACACATGTTTCTACAAAGACTTTGAAGGAGCAAGCCAAAGCCTAGTGGCAGAGTGTTCTTTCAGAGAGAAACACATGCATTTCATCCTTCTGGAGTGAGTCTTCAGCCTGGAATTCATTTGCATTTTGTACTGTGCAGAATGTAGCTACCTGCTCGGGGGTTGTCTCATAGAAGCGCCTTTCCTGTAGGAGCTTGTTGCAACATTCATTGTTTGGCTAAGTTCTTTAGGGTTGGTTTTGGAAGGTCTTTCAACTTTGGCCAAATCCCGCTTCGTACGAAATTTTTTCACAGCGCTGTCTCCAAGTGTCCACAAAGAGCTGCTGCTTGAAACTGTCCACATGCACATCTCCCATACTGGTGTGCTCGTTTCACTACCTGGATTTTGGTTTCCACTTCTTTCTTGGAAATGACAAGCCTTCTTTCTGCATGCTACACACACCTTGTAGCAGTTTCAGCTTGAAGCATGTTGGTGCTCTCAAAACGCTGTGTAACTTCTGTAAGGTGTGTTACTCTCCAGCACTGAATACACTACTTAGAGCTCCTTTCACCACAGACACGCAAACACATCTTTCTGTGAAAGTTCTACCTCAGGTCACTTGGAAATGTAAGGTTTTCATGGAGAACATGAGGTCAATCATGGTTTTGCACTCTGCAACCAATAGAAATGTCCTTTTGTACATAGCCTTCTGAAATTCACATCAAAATACCCTTCTTTTCTGGTTTCTTGAATGTTCTCAACACATTAGGAGAAAGATCGTGTTTGAGCAAGAGTGATGTAGTGTGCGTTTTCCTGGATTTCAAGTGATTTGGGAAACATACTCCTTGTTTTTCCACATTGTGTAAGAAACAACATTAGGCTTTCAAGAGATTGAAACAATGCATCCCAAAACATATTCCTGCAGTGAAAACACATGTTTCTACAAAGACTTTGAAGGAGCAAGCCAAAGCCTAGTGGCAGAGTGTTCTTTCAGAGAGAAACACATGCATTTCATCCTTCTGGAGTGAGTCTTCAGCTTTGAATTCATTTGCATTTTGTACTGTGCAGAATGTAGCTACCTGCTCGGGGGTTGTCTCATAGAAGCGCCTTTCCTGTAGGAGCTTGTTGCAACATTCATTGTTTGGCTAAGTTCTTTAGGGTTGGTTTTGGAAGGTCTTTCAACTTTGGCCAAATCCCGCTTCGTACGAAATTTTTTCACAGCGCTGTCTCCAAGTGTCCACAAAGAGCTGCTGCTTGAAACTGTCCACATGCACATCTCCCATACTGGTGTGCTCGTTTCACTACCTGGATTTTGGTTTCCACTTCTTTCTTTGAAATGACAAGCCTTCTTTCTGCATGCTACACACACCTTGTAGCAGTTTCAGCTTGAAGCATGTTGGTGCTCTCAAAACGCTGTGTAACTTCTGTAAGGTGTGTTACTCTCCAGCACTGAATACACTACTTAGAGCTCCTTTCACCACAGACACGCAAACACATCTTTCTGTGAAAGTTCTACCTCAGGTCACTTGGAAATGTAAGGTTTTCATGGAGAACATGAGGTCAATCATGGTTTTGCACTCTGCAACCAATAGAAATGTCCTTTTGTACATAGCCTTCTGAAATTCACATCAAAATACCCTTCTTTTCTGGTTTCTTGAATGTTTTCAACACATTAGGAGAAAGATCGTGTTTGAGCAAGAGTGATGTAGTGTGCGTTTTCCTGGATTTCAAGTGATTTGGGAAGCATACTCCTTGTTTTTCCACATTGTGTAAGAAACAACATTAGGCTTGCAAGAGATTGAAACAACGCATCCCAAAACATATTCCTGCAGTGAAAACACATGTTTCTACAAAGACTTTGAAGGAGCAAGCCAAAGCCTAGTGGCAGAGTGTTCTTTCAGAGAGAAACACATGCATTTCATCCTTCTGGAGTGAGTCTTCAGCCTGGAATTCATTTGCATTTTGTACTGTGCAGAATGTAGCTACCTGCTCGGGGGTTGTCTCATAGAAGCGCCTTTCCTGTAGGAGCTTGTTGCAACATTCATTGTTTGGCTAAGTTCTTTAGGGTTGGTTTTGGAAGGTCTTTCAACTTTGGCCAAATCCCGCTTCGTACGAAATTTTTTCACAGCGCTGTCTCCAAGTGTCCACAAAGAGCTGCTGCTTGAAACTGTCCACATGCACATCTCCCATACTGGTGTGCTCGTTTCACTACCTGGATTTTGGTTTCCACTCCTTTCTTGGAAATGACAAGCCTTCTTTCTGCATGCTACACACACCTTGTAGCAGTTTCAGCTTGAAGCATGTTGGTGCTCTCAAAACGCTGTGTAACTTCTGTAGGGTGTGTTACTCTCCAGCACTGAATACACTACTTAGAGCTCCTTTCACCACAGACACGCAAACACATCTTTCTGTGAAAGTTCTACCTCAGGTCACTTGGAAATGTAAGGTTTTCAGGGAGAACATGAGGTCAATCATGGTTTTGCACTCTGCAACCAATAGAAATGTCCTTTTGTACATAGCCTTCTGAAATTCACATCAAAATACCCTTCTTTTCTGGTTTCTTGAATGTTCTCAACACATTAGGAGAAAGATCGTGTTTGAGCAAGAGTGATGTAGTGTGCGTTTTCCTGGATTTCAAGTGATTTGGGAAACATACTCCTTGTTTTTCCACATTGTGTAAGAAACAACATTAGGCTTTCAAGAGATTGAAACAATGCATCCCAAAACATATTCCTGCAGTGAAAACACATGTTTCTACAAAGACTTTGAAGGAGCAAGCCAAAGCCTAGTGGCAGAGTGTTCTTTCAGAGAGAAACACATGCATTTCATCCTTCTGGAGTGAGTCTTCAGCTTTGAATTCATTTGCATTTTGTACTGTGCAGAATGTAGCTACCTGCTCGGGGGTTGTCTCATAGAAGCGCCTTTCCTGTAGGAGCTTGTTGCAACATTCATTGTTTGGCTAAGTTCTTTAGGGTTGGTTTTGGAAGGTCTTTCAACTTTGGCCAAATCCCGCTTCGTACGAAATTTTTTCACAGCGCTGTCTCCAAGTGTCCACAAAGAGCTGCTGCTTGAAACTGTCCACATGCACATCTCCCATACTGGTGTGCTCGTTTCACTACCTGGATTTTGGTTTCCACTTCTTTCTTTGAAATGACAAGCCTTCTTTCTGCATGCTACACACACCTTGTAGCAGTTTCAGCTTGAAGCATGTTGGTGCTCTCAAAACGCTGTGTAACTTCTGTAAGGTGTGTTACTCTCCAGCACTGAATACACTACTTAGAGCTCCTTTCACCACAGACACGCAAACACATCTTTCTGTGAAAGTTCTACCTCAGGTCACTTGGAAATGTAAGGTTTTCATGGAGAACATGAGGTCAATCATGGTTTTGCACTCTGCAACCAATAGAAATGTCCTTTTGTACATAGCCTTCTGAAATTCACATCAAAATACCCTTCTTTTCTGGTTTCTTGAATGTTTTCAACACATTAGGAGAAAGATCGTGTTTGAGCAAGAGTGATGTAGTGTGCGTTTTCCTGGATTTCAAGTGATTTGGGAAGCATACTCCTTGTTTTTCCACATTGTGTAAGAAACAACATTAGGCTTGCAAGAGATTGAAACAACGCATCCCAAAACATATTCCTGCAGTGAAAACACATGTTTCTACAAAGACTTTGAAGGAGCAAGCCAAAGCCTAGTGGCAGAGTGTTCTTTCAGAGAGAAACACATGCATTTCATCCTTCTGGAGTGAGTCTTCAGCCTGGAATTCATTTGCATTTTGTACTGTGCAGAATGTAGCTACCTGCTCGGGGGTTGTCTCATAGAAGCGCCTTTCCTGTAGGAGCTTGTTGCAACATTCATTGTTTGGCTAAGTTCTTTAGGGTTGGTTTTGGAAGGTCTTTCAACTTTGGCCAAATCCCGCTTCGTACGAAATTTTTTCACAGCGCTGTCTCCAAGTGTCCACAAAGAGCTGCTGCTTGAAACTGTCCACATGCACATCTCCCATACTGGTGTGCTCGTTTCACTACCTGGATTTTGGTTTCCACTCCTTTCTTGGAAATGACAAGCCTTCTTTCTGCATGCTACACACACCTTGTAGCAGTTTCAGCTTGAAGCATGTTGGTGCTCTCAAAACGCTGTGTAACTTCTGTAGGGTGTGTTACTCTCCAGCACTGAATACACTACTTAGAGCTCCTTTCACCACAGACACGCAAACACATCTTTCTGTGAAAGTTCTACCTCAGGTCACTTGGAAATGTAAGGTTTTCAGGGAGAACATGAGGTCAATCATGGTTTTGCACTCTGCAACCAATAGAAATGTCCTTTTGTACATAGCCTTCTGAAATTCACATCAAAATACCCTTCTTTTCTGGTTTCTTGAATGTTCTCAACACATTAGGAGAAAGATCGTGTTTGAGCAAGAGTGATGTAGTGTGCGTTTTCCTGGATTACAAGTGATTTGGGAAACATACTCCTTGCTTTTCCACATTGTGTAAGAAACAACATTAGGCTTTCAAGAGATTGAAACAATGCATCCCAAAACATATTCCTGCAGTGAAAACACATGTTTCTACAAAGACTTTGAAGGAGCAAGCCAAAGCCTAGTGGCAGAGTGTTCTTTCAGAGAGAAACACATGCATTTCATCCTTCTGGAGTGAGTCTTCAGCCTGGAATTCATTTGCATTTTGTACTGTGCAGAATGTAGCTACCTGCTCGGGGGTTGTCTCATAGAAGCGCCTTTCCTGTAGGAGCTTGTTGCAACATTCATTGTTTGGCTAAGTTCTTTAGGGTTGGTTTTGGAAGGTCTTTCAACTTTGGCCAAATCCCGCTTCGTACGAAATTTTTTCACAGCGCTGTCTCCAACTGTCCACAAAGAGCTGCTGCTTGAAACTGTCCACATGCACATCTCCCATACTGGTGTGCTCGTTTCACTACCTGGATTTTGGTTTCCACTTCTTTCTTTGAAATGACAAGCCTTCTTTCTGCATGCTACGCACACCTTGTAGCAGTTTCAGCTTGAAGCATGTTGGTGCTCTCAAATCGCTGTGTAACTTCTGTAGGGTGTGTTACTCTCCAGCACTGAATACACTACTTAGAGCTCCTTTCACCACAGACACGCAAACACATCTTTCTGTGAAAGTTCTACCTCAGGTCACTTGGAAATGTAAGGTTTTCAGGGAGAACATGAGGTCAATCATGGTTTTGCACTCTGCAACCAATAGAAATGTCCTTTTGTACATAGCCTTCTGAAATTCACATCAAAATACCCTTCTTTTTTGGTTTCTTGAATGTTCTCAACACATTAGGAGAAAGATCGTGTTTGAGCAAGAGTGATGTAGTGTGCGTTTTCCTGGATTTCAAGTGATTTGGGAAGCATACTCCTTGTTTTTCCACATTGTGTAAGAAACAACATTAGGCTTGCAAGAGATTGAAACAATGCATCCCAAAACATATTCCTGCAGTGAAAACACATGTTTCTACAAAGGCTTTGAAGGAGCAAGCCAAAGCCTAGTGGCAGAGTGTTCTTTCAGAGAGAAACACATGCATTTCATCCTTCTGGAGTGAGTCTTCAGCCTGGAATTCATTTGCATTTTGTACTGTGCAGAATGTAGCTACCTGCTCGGGGGTTGTCTCATAGAAGCGCCTTTCCTGTAGGAGCTTGTTGCAACATTCATTGTTTGGCTAAGTTCTTTAGGGTTGGTTTTGGAAGGTCTTTCAACTTTGGCCAAATCCCGCTTCGTACGAAATTTTTTCACAGCGCTGTCTCCAAGTGTCCACAAAGAGCTGCTGCTTGAAACTGTCCACATGCACATCTCCCATACTGGTGTGCTCGTTTCACTACCTGGATTTTGGTTTCCACTCCTTTCTTGGAAATGACAAGCCTTCTTTCTGCATGCTACACACACCTTGTAGCAGTTTCAGCTTGAAGCATGTTGGTGCTCTCAAAACGCTGTGTAACTTCTGTAGGGTGTGTTACTCTCCAGCACTGAATACACTACTTAGAGCTCCTTTCACCACAGACACGCAAACACATCTTTCTGTGAAAGTTCTACCTCAGGTCACTTGGAAATGTAATGTTTTCATGGAGAACATGAGGTCAATCATGGTTTTGCACTCTGCAACCAATAGAAATGTCCTTTTGTACATAGCCTTCTGAAATTCACATCAAAATACCCTTCTTTTCTGGTTTCTTGAATGTTCTCAACACATTAGGAGAAAGATCGTGTTTGAGCAAGAGTGATGTAGTGTGCGTTTTCCTGGATTTCAAGTGATTTGGGAAACATACTCCTTGTTTTTCCACATTGTGTAAGAAACAACATTAGGCTTGCAAGAGATTGAAACAATGCATCCCAAAACATATTCCTGCAGTGAAAAAACATGTTTCTACAAAGACTTTGAAGGAGCAAGCCAAAGCCTAGTGGCAGAGTGTTCTTTCAGAGAGAAACACATGCATTTCATCCTTCTGGAGTGAGTCTTCAGCCTGGAATTCATTTGCATTTTGTACTGTGCAGAATGTAGCTACCTGCTCGGGGGTTGTCTCATAGAAGCGCCTTTCCTGTAGGAGCTTGTTGCAACATTCATTGTTTGGCTAAGTTCTTTAGGGTTGGTTTTGGAAGGTCTTTCAACTTTGGCCAAATCCCGCTTCGTACGAAATTTTTTCACAGCGCTGTCTCCAAGTGTCCACAAAGAGCTGCTGCTTGAAACTGTCCACATGCACATCTCCCATACTGGTGTGCTCGTTTCACTACCTGGATTTTGGTTTCCACTTCTTTCTTGGAAATGACAAGCCTTCTTTCTGCATGCTACACACACCTTGTAGCAGTTTCAGCTTGAAGCATGTTGGTGCTCTCAAAACGCTGTGTAACTTCTGTAGGGTGTGTTACTCTCCAGCACTGAATACACTACTTAGAGCTCCTTTCACCACAGACACGCAAACACATCTTTCTGTGAAAGTTCTACCTCAGGTCACTTGGAAATGTAAGGTTTTCAGGGAGAACATGAGGTCAATCATGGTTTTGCACTCTGCAACCAATAGAAATGTCCTTTTGTACATAGCCTTCTGAAATTCACATCAAAATACCCTTCTTTTCTGGTTTCTTGAATGTTCTCAACACATTAGGAGAAAGATCGTGTTTGAGCAAGAGTGATGTAGTGTGCGTTTTCCTGGATTTCAAGTGATTTGGGAAACATACTCCTTGTTTTTCCACATTGTGTAAGAAACAACATTAGGCTTTCAAGAGATTGAAACAATGCATCCCAAAACATATTCCTGCAGTGAAAACACATGTTTCTACAAAGACTTTGAAGGAGCAAGCCAAAGCCTAGTGGCAGAGTGTTCTTTCAGAGAGAAACACATGCATTTCATCCTTCTGGAGTGAGTTTTCAGCCTGGAATTCATTTGCATTTTGTACTGTGCAGAATGTAGCTACCTGCTCGGGGGTTGTCTCCTAGAAGCACCTTTCCTGTAGGAGCTTGTTGCAACATTCATTGTTTGGCTAAGTTCTTTAGGGTTGGTTTTGGAAGGTCTTTCAACTTTGGCCAAATCCCGCTTCGTACGAAATTTTTTCACAGCGCTGTCTCCAAGTGTCCACAAAGAGCTGCTGCTTGAAACTGTCCACATGCACATCTCCCATACTGGTGTGCTCGTTTCACTACCTGGATTTTGGTTTCCACTTCTTTCTTTGAAATGACAAGCCTTCTTTCTGCATGCTACACACACCTTGTAGCAGTTTCAGCTTGAAGCATGTTGGTGCTCTAAAATCGCTGTGTAACTTCTGTAGGGTGTGTTACTCTCCAGCACTGAATACACTACTTAGAGCTCCTTTCACCACAGACACGCAAACACATCTTTCTGTGAAAGTTCTACCTCAGGTCACTTGGAAATGTAAGGTTTTCAGGGAGAACATGAGGTCAATCATGGTTTTGCACTCTGCAACCAATAGAAATGTCCTTTTGTACATAGCCTTCTGAAATTCACATCAAAATACCCTTCTTTTCTGGTTTCTTGAATGTTCTCAACACATTAGGAGAAAGATCGTGTTTGAGCAAGAGTGATGTAGTGTGCGTTTTCCTGGATTTCAAGTGATTTGGGAAGCATACTCCTTGTTTTTCCACATTGTGTAAGAAACAACATTAGGCTTTCAAGAGATTGAAACAATGCATCCCAAAACATATTCCTGCAGTGAAAACACATGTTTCTACAAAGACTTTGAAGGAGCAAGCCAAAGCCTAGTGGCAGAGTGTTCTTTCAGAGAGAAACACATGCATTTCATCCTTCTGGAGTGAGTCTTCAGCCTGGAATTCATTTGCATTTTGTACTGTGCAGAATGTAGCTACCTGCTCGGGGGTTGTCTCATAGAAGCGCCTTTCCTGTAGGAGCTTGTTGCAACATTCATTGTTTGGCTAAGTTCTTTAGGGTTGGTTTTGGAAGGTCTTTCAACTTTGGCCAAATCCCGCTTCGTACGAAATTTTTTCACAGCGCTGTCTCCAAGTGTCCACAAAGAGCTGCTGCTTGAAACTGTCCACATGCACATCTCCCATACTGGTGTGCTCATTTCACTACCTGGATTTTGGTTTCCACTCCTTTCTTGGAAATGACAAGCCTTCTTTCTGCATGCTACACACACCTTGTAGCAGTTTCAGCTTGAAGCATGTTGGTGCTCTCAAAACGCTGTGTAACTTCTGTAGGGTGTGTTACTCTCCAGCACTGAATACACTACTTAGAGCTCCTTTCACCACAGACACGCAAACACATCTTTCTGTGAAAGTTCTACCTCAGGTCACTTGGAAATGTAAGGTTTTCATGGAGAACATGAGGTCAATCATGGTTTTGCACTCTGCAACCAATAGAAATGTCCTTTTGTACATAGCCTTCTGAAATTCACATCAAAATACCCTTCTTTTCTGGTTTCTTGAATGTTCTCAACACATTAGGAGAAAGATCGTGTTTGAGCAAGAGTGATGTAGTGTGCGTTTTCCTGGATTTCAAGTGATTTGGGAAGCATACTCCTTGTTTTTCCACATTGTGTAAGAAACAACATTAGGCTTGCAAGAGATTGAAACAATGCATCCCAAAACATATTCCTGCAGTGAAAACACATGTTTCTACAAAGACTTTGAAGGAGCAAGCCAAAGCCTAGTGGCAGAGTGTTCTTTCAGAGAGAAACACATGCATTTCATCCTTCTGGAGTGAGTCTTCAGCCTGGAATTCATTTGCATTTTGTACTGTGCAGAATGTAGCTACCTGCTCGGGGGTTGTCTCATAGAAGCGCCTTTCCTGTAGGAGCTTGTTGCAACATTCATTGTTTGGCTAAGTTCTTTAGGGTTGGTTTTGGAAGGTCTTTCAACTTTGGCCAAATCCCGCTTCGTACGAAATTTTTTCACAGCGCTGTCTCCAAGTGTCCACAAAGAGCTGCTGCTTGAAACTGTCCACATGCACATCTCCCATACTGGTGTGCTCGTTTCACTACCTGGATTTTGGTTTCCACTTCTTTCTTGGAAATGACAAGCCTTCTTTCTGCATGCTACACACACCTTGTAGCAGTTTCAGCTTGAAGCATGTTGGTGCTCTCAAAACGCTGTGTAACTTCTGTAAGGTGTGTTACTCTCCAGCACTGAATACACTACTTAGAGCTCCTTTCACCACAGACACGCAAACACATCTTTCTGTGAAAGTTCTACCTCAGGTCACTTGGAAATGTAAGGTTTTCATGGAGAACATGAGGTCAATCATGGTTTTGCACTCTGCAACCAATAGAAATGTCCTTTTGTACATAGCCTTCTGAAATTCACATCAAAATACCCTTCTTTTCTGGTTTCTTGAATGTTCTCAACACATTAGGAGAAAGATCGTGTTTGAGCAAGAGTGATGTAGTGTGCGTTTTCCTGGATTTCAAGTGATTTGGGAAACATACTCCTTGTTTTTCCACATTGTGTAAGAAACAACATTAGGCTTTCAAGAGATTGAAACAATGCATCCCAAAACATATTCCTGCAGTGAAAACACATGTTTCTACAAAGACTTTGAAGGAGCAAGCCAAAGCCTAGTGGCAGAGTGTTCTTTCAGAGAGAAACACATGCATTTCATCCTTCTGGAGTGAGTCTTCAGCTTTGAATTCATTTGCATTTTGTACTGTGCAGAATGTAGCTACCTGCTCGGGGGTTGTCTCATAGAAGCGCCTTTCCTGTAGGAGCTTGTTGCAACATTCATTGTTTGGCTAAGTTCTTTAGGGTTGGTTTTGGAAGGTCTTTCAACTTTGGCCAAATCCCGCTTCGTACGAAATTTTTTCACAGCGCTGTCTCCAAGTGTCCACAAAGAGCTGCTGCTTGAAACTGTCCACATGCACATCTCCCATACTGGTGTGCTCGTTTCACTACCTGGATTTTGGTTTCCACTTCTTTCTTTGAAATGACAAGCCTTCTTTCTGCATGCTACACACACCTTGTAGCAGTTTCAGCTTGAAGCATGTTGGTGCTCTCAAAACGCTGTGTAACTTCTGTAAGGTGTGTTACTCTCCAGCACTGAATACACTACTTAGAGCTCCTTTCACCACAGACACGCAAACACATCTTTCTGTGAAAGTTCTACCTCAGGTCACTTGGAAATGTAAGGTTTTCATGGAGAACATGAGGTCAATCATGGTTTTGCACTCTGCAACCAATAGAAATGTCCTTTTGTACATAGCCTTCTGAAATTCACATCAAAATACCCTTCTTTTCTGGTTTCTTGAATGTTTTCAACACATTAGGAGAAAGATCGTGTTTGAGCAAGAGTGATGTAGTGTGCGTTTTCCTGGATTTCAAGTGATTTGGGAAGCATACTCCTTGTTTTTCCACATTGTGTAAGAAACAACATTAGGCTTGCAAGAGATTGAAACAACGCATCCCAAAACATATTCCTGCAGTGAAAACACATGTTTCTACAAAGACTTTGAAGGAGCAAGCCAAAGCCTAGTGGCAGAGTGTTCTTTCAGAGAGAAACACATGCATTTTATCCTTCTGGAGTGAGTCTTCAGCCTGGAATTCATTTGCATTTTGTACTGTGCAGAATGTAGCTACCTGCTCGGGGGTTGTCTCATAGAAGCGCCTTTCCTGTAGGAGCTTGTTGCAACATTCATTGTTTGGCTAAGTTCTTTAGGGTTGGTTTTGGAAGGTCTTTCAACTTTGGCCAAATCCCGCTTCGTACGAAATTTTTTCACAGCGCTGTCTCCAAGTGTCCACAAAGAGCTGCTGCTTGAAACTGTCCACATGCACATCTCCCATACTGGTGTGCTCGTTTCACTACCTGGATTTTGGTTTCCACTCCTTTCTTGGAAATGACAAGCCTTCTTTCTGCATGCTACACACACCTTGTAGCAGTTTCAGCTTGAAGCATGTTGGTGCTCTCAAAACGCTGTGTAACTTCTGTAGGGTGTGTTACTCTCCAGCACTGAATACACTACTTAGAGCTCCTTTCACCACAGACACGCAAACACATCTTTCTGTGAAAGTTCTACCTCAGGTCACTTGGAAATGTAAGGTTTTCATGGAGAACATGAGGTCAATCATGGTTTTGCACTCTGCAACCAATAGAAATGTCCTTTTGTACATAGCCTTCTGAAATTCACATCAAAATACCCTTCTTTTCTGGTTTCTTGAATGTTTTCAACACATTAGGAGAAAGATCGTGTTTGAGCAAGAGTGATGTAGTGTGCGTTTTCCTGGATTTCAAGTGATTTGGGAAGCATACTCCTTGTTTTTCCACATTGTGTAAGAAACAACATTAGGCTTGCAAGAGATTGAAACAACGCATCCCAAAACATATTCCTGCAGTGAAAACACATGTTTCTACAAAGACTTTGAAGGAGCAAGCCAAAGCCTAGTGGCAGAGTGTTCTTTCAGAGAGAAACACATGCATTTTATCCTTCTGGAGTGAGTCTTCAGCCTGGAATTCATTTGCATTTTGTACTGTGCAGAATGTAGCTACCTGCTCGGGGGTTGTCTCATAGAAGCGCCTTTCCTGTAGGAGCTTGTTGCAACATTCATTGTTTGGCTAAGTTCTTTAGGGTTGGTTTTGGAAGGTCTTTCAACTTTGGCCAAATCCCGCTTCGTACGAAATTTTTTCACAGCGCTGTCTCCAAGTGTCCACAAAGAGCTGCTGCTTGAAACTGTCCACATGCACATCTCCCATACTGGTGTGCTCGTTTCACTACCTGGATTTTGGTTTCCACTTCTTTCTTTGAAATGACAAGCCTTCTTTCTGCATGCTACACACACCTTGTAGCAGTTTCAGCTTGAAGCATGTTGGTGCTCTAAAATCGCTGTGTAACTTCTGTAGGGTGTGTTACTCTCCAGCACTGAATACACTACTTAGAGCTCCTTTCACCACAGACACGCAAACACATCTTTCTGTGAAAGTTCTACCTCAGGTCACTTGGAAATGTAAGGTTTTCAGGGAGAACATGAGGTCAATCATGGTTTTGCACTCTGCAACCAATAGAAATGTCCTTTTGTACATAGCCTTCTGAAATTCACATCAAAATACCCTTCTTTTCTGGTTTCTTGAATGTTCTCAACACATTAGGAGAAAGATCGTGTTTGAGCAAGAGTGATGTAGTGTGCGTTTTCCTGGATTTCAAGTGATTTGGGAAGCATACTCCTTGTTTTTCCACATTGTGTAAGAAACAACATTAGGCTTTCAAGAGATTGAAACAATGCATCCCAAAACATATTCCTGCAGTGAAAACACATGTTTCTACAAAGACTTTGAAGGAGCAAGCCAAAGCCTAGTGGCAGAGTGTTCTTTCAGAGAGAAACACATGCATTTCATCCTTCTGGAGTGAGTCTTCAGCCTGGAATTCATTTGCATTTTGTACTGTGCAGAATGTAGCTACCTGCTCGGGGGTTGTCTCATAGAAGCGCCTTTCCTGTAGGAGCTTGTTGCAACATTCATTGTTTGGCTAAGTTCTTTAGGGTTGGTTTTGGAAGGTCTTTCAACTTTGGCCAAATCCCGCTTCGTACGAAATTTTTTCACAGCGCTGTCTCCAAGTGTCCACAAAGAGCTGCTGCTTGAAACTGTCCACATGCACATCTCCCATACTGGTGTGCTCATTTCACTACCTGGATTTTGGTTTCCACTCCTTTCTTGGAAATGACAAGCCTTCTTTCTGCATGCTACACACACCTTGTAGCAGTTTCAGCTTGAAGCATGTTGGTGCTCTCAAAACGCTGTGTAACTTCTGTAGGGTGTGTTACTCTCCAGCACTGAATACACTACTTAGAGCTCCTTTCACCACAGACACGCAAACACATCTTTCTGTGAAAGTTCTACCTCAGGTCACTTGGAAATGTAAGGTTTTCATGGAGAACATGAGGTCAATCATGGTTTTGCACTCTGCAACCAATAGAAATGTCCTTTTGTACATAGCCTTCTGAAATTCACATCAAAATACCCTTCTTTTCTGGTTTCTTGAATGTTCTCAACACATTAGGAGAAAGATCGTGTTTGAGCAAGAGTGATGTAGTGTGCGTTTTCCTGGATTTCAAGTGATTTGGGAAGCATACTCCTTGTTTTTCCACATTGTGTAAGAAACAACATTAGGCTTGCAAGAGATTGAAACAATGCATCCCAAAACATATTCCTGCAGTGAAAACACATGTTTCTACAAAGACTTTGAAGGAGCAAGCCAAAGCCTAGTGGCAGAGTGTTCTTTCAGAGAGAAACACATGCATTTCATCCTTCTGGAGTGAGTCTTCAGCCTGGAATTCATTTGCATTTTGTACTGTGCAGAATGTAGCTACCTGCTCGGGGGTTGTCTCATAGAAGCGCCTTTCCTGTAGGAGCTTGTTGCAACATTCATTGTTTGGCTAAGTTCTTTAGGGTTGGTTTTGGAAGGTCTTTCAACTTTGGCCAAATCCCGCTTCGTACGAAATTTTTTCACAGCGCTGTCTCCAAGTGTCCACAAAGAGCTGCTGCTTGAAACTGTCCACATGCACATCTCCCATACTGGTGTGCTCGTTTCACTACCTGGATTTTGGTTTCCACTTCTTTCTTGGAAATGACAAGCCTTCTTTCTGCATGCTACACACACCTTGTAGCAGTTTCAGCTTGAAGCATGTTGGTGCTCTCAAAACGCTGTGTAACTTCTGTAAGGTGTGTTACTCTCCAGCACTGAATACACTACTTAGAGCTCCTTTCACCACAGACACGCAAACACATCTTTCTGTGAAAGTTCTACCTCAGGTCACTTGGAAATGTAAGGTTTTCATGGAGAACATGAGGTCAATCATGGTTTTGCACTCTGCAACCAATAGAAATGTCCTTTTGTACATAGCCTTCTGAAATTCACATCAAAATACCCTTCTTTTCTGGTTTCTTGAATGTTCTCAACACATTAGGAGAAAGATCGTGTTTGAGCAAGAGTGATGTAGTGTGCGTTTTCCTGGATTTCAAGTGATTTGGGAAACATACTCCTTGTTTTTCCACATTGTGTAAGAAACAACATTAGGCTTTCAAGAGATTGAAACAATGCATCCCAAAACATATTCCTGCAGTGAAAACACATGTTTCTACAAAGACTTTGAAGGAGCAAGCCAAAGCCTAGTGGCAGAGTGTTCTTTCAGAGAGAAACACATGCATTTCATCCTTCTGGAGTGAGTCTTCAGCTTTGAATTCATTTGCATTTTGTACTGTGCAGAATGTAGCTACCTGCTCGGGGGTTGTCTCATAGAAGCGCCTTTCCTGTAGGAGCTTGTTGCAACATTCATTGTTTGGCTAAGTTCTTTAGGGTTGGTTTTGGAAGGTCTTTCAACTTTGGCCAAATCCCGCTTCGTACGAAATTTTTTCACAGCGCTGTCTCCAAGTGTCCACAAAGAGCTGCTGCTTGAAACTGTCCACATGCACATCTCCCATACTGGTGTGCTCGTTTCACTACCTGGATTTTGGTTTCCACTTCTTTCTTTGAAATGACAAGCCTTCTTTCTGCATGCTACACACACCTTGTAGCAGTTTCAGCTTGAAGCATGTTGGTGCTCTCAAAACGCTGTGTAACTTCTGTAAGGTGTGTTACTCTCCAGCACTGAATACACTACTTAGAGCTCCTTTCACCACAGACACGCAAACACATCTTTCTGTGAAAGTTCTACCTCAGGTCACTTGGAAATGTAAGGTTTTCATGGAGAACATGAGGTCAATCATGGTTTTGCACTCTGCAACCAATAGAAATGTCCTTTTGTACATAGCCTTCTGAAATTCACATCAAAATACCCTTCTTTTCTGGTTTCTTGAATGTTTTCAACACATTAGGAGAAAGATCGTGTTTGAGCAAGAGTGATGTAGTGTGCGTTTTCCTGGATTTCAAGTGATTTGGGAAGCATACTCCTTGTTTTTCCACATTGTGTAAGAAACAACATTAGGCTTGCAAGAGATTGAAACAACGCATCCCAAAACATATTCCTGCAGTGAAAACACATGTTTCTACAAAGACTTTGAAGGAGCAAGCCAAAGCCTAGTGGCAGAGTGTTCTTTCAGAGAGAAACACATGCATTTTATCCTTCTGGAGTGAGTCTTCAGCCTGGAATTCATTTGCATTTTGTACTGTGCAGAATGTAGCTACCTGCTCGGGGGTTGTCTCATAGAAGCGCCTTTCCTGTAGGAGCTTGTTGCAACATTCATTGTTTGGCTAAGTTCTTTAGGGTTGGTTTTGGAAGGTCTTTCAACTTTGGCCAAATCCCGCTTCGTACGAAATTTTTTCACAGCGCTGTCTCCAAGTGTCCACAAAGAGCTGCTGCTTGAAACTGTCCACATGCACATCTCCCATACTGGTGTGCTCGTTTCACTACCTGGATTTTGGTTTCCACTCCTTTCTTGGAAATGACAAGCCTTCTTTCTGCATGCTACACACACCTTGTAGCAGTTTCAGCTTGAAGCATGTTGGTGCTCTCAAAACGCTGTGTAACTTCTGTAGGGTGTGTTACTCTCCAGCACTGAATACACTACTTAGAGCTCCTTTCACCACAGACACGCAAACACATCTTTCTGTGAAAGTTCTACCTCAGGTCACTTGGAAATGTAAGGTTTTCATGGAGAACATGAGGTCAATCATGGTTTTGCACTCTGCAACCAATAGAAATGTCCTTTTGTACATAGCCTTCTGAAATTCACATCAAAATACCCTTCTTTTCTGGTTTCTTGAATGTTTTCAACACATTAGGAGAAAGATCGTGTTTGAGCAAGAGTGATGTAGTGTGCGTTTTCCTGGATTTCAAGTGATTTGGGAAGCATACTCCTTGTTTTTCCACATTGTGTAAGAAACAACATTAGGCTTGCAAGAGATTGAAACAACGCATCCCAAAACATATTCCTGCAGTGAAAACACATGTTTCTACAAAGACTTTGAAGGAGCAAGCCAAAGCCTAGTGGCAGAGTGTTCTTTCAGAGAGAAACACATGCATTTTATCCTTCTGGAGTGAGTCTTCAGCCTGGAATTCATTTGCATTTTGTACTGTGCAGAATGTAGCTACCTGCTCGGGGGTTGTCTCATAGAAGCGCCTTTCCTGTAGGAGCTTGTTGCAACATTCATTGTTTGGCTAAGTTCTTTAGGGTTGGTTTTGGAAGGTCTTTCAACTTTGGCCAAATCCCGCTTCGTACGAAATTTTTTCACAGCGCTGTCTCCAAGTGTCCACAAAGAGCTGCTGCTTGAAACTGTCCACATGCACATCTCCCATACTGGTGTGCTCGTTTCACTACCTGGATTTTGGTTTCCACTCCTTTCTTGGAAATGACAAGCCTTCTTTCTGCATGCTACACACACCTTGTAGCAGTTTCAGCTTGAAGCATGTTGGTGCTCTCAAAACGCTGTGTAACTTCTGTAGGGTGTGTTACTCTCCAGCACTGAATACACTACTTAGAGCTCCTTTCACCACAGACACGCAAACACATCTTTCTGTGAAAGTTCTACCTCAGGTCACTTGGAAATGTAAGGTTTTCATGGAGAACATGAGGTCAATCATGGTTTTGCACTCTGCAACCAATAGAAATGTCCTTTTGTACATAGCCTTCTGAAATTCACATCAAAATACCCTTCTTTTCTGGTTTCTTGAATGTTCTCAACACATTAGGAGAAAGATCGTGTTTGAGCAAGAGTGATGTAGTGTGCGTTTTCCTGGATTTCAAGTGATTTGGGAAACATACTCCTTGTTTTTCCACATTGTGTAAGAAACAACATTAGGCTTTCAAGAGATTGAAACAATGCATCCCAAAACATATTCCTGCAGTGAAAACACATGTTTCTACAAAGACTTTGAAGGAGCAAGCAAAAGCCTAGTGGCAGAGTGTTCTTTCAGAGAGAAACACATGCATTTCATCCTTCTGGAGTGAGTCTTCAGCCTGGAATTCATTTGCATTTTGTACTGTGCAGAATGTAGCTACCTGCTCGGGGGTTGTCTCATAGAAGCGCCTTTCTTGTAGGAGCTTGTTGCAACATTCATTGTTTGGCTAAGTTCTTTAGGGTTGGTTTTGGAAGGTCTTTCAACTTTGGCCAAATCCCGCTTCGTACGAAATTTTTTCACAGCGCTGTCTCCAAGTGTCCACAAAGAGCTGCTGCTTGAAACTGTCCACATGCACATCTCCCATACTGGTGTGCTCGTTTCACTACCTGGATTTTGGTTTCCACTTCTTTCTTGGAAATGACAAGCCTTCTTTCTGCATGCTACACACACCTTGTAGCAGTTTCAGCTTGAAGCATGTTGGTGCTCTCAAAACGCTGTGTAACTTCTGTAGGGTGTGTTACTCTCCAGCACTGAATACACTACTTAGAGCTCCTTTCACCACAGACACGCAAACACATCTTTCTGTGAAAGTTCTACCTCAGGTCACTTGGAAATGTAAGGTTTTCATGGAGAACATGAGGTCAATCATGGTTTTGCACTCTGCAACCAATAGAAATGTCCTTTTGTACATAGCCTTCTGAAATTCACATCAAAATACCCTTCTTTTCTGGTTTCTTGAATGTTCTCAACACATTAGGAGAAAGATCGTGTTTGAGCAAGAGTGATGTAGTGTGCGTTTTCCTGGATTTCAAGTGATTTGGGAAGCATACTCCTTGTTTTTCCACATTGTGTAAGAAACAACATTAGGCTTGCAAGAGATTGAAACAATGCATCCCAAAACATATTCCTGCAGTGAAAACACATGTTTCTACAAAGACTTTGAAGGAGCAAGCAAAAGCCTAGTGGCAGAGTGTTCTTTCAGAGAGAAACACATGCATTTCATCCTTCTGGAGTGAGTCTTCAGCTTTGAATTCATTTGCATTTTGTACTGTGCAGAATGTAGCTACCTGCTTGGGGGTTGTCTCATAGAAGCGCCTTTCCTGTAGGAGCTTGTTGCAACATTCATTGTTTGGCTAAGTTCTTTAGGGTTGGTTTTGGAAGGTCTTTCAACTTTGGCCAAATCCCGCTTCGTACGAAATTTTTTCACAGCGCTGTCTCCAAGTGTCCACAAAGAGCTGCTGCTTGAAACTGTCCACATGCACATCTCCCATACTGGTGTGCTCGTTTCACTACCTGGATTTTGGTTTCCACTTCTTTCTTGGAAATGACAAGCCTTCTTTCTGCATGCTAAACACACCTTGTAGCAGTTTCAGCTTGAAGCATGTTGGTGCTCTCAAAACGCTGTGTAACTTCTGTAAGGTGTGTTACTCTCCAGCACTGAATACACTACTTAGAGCTCCTTTCAGCACAGACACGCAAACACATCTTTCTGTGAAAGTTCTACCTCAGGTCACTTGGAAATGTAAGGTTTTCATGGAGAACATGAGGTCAATCATGGTTTTGCACTCTGCAACCAATAGAAATGTCCTTTTGTACATAGCCTTCTGAAATTCACATCAAAATACCCTTCTTTTCTGGTTTCTTGAATGTTCTCAACACATTAGGAGAAAGATCGTGTTTGAGCAAGAGTGATGTAGTGTGCGTTTTCCTGGATTTCAAGTGATTTGGGAAACATACTCCTTGTTTTTCCACATTGTGTAAGAAACAACATTAGGCTTGCAAGAGATTGAAACAATGCATCCCAAAACATATTCCTGCAGTGAAAACACATGTTTCTACAAAGACTTTGAAGGAGCAAGCCAAAGCCTAGTGGCAGAGTGTTCTTTCAGAGAGAAACACATGCATTTCATCCTTCTGGAGTGAGTCTTCAGCCTGGAATTCATTTGCATTTTGTACTGTGCAGAATGTAGCTACCTGCTCGGGGGTTGTCTCATAGAAGCGCCTTTCCTGTAGGAGCTTGTTGCAACATTCATTGTTTGGCTAAGTTCTTTAGGGTTGGTTTTGGAAGGTCTTTCAACTTTGGCCAAATCCCGCTTCGTACGAAATTTTTTCACAGCGCTGTCTCCAAGTGTCCACAAAGAGCTGCTGCTTGAAACTGTCCACATGCACATCTCCCATACTGGTGTGCTCGTTTCACTACCTGGATTTTGGTTTCCACTTCTTTCTTGGAAATGACAAGCCTTCTTTCTGCATGCTACACACACCTTGTAGCAGTTTCAGCTTGAAGCATGTTGGTGCTCTCAAAACGCTGTGTAACTTCTGTAAGGTGTGTTACTCTCCAGCACTGAATACACTACTTAGAGCTCCTTTCACCACAGACACGCAAACACATCTTTCTGTGAAAGTTCTACCTCAGGTCACTTGGAAATGTAAGGTTTTCATGGAGAACATGAGGTCAATCATGGTTTTGCACTCTGCAACCAATAGAAATGTCCTTTTGTACATAGCCTTCTGAAATTCACATCAAAATACCCTTCTTTTCTGGTTTCTTGAATGTTCTCAACACATTAGGAGAAAGATCGTGTTTGAGCAAGAGTGATGTAGTGTGCGTTTTCCTGGATTTCAAGTGATTTGGGAAACATACTCCTTGTTTTTCCACATTGTGTAAGAAACAACATTAGGCTTTCAAGAGATTGAAACAATGCATCCCAAAACATATTCCTGCAGTGAAAACACATGTTTCTACAAAGACTTTGAAGGAGCAAGCAAAAGCCTAGTGGCAGAGTGTTCTTTCAGAGAGAAACACATGCATTTCATCCTTCTGGAGTGAGTCTTCAGCTTTGAATTCATTTGCATTTTGTACTGTGCAGAATGTAGCTACCTGCTCGGGGGTTGTCTCATAGAAGCGCCTTTCCTGTAGGAGCTTGTTGCAACATTCATTGTTTGGCTAAGTTCTTTAGGGTTGGTTTTGGAAGGTCTTTCAACTTTGGCCAAATCCCGCTTCGTACGAAATTTTTTCACAGCGCTGTCTCCAAGTGTCCACAAAGAGCTGCTGCTTGAAACTGTCCACATGCACATCTCCCATACTGGTGTGCTCGTTTCACTACCTGGATTTTGGTTTCCACTTCTTTCTTTGAAATGACAAGCCTTCTTTCTGCATGCTACACACACCTTGTAGCAGTTTCAGCTTTAAGCATGTTGGTGCTCTCAAAACGCTGTGTAACTTCTGTAAGGTGTGTTACTCTCCAGCACTGAATACACTACTTAGAGCTCCTTTCACCACAGACACGCAAACACATCTTTCTGTGAAAGTTCTACCTCAGGTCACTTGGAAATGTAAGGTTTTCATGGAGAACATGAGGTCAATCATGGTTTTGCACTCTGCAACCAATAGAAATGTCCTTTTGTACATAGCCTTCTGAAATTCACATCAAAATACCCTTCTTTTCTGGTTTCTTGAATGTTCTCAACACATTAGGAGAAAGATCGTGTTTGAGCAAGAGTGATGTAGTGTGCGTTTTCCTGGATTTCAAGTGATTTGGGAAGCATACTCCTTGTTTTTCCACATTGTGTAAGAAACAACATTAGGCTTGCAAGAGATTGAAACAACGCATCCCAAAACATATTCCTGCAGTGAAAACACATGTTTCTACAAAGACTTTGAAGGAGCAAGCCAAAGCCTAGTGGCAGAGTGTTCTTTCAGAGAGAAACACATGCATTTCATCCTTCTGGAGTGAGTCTTCAGCCTGGAATTCATTTGCATTTTGTACTGTGCAGAATGTAGCTACCTGCTCGGGGGTTGTCTCATAGAAGCGCCTTTCCTGTAGGAGCTTGTTGCAACATTCATTGTTTGGCTAAGTTCTTTAGGGTTGGGTTTGGAAGGTCTTTCAACTTTGGCCAAATCCCGCTTCGTACGAAATTTTTTCACAGCGCTGTCTCCAAGTGTCCACAAAGAGCTGCTGCTTGAAACTGTCCACATGCACATCTCCCATACTGGTGTGCTCGTTTCACTACCTGGATTTTGGTTTCCACTCCTTTCTTGGAAATGACAAGCCTTCTTTCTGCATGCTACACACACCTTGTAGCAGTTTCAGCTTGAAGCATGTTGGTGCTCTCAAAACGCTGTGTAACTTCTGTAGGGTGTGTTACTCTCCAGCACTGAATACACTACTTAGAGCTCCTTTCACCACAGACACGCAAACACATCTTTCTGTGAAAGTTCTACCTCAGGTCACTTGGAAATGTAAGGTTTTCATGGAGAACATGAGGTCAATCATGGTTTTGCACTCTGCAACCAATAGAAATGTCCTTTTGTACATAGCCTTCTGAAATTCACATCAAAATACCCTTCTTTTCTGGTTTCTTGAATGTTCTCAACACATTAGGAGAAAGATCGTGTTTGAGCAAGAGTGATGTAGTGTGCGTTTTCCTGGATTTCAAGTGATTTGGGAAACATACTCCTTGTTTTTCCACATTGTGTAAGAAACAACATTAGGCTTTCAAGAGATTGAAACAATGCATCCCAAAACATATTCCTGCAGTGAAAACACATGTTTCTACAAAGACTTTGAAGGAGCAAGCAAAAGCCTAGTGGCAGAGTGTTCTTTCAGAGAGAAACACATGCATTTCATCCTTCTGGAGTGAGTCTTCAGCCTGGAATTCATTTGCATTTTGTACTGTGCAGAATGTAGCTACCTGCTCGGGGGTTGTCTCATAGAAGCGCCTTTCCTGTAGGAGCTTGTTGCAACATTCATTGTTTGGCTAAGTTCTTTAGGGTTGGTTTTGGAAGGTCTTTCAACTTTGGCCAAATCCCGCTTCGTACGAAATTTTTTCACAGCGCTGTCTCCAAGTGTCCACAAAGAGCTGCTGCTTGAAACTGTCCACATGCACATCTCCCATACTGGTGTGCTCGTTTCACTACCTGGATTTTGGTTTCCACTTCTTTCTTGGAAATGACAAGCCTTCTTTCTGCATGCTACACACACCTTGTAGCAGTTTCAGCTTTAAGCATGTTGGTGCTCTCAAAACGCTGTGTAACTTCTGTAAGGTGTGTTACTCTCCAGCACTGAATACACTACTTAGAGCTCCTTTCACCACAGACACGCAAACACATCTTTCTGTGAAAGTTCTACCTCAGGTCACTTGGAAATGTAAGGTTTTCATGGAGAACATGAGGTCAATCATGGTTTTGCACTCTGCAACCAATAGAAATGTCCTTTTGTACATAGCCTTCTGAAATTCACATCAAAATACCCTTCTTTTCTGGTTTCTTGAATGTTCTCAACACATTAGGAGAAAGATCGTGTTTGAGCAAGAGTGATGTAGTGTGCGTTTTCCTGGATTTCAAGTGATTTGGGAAGCATACTCCTTGTTTTTCCACATTGTGTAAGAAACAACATTAGGCTTGCAAGAGATTGAAACAACGCATCCCAAAACATATTCCTGCAGTGAAAACACATGTTTCTACAAAGACTTTGAAGGAGCAAGCCAAAGCCTAGTGGCAGAGTGTTCTTTCAGAGAGAAACACATGCATTTCATCCTTCTGGAGTGAGTCTTCAGCCTGGAATTCATTTGCATTTTGTACTGTGCAGAATGTAGCTACCTGCTCGGGGGTTGTCTCATAGAAGCGCCTTTCCTGTAGGAGCTTGTTGCAACATTCATTGTTTGGCTAAGTTCTTTAGGGTTGGGTTTGGAAGGTCTTTCAACTTTGGCCAAATCCCGCTTCGTACGAAATTTTTTCACAGCGCTGTCTCCAAGTGTCCACAAAGAGCTGCTGCTTGAAACTGTCCACATGCACATCTCCCATACTGGTGTGCTCGTTTCACTACCTGGATTTTGGTTTCCACTTCTTTCTTGGAAATGACAAGCCTTCTTTCTGCATGCTACACACACCTTGTAGCAGTTTCAGCTTGAAGCATGTTGGTGCTCTCAAAACGCTGTGTAACTTCTGTAGGGTGTGTTACTCTCCAGCACTGAATACACTACTTAGAGCTCCTTTCACCACAGACACGCAAACACATCTTTCTGTGAAAGTTCTACCTCAGGTCACTTGGAAATGTAAGGTTTTCATGGAGAACATGAGGTCAATCATGGTTTTGCACTCTGCAACCAATAGAAATGTCCTTTTGTACATAGCCTTCTGAAATTCACATCAAAATACCCTTCTTTTCTGGTTTCTTGAATGTTCTCAACACATTAGGAGAAAGATCGTGTTTGAGCAAGAGTGATGTAGTGTGCGTTTTCCTGGATTTCAAGTGATTTGGGAAACATACTCCTTGTTTTTCCACATTGTGTAAGAAACAACATTAGGCTTTCAAGAGATTGAAACAATGCATCCCAAAACATATTCCTGCAGTGAAAACACATGTTTCTACAAAGACTTTGAAGGAGCAAGCAAAAGCCTAGTGGCAGAGTGTTCTTTCAGAGAGAAACACATGCATTTCATCCTTCTGGAGTGAGTCTTCAGCTTTGAATTCATTTGCATTTTGTACTGTGCAGAATGTAGCTACCTGCTCGGGGGTTGTCTCATAGAAGCGCCTTTCCTGTAGGAGCTTGTTGCAACATTCATTGTTTGGCTAAGTTCTTTAGGGTTGGTTTTGGAAGGTCTTTCAACTTTGGCCAAATCCCGCTTCGTACGAAATTTTTTCACAGCGCTGTCTCCAAGTGTCCACAAAGAGCTGCTGCTTGAAACTGTCCACATGCACATCTCCCATACTGGTGTGCTCGTTTCACTACCTGGATTTTGGTTTCCACTTCTTTCTTTGAAATGACAAGCCTTCTTTCTGCATGCTACACACACCTTGTAGCAGTTTCAGCTTTAAGCATGTTGGTGCTCTCAAAACGCTGTGTAACTTCTGTAAGGTGTGTTACTCTCCAGCACTGAATACACTACTTAGAGCTCCTTTCACCACAGACACGCAAACACATCTTTCTGTGAAAGTTCTACCTCAGGTCACTTGGAAATGTAAGGTTTTCATGGAGAACATGAGGTCAATCATGGTTTTGCACTCTGCAACCAATAGAAATGTCCTTTTGTACATAGCCTTCTGAAATTCACATCAAAATACCCTTCTTTTCTGGTTTCTTGAATGTTCTCAACACATTAGGAGAAAGATCGTGTTTGAGCAAGAGTGATGTAGTGTGCGTTTTCCTGGATTTCAAGTGATTTGGGAAGCATACTCCTTGTTTTTCCACATTGTGTAAGAAACAACATTAGGCTTGCAAGAGATTGAAACAACGCATCCCAAAACATATTCCTGCAGTGAAAACACATGTTTCTACAAAGACTTTGAAGGAGCAAGCCAAAGCCTAGTGGCAGAGTGTTCTTTCAGAGAGAAACACATGCATTTCATCCTTCTGGAGTGAGTCTTCAGCCTGGAATTCATTTGCATTTTGTACTGTGCAGAATGTAGCTACCTGCTCGGGGGTTGTCTCATAGAAGCGCCTTTCCTGTAGGAGCTTGTTGCAACATTCATTGTTTGGCTAAGTTCTTTAGGGTTGGGTTTGGAAGGTCTTTCAACTTTGGCCAAATCCCGCTTCGTACGAAATTTTTTCACAGCGCTGTCTCCAAGTGTCCACAAAGAGCTGCTGCTTGAAACTGTCCACATGCACATCTCCCATACTGGTGTGCTCGTTTCACTACCTGGATTTTGGTTTCCACTCCTTTCTTGGAAATGACAAGCCTTCTTTCTGCATGCTACACACACCTTGTAGCAGTTTCAGCTTGAAGCATGTTGGTGCTCTCAAAACGCTGTGTAACTTCTGTAAGGTGTGTTACTCTCCAGCACTGAATACACTACTTAGAGCTCCTTTCACCACAGACACGCAAACACATCTTTCTGTGAAAGTTCTACCTCAGGTCACTTGGAAATGTAAGGTTTTCATGGAGAACATGAGGTCAATCATGGTTTTGCACTCTGCAACCAATAGAAATGTCCTTTTGTACATAGCCTTCTGAAATTCACATCAAAATACCCTTCTTTTCTGGTTTCTTGAATGTTCTCAACACATTAGGAGAAAGATCGTGTTTGAGCAAGAGTGATGTAGTGTGCGTTTTCCTGGATTTCAAGTGATTTGGGAAACATACTCCTTGTTTTTCCACATTGTGTAAGAAACAACATTAGGCTTTCAAGAGATTGAAACAATGCATCCCAAAACATATTCCTGCAGTGAAAACACATGTTTCTACAAAGACTTTGAAGGAGCAAGCAAAAGCCTAGTGGCAGAGTGTTCTTTCAGAGAGAAACACATGCATTTCATCCTTCTGGAGTGAGTCTTCAGCTTTGAATTCATTTGCATTTTGTACTGTGCAGAATGTAGCTACCTGCTCGGGGGTTGTCTCATAGAAGCGCCTTTCCTGTAGGAGCTTGTTGCAACATTCATTGTTTGGCTAAGTTCTTTAGGGTTGGTTTTGGAAGGTCTTTCAACTTTGGCCAAATCCCGCTTCGTACGAAATTTTTTCACAGCGCTGTCTCCAAGTGTCCACAAAGAGCTGCTGCTTGAAACTGTCCACATGCACATCTCCCATACTGGTGTGCTCGTTTCACTACCTGGATTTTGGTTTCCACTTCTTTCTTTGAAATGACAAGCCTTCTTTCTGCATGCTACACACACCTTGTAGCAGTTTCAGCTTGAAGCATGTTGGTGCTCTCAAAACGCTGTGTAACTTCTGTAAGGTGTGTTACTCTCCAGCACTGAATACACTACTTAGAGCTCCTTTCACCACAGACACGCAAACACATCTTTCTGTGAAAGTTCTACCTCAGGTCACTTGGAAATGTAAGGTTTTCATGGAGAACATGAGGTCAATCATGGTTTTGCACTCTGCAACCAATAGAAATGTCCTTTTGTACATAGCCTTCTGAAATTCACATCAAAATACCCTTCTTTTCTGGTTTCTTGAATGTTCTCAACACATTAGGAGAAAGATCGTGTTTGAGCAAGAGTGATGTAGTGTGCGTTTTCCTGGATTTCAAGTGATTTGGGAAGCATACTCCTTGTTTTTCCACATTGTGTAAGAAACAACATTAGGCTTGCAAGAGATTGAAACAACGCATCCCAAAACATATTCCTGCAGTGAAAACACATGTTTCTACAAAGACTTTGAAGGAGCAAGCCAAAGCCTAGTGGCAGAGTGTTCTTTCAGAGAGAAACACATGCATTTCATCCTTCTGGAGTGAGTCTTCAGCCTGGAATTCATTTGCATTTTGTACTGTGCAGAATGTAGCTACCTGCTCGGGGGTTGTCTCATAGAAGCGCCTTTCCTGTAGGAGCTTGTTGCAACATTCATTGTTTGGCTAAGTTCTTTAGGGTTGGGTTTGGAAGGTCTTTCAACTTTGGCCAAATCCCGCTTCGTACGAAATTTTTTCACAGCGCTGTCTCCAAGTGTCCACAAAGAGCTGCTGCTTGAAACTGTCCACATGCACATCTCCCATACTGGTGTGCTCGTTTCACTACCTGGATTTTGGTTTCCACTCCTTTCTTGGAAATGACAAGCCTTCTTTCTGCATGCTACACACACCTTGTAGCAGTTTCAGCTTGAAGCATGTTGGTGCTCTCAAAACGCTGTGTAACTTCTGTAGGGTGTGTTACTCTCCAGCACTGAATACACTACTTAGAGCTCCTTTCACCACAGACACGCAAACACATCTTTCTGTGAAAGTTCTACCTCAGGTCACTTGGAAATGTAAGGTTTTCATGGAGAACATGAGGTCAATCATGGTTTTGCACTCTGCAACCAATAGAAATGTCCTTTTGTACATAGCCTTCTGAAATTCACATCAAAATACCCTTCTTTTCTGGTTTCTTGAATGTTCTCAACACATTAGGAGAAAGATCGTGTTTGAGCAAGAGTGATGTAGTGTGCGTTTTCCTGGATTTCAAGTGATTTGGGAAACATACTCCTTGTTTTTCCACATTGTGTAAGAAACAACATTAGGCTTTCAAGAGATTGAAACAATGCATCCCAAAACATATTCCTGCAGTGAAAACACATGTTTCTACAAAGACTTTGAAGGAGCAAGCAAAAGCCTAGTGGCAGAGTGTTCTTTCAGAGAGAAACACATGCATTTCATCCTTCTGGAGTGAGTCTTCAGCCTGGAATTCATTTGCATTTTGTACTGTGCAGAATGTAGCTACCTGCTCGGGGGTTGTCTCATAGAAGCGCCTTTCCTGTAGGAGCTTGTTGCAACATTCATTGTTTGGCTAAGTTCTTTAGGGTTGGTTTTGGAAGGTCTTTCAACTTTGGCCAAATCCCGCTTCGTACGAAATTTTTTCACAGCGCTGTCTCCAAGTGTCCACAAAGAGCTGCTGCTTGAAACTGTCCACATGCACATCTCCCATACTGGTGTGCTCGTTTCACTACCTGGATTTTGGTTTCCACTTCTTTCTTGGAAATGACAAGCCTTCTTTCTGCATGCTACACACACCTTGTAGCAGTTTCAGCTTGAAGCATGTTGGTGCTCTCAAAACGCTGTGTAACTTCTGTAGGGTGTGTTACTCTCCAGCACTGAATACACTACTTAGAGCTCCTTTCACCACAGACACGCAAACACATCTTTCTGTGAAAGTTCTACCTCAGGTCACTTGGAAATGTAAGGTTTTCATGGAGAACATGAGGTCAATCATGGTTTTGCACTCTGCAACCAATAGAAATGTCCTTTTGTACATAGCCTTCTGAAATTCACATCAAAATACCCTTCTTTTCTGGTTTCTTGAATGTTCTCAACACATTAGGAGAAAGATCGTGTTTGAGCAAGAGTGATGTAGTGTGCGTTTTCCTGGATTTCAAGTGATTTGGGAAACATACTCCTTGTTTTTCCACATTGTGTAAGAAACAACATTAGGCTTTCAAGAGATTGAAACAATGCATCCCAAAACATATTCCTGCAGTGAAAACACATGTTTCTACAAAGACTTTGAAGGAGCAAGCCAAAGCCTAGTGGCAGAGTGTTCTTTCAGAGAGAAACACATGCATTTCATCCTTCTGGAGTGAGTCTTCAGCTTTGAATTCATTTGCATTTTGTACTGTGCAGAATGTAGCTACCTGCTCGGGGGTTGTCTCATAGAAGCGCCTTTCCTGTAGGAGCTTGTTGCAACATTCATTGTTTGGCTAAGTTCTTTAGGGTTGGGTTTGGAAGGTCTTTCAACTTTGGCCAAATCCCGCTTCGTACGAAATTTTTTCACAGCGCTGTCTCCAAGTGTCCACAAAGAGCTGCTGCTTGAAACTGTCCACATGCACATCTCCCATACTGGTGTGCTCGTTTCACTACCTGGATTTTGGTTTCCACTTCTTTCTTGGAAATGACAAGCCTTCTTTCTGCATGCTACACACACCTTGTAGCAGTTTCAGCTTGAAGCATGTTGGTGCTCTCAAAACGCTGTGTAACTTCTGTAAGGTGTGTTACTCTCCAGCACTGAATACACTACTTAGAGCTCCTTTCAGCACAGACACGCAAACACATCTTTCTGTGAAAGTTCTACCTCAGGTCACTTGGAAATGTAAGGTTTTCATGGAGAACATGAGGTCAATCATGGTTTTGCACTCTGCAACCAATAGAAATGTCCTTTTGTACATAGCCTTCTGAAATTCACATCAAAATACCCTTCTTTTCTGGTTTCTTGAATGTTCTCAACACATTAGGAGAAAGATCGTGTTTGAGCAAGAGTGATGTAGTGTGCGTTTTCCTGGATTTCAAGTGATTTGGGAAACATACTCCTTGTTTTTCCACATTGTGTAAGAAACAACATTAGGCTTGCAAGAGATTGAAACAATGCATCCCAAAACATATTCCTGCAGTGAAAACACATGTTTCTACAAAGACTTTGAAGGAGCAAGCCAAAGCCTAGTGGCAGAGTGTTCTTTCAGAGAGAAACACATGCATTTCATCCTTCTGGAGTGAGTCTTCAGCCTGGAATTCATTTGCATTTTGTACTGTGCAGAATGTAGCTACCTGCTCGGGGGTTGTCTCATAGAAGCGCCTTTCCTGTAGGAGCTTGTTGCAACATTCATTGTTTGGCTAAGTTCTTTAGGGTTGGTTTTGGAAGGTCTTTCAACTTTGGCCAAATCCCGCTTCGTACGAAATTTTTTCACAGCGCTGTCTCCAAGTGTCCACAAAGAGCTGCTGCTTGAAACTGTCCACATGCACATCTCCCATACTGGTGTGCTCGTTTCACTACCTGGATTTTGGTTTCCACTTCTTTCTTGGAAATGACAAGCCTTCTTTCTGCATGCTACACACACCTTGTAGCAGTTTCAGCTTGAAGCATGTTGGTGCTCTCAAAACGCTGTGTAACTTCTGTAAGGTGTGTTACTCTCCAGCACTGAATACACTACTTAGAGCTCCTTTCACCACAGACACGCAAACACATCTTTCTGTGAAAGTTCTACCTCAGGTCACTTGGAAATGTAAGGTTTTCATGGAGAACATGAGGTCAATCATGGTTTTGCACTCTGCAACGAATAGAAATGTCCTTTTGTACATAGCCTTCTGAAATTCACATCAAAATACCCTTCTTTTCTGGTTTCTTGAATGTTCTCAACACATTAGGAGAAATATCGTGTTTGAGCAAGAGTGATGTAGTGTGCGTTTTCCTGGATTTCAAGTGATTTGGGAAACATACTCCTTGTTTTTCCACATTGTGTAAGAAACAACATTAGGCTTTCAAGAGATTGAAACAATGCATCCCAAAACATATTCCTGCAGTGAAAACACATGTTTCTACAACGACTTTGAAGGAGCAAGCAAAAGCCTAGTGGCAGAGTGTTCTTTCAGAGAGAAACACATGCATTTCATCCTTCTGGAGTGAGTCTTCAGCTTTGAATTCATTTGCATTTTGTCCTGTGCAGAATGTAGCTACCTGCTCGGGGGTTGTCTCATAGAAGCGCCTTTCCTGTAGGAGCTTGTTGCAACATTCATTGTTTGGCTAAGTTCTTTAGGGTTGGGTTTGGAAGGTCTTTCAACTTTGGCCAAATCCCGCTTCGTACGAAATTTTTTCACAGCGCTGTCTCCAAGTGTCCACAAAGAGCTGCTGCTTGAAACTGTCCACATGCACATCTCCCATACTGGTGTGCTCGTTTCACTACCTGGATTTTGGTTTCCACTCCTTTCGTGGAAATGACAAGCCTTCTTTCTGCATGCTACACACACCTTGTAGCAGTTTCAGCTTGAAGCATGTTGGTGCTCTCAAAACGCTGTGTAACTTCTGTAGGGTGTGTTACTCTCCAGCACTGAATACACTACTTAGAGCTCCTTTCACCACAGACACGCAAACACATCTTTCTGTGAAAGTTCTACCTCAGGTCACTTGGAAATGTAAGGTTTTCATGGAGAACATGAGGTCAATCATGGTTTTGCACTCTGCAACCAATAGAAATGTCCTTTTGTACATAGCCTTCTGAAATTCACATCAAAATACCCTTCTTTTCTGGTTTCTTGAATGTTCTCAACACATTAGGAGAAAGATCGTGTTTGAGCAAGAGTGATGTAGTGTGCGTTTTCCTGGATTTCAAGTGATTTGGGAAACATACTCCTTGTTTTTCCACATTGTGTAAGAAACAACATTAGGCTTTCAAGAGATTGAAACAATGCATCCCAAAACATATTCCTGCAGTGAAAACACATGTTTCTACAAAGACTTTGAAGGAGCAAGCAAAAGCCTAGTGGCAGAGTGTTCTTTCAGAGAGAAACACATGCATTTCATCCTTCTGGAGTGAGTCTTCAGCCTGGAATTCATTTGCATTTTGTACTGTGCAGAATGTAGCTACCTGCTCGGGGGTTGTCTCATAGAAGCGCCTTTCCTGTAGGAGCTTGTTGCAACATTCATTGTTTGGCTAAGTTCTTTAGGGTTGGTTTTGGAAGGTCTTTCAACTTTGGCCAAATCCCGCTTCGTACGAAATTTTTTCACAGCGCTGTCTCCAAGTGTCCACAAAGAGCTGCTGCTTGAAACTGTCCACATGCACATCTCCCATACTGGTGTGCTCGTTTCACTACCTGGATTTTGGTTTCCACTTCTTTCTTTGAAATGACAAGCCTTCTTTCTGCATGCTACACACACCTTGTAGCAGTTTCAGCTTTAAGCATGTTGGTGCTCTCAAAACGCTGTGTAACTTCTGTAAGGTGTGTTACTCTCCAGCACTGAATACACTACTTAGAGCTCCTTTCACCACAGACACGCAAACACATCTTTCTGTGAAAGTTCTACCTCAGGTCACTTGGAAATGTAAGGTTTTCATGGAGAACATGAGGTCAATCATGGTTTTGCACTCTGCAACCAATAGAAATGTCCTTTTGTACATAGCCTTCTGAAATTCACATCAAAATACCCTTCTTTTCTGGTTTCTTGAATGTTCTCAACACATTAGGAGAAAGATCGTGTTTGAGCAAGAGTGATGTAGTGTGCGTTTTCCTGGATTTCAAGTGATTTGGGAAGCATACTCCTTGTTTTTCCACATTGTGTAAGAAACAACATTAGGCTTGCAAGAGATTGAAACAACGCATCCCAAAACATATTCCTGCAGTGAAAACACATGTTTCTACAAAGACTTTGAAGGAGCAAGCCAAAGCCTAGTGGCAGAGTGTTCTTTCAGAGAGAAACACATGCATTTCATCCTTCTGGAGTGAGTCTTCAGCCTGGAATTCATTTGCATTTTGTACTGTGCAGAATGTAGCTACCTGCTCGGGGGTTGTCTCATAGAAGCGCCTTTCCTGTAGGAGCTTGTTGCAACATTCATTGTTTGGCTAAGTTCTTTAGGGTTGGGTTTGGAAGGTCTTTCAACTTTGGCCAAATCCCGCTTCGTACGAAATTTTTTCACAGCGCTGTCTCCAAGTGTCCACAAAGAGCTGCTGCTTGAAACTGTCCACATGCACATCTCCCATACTGGTGTGCTCGTTTCACTACCTGGATTTTGGTTTCCACTTCTTTCTTGGAAATGACAAGCCTTCTTTCTGCATGCTACACACACCTTGTAGCAGTTTCAGCTTGAAGCATGTTGGTGCTCTCAAAACGCTGTGTAACTTCTGTAGGGTGTGTTACTCTCCAGCACTGAATACACTACTTAGAGCTCCTTTCACCACAGACACGCAAACACATCTTTCTGTGAAAGTTCTACCTCAGGTCACTTGGAAATGTAAGGTTTTCATGGAGAACATGAGGTCAATCATGGTTTTGCACTCTGCAACCAATAGAAATGTCCTTTTGTACATAGCCTTCTGAAATTCACATCAAAATACCCTTCTTTTCTGGTTTCTTGAATGTTCTCAACACATTAGGAGAAAGATCGTGTTTGAGCAAGAGTGATGTAGTGTGCGTTTTCCTGGATTTCAAGTGATTTGGGAAGCATACTCCTTGTTTTTCCACATTGTGTAAGAAACAACATTAGGCTTGCAAGAGATTGAAACAACGCATCCCAAAACATATTCCTGCAGTGAAAACACATGTTTCTACAAAGACTTTGAAGGAGCAAGCCAAAGCCTAGTGGCAGAGTGTTCTTTCAGAGAGAAACACATGCATTTCATCCTTCTGGAGTGAGTCTTCAGCCTGGAATTCATTTGCATTTTGTACTGTGCAGAATGTAGCTACCTGCTCGGGGGTTGTCTCATAGAAGCGCCTTTCCTGTAGGAGCTTGTTGCAACATTCATTGTTTGGCTAAGTTCTTTAGGGTTGGGTTTGGAAGGTCTTTCAACTTTGGCCAAATCCCGCTTCGTACGAAATTTTTTCACAGCGCTGTCTCCAAGTGTCCACAAAGAGCTGCTGCTTGAAACTGTCCACATGCACATCTCCCATACTGGTGTGCTCGTTTCACTACCTGGATTTTGGTTTCCACTCCTTTCTTGGAAATGACAAGCCTTCTTTCTGCATGCTACACACACCTTGTAGCAGTTTCAGCTTGAAGCATGTTGGTGCTCTCAAAACGCTGTGTAACTTCTGTAAGGTGTGTTACTCTCCAGCACTGAATACACTACTTAGAGCTCCTTTCACCACAGACACGCAAACACATCTTTCTGTGAAAGTTCTACCTCAGGTCACTTGGAAATGTAAGGTTTTCATGGAGAACATGAGGTCAATCATGGTTTTGCACTCTGCAACCAATAGAAATGTCCTTTTGTACATAGCCTTCTGAAATTCACATCAAAATACCCTTCTTTTCTGGTTTCTTGAATGTTCTCAACACATTAGGAGAAAGATCGTGTTTGAGCAAGAGTGATGTAGTGTGCGTTTTCCTGGATTTCAAGTGATTTGGGAAACATACTCCTTGTTTTTCCACATTGTGTAAGAAACAACATTAGGCTTTCAAGAGATTGAAACAATGCATCCCAAAACATATTCCTGCAGTGAAAACACATGTTTCTACAAAGACTTTGAAGGAGCAAGCAAAAGCCTAGTGGCAGAGTGTTCTTTCAGAGAGAAACACATGCATTTCATCCTTCTGGAGTGAGTCTTCAGCTTTGAATTCATTTGCATTTTGTACTGTGCAGAATGTAGCTACCTGCTCGGGGGTTGTCTCATAGAAGCGCCTTTCCTGTAGGAGCTTGTTGCAACATTCATTGTTTGGCTAAGTTCTTTAGGGTTGGTTTTGGAAGGTCTTTCAACTTTGGCCAAATCCCGCTTCGTACGAAATTTTTTCACAGCGCTGTCTCCAACTGTCCACAAAGAGCTGCTGCTTGAAACTGTCCACATGCACATCTCCCATACTGGTGTGCTCGTTTCACTACCTGGATTTTGGTTTCCACTTCTTTCTTTGAAATGACAAGCCTTCTTTCTGCATGCTACACACACCTTGTAGCAGTTTCAGCTTTAAGCATGTTGGTGCTCTCAAAACGCTGTGTAACTTCTGTAAGGTGTGTTACTCTCCAGCACTGAATACACTACTTAGAGCTCCTTTCACCACAGACACGCAAACACATCTTTCTGTGAAAGTTCTACCTCAGGTCACTTGGAAATGTAAGGTTTTCATGGAGAACATGAGGTCAATCATGGTTTTGCACTCTGCAACCAATAGAAATGTCCTTTTGTACATAGCCTTCTGAAATTCACATCAAAATACCCTTCTTTTCTGGTTTCTTGAATGTTCTCAACACATTAGGAGAAAGATCGTGTTTGAGCAAGAGTGATGTAGTGTGCGTTTTCCTGGATTTCAAGTGATTTGGGAAGCATACTCCTTGTTTTTCCACATTGTGTAAGAAACAACATTAGGCTTGCAAGAGATTGAAACAACGCATCCCAAAACATATTCCTGCAGTGAAAACACATGTTTCTACAAAGACTTTGAAGGAGCAAGCCAAAGCCTAGTGGCAGAGTGTTCTTTCAGAGAGAAACACATGCATTTCATCCTTCTGGAGTGAGTCTTCAGCCTGGAATTCATTTGCATTTTGTACTGTGCAGAATGTAGCTACCTGCTCGGGGGTTGTCTCATAGAAGCGCCTTTCCTGTAGGAGCTTGTTGCAACATTCATTGTTTGGCTAAGTTCTTTAGGGTTGGGTTTGGAAGGTCTTTCAACTTTGGCCAAATCCCGCTTCGTACGAAATTTTTTCACAGCGCTGTCTCCAAGTGTCCACAAAGAGCTGCTGCTTGAAACTGTCCACATGCACATCTCCCATACTGGTGTGCTCGTTTCACTACCTGGATTTTGGTTTCCACTCCTTTCTTGGAAATGACAAGCCTTCTTTCTGCATGCTACACACACCTTGTAGCAGTTTCAGCTTGAAGCATGTTGGTGCTCTCAAAACGCTGTGTAACTTCTGTAGGGTGTGTTACTCTCCAGCACTGAATACACTACTTAGAGCTCCTTTCACCACAGACACGCAAACACATCTTTCTGTGAAAGTTCTACCTCAGGTCACTTGGAAATGTAAGGTTTTCATGGAGAACATGAGGTCAATCATGGTTTTGCACTCTGCAACCAATAGAAATGTCCTTTTGTACATAGCCTTCTGAAATTCACATCAAAATACCCTTCTTTTCTGGTTTCTTGAATGTTCTCAACACATTAGGAGAAAGATCGTGTTTGAGCAAGAGTGATGTAGTGTGCGTTTTCCTGGATTTCAAGTGATTTGGGAAACATACTCCTTGTTTTTCCACATTGTGTAAGAAACAACATTAGGCTTTCAAGAGATTGAAACAATGCATCCCAAAACATATTCCTGCAGTGAAAACACATGTTTCTACAAAGACTTTGAAGGAGCAAGCAAAAGCCTAGTGGCAGAGTGTTCTTTCAGAGAGAAACACATGCATTTCATCCTTCTGGAGTGAGTCTTCAGCCTGGAATTCATTTGCATTTTGTACTGTGCAGAATGTAGCTACCTGCTCGGGGGTTGTCTCATAGAAGCGCCTTTCCTGTAGGAGCTTGTTGCAACATTCATTGTTTGGCTAAGTTCTTTAGGGTTGGTTTTGGAAGGTCTTTCAACTTTGGCCAAATCCCGCTTCGTACGAAATTTTTTCACAGCGCTGTCTCCAAGTGTCCACAAAGAGCTGCTGCTTGAAACTGTCCACATGCACATCTCCCATACTGGTGTGCTCGTTTCACTACCTGGATTTTGGTTTCCACTTCTTTCTTGGAAATGACAAGCCTTCTTTCTGCATGCTACACACACCTTGTAGCAGTTTCAGCTTGAAGCATGTTGGTGCTCTCAAAACGCTGTGTAACTTCTGTAGGGTGTGTTACTCTCCAGCACTGAATACACTACTTAGAGCTCCTTTCACCACAGACACGCAAACACATCTTTCTGTGAAAGTTCTACCTCAGGTCACTTGGAAATGTAAGGTTTTCTTGGAGAACATGAGGTCAATCATGGTTTTGCACTCTGCAACCAATAGAAATGTCCTTTTGTACATAGCCTTCTGAAATTCACATCAAAATACCCTTCTTTTCTGGTTTCTTGAATGTTCTCAACACATTAGGAGAAAGATCGTGTTTGAGCAAGAGTGATGTAGTGTGCGTTTTCCTGGATTTCAAGTGATTTGGGAAACATACTCCTTGTTTTTCCACATTGTGTAAGAAACAACATTAGGCTTTCAAGAGATTGAAACAATGCATCCCAAAACATATTCCTGCAGTGAAAACACATGTTTCTACAAAGACTTTGAAGGAGCAAGCCAAAGCCTAGTGGCAGAGTGTTCTTTCAGAGAGAAACACATGCATTTCATCCTTCTGGAGTGAGTCTTCAGCTTTGAATTCATTTGCATTTTGTACTGTGCAGAATGTAGCTACCTGCTCGGGGGTTGTCTCATAGAAGCGCCTTTCCTGTAGGAGCTTGTTGCAACATTCATTGTTTGGCTAAGTTCTTTAGGGTTGGGTTTGGAAGGTCTTTCAACTTTGGCCAAATCCCGCTTCGTACGAAATTTTTTCACAGCGCTGTCTCCAAGTGTCCACAAAGAGCTGCTGCTTGAAACTGTCCACATGCACATCTCCCATACTGGTGTGCTCGTTTCACTACCTGGATTTTGGTTTCCACTTCTTTCTTGGAAATGACAAGCCTTCTTTCTGCATGCTACACACACCTTGTAGCAGTTTCAGCTTGAAGCATGTTGGTGCTCTCAAAACGCTGTGTAACTTCTGTAAGGTGTGTTACTCTCCAGCACTGAATACACTACTTAGAGCTCCTTTCAGCACAGACACGCAAACACATCTTTCTGTGAAAGTTCTACCTCAGGTCACTTGGAAATGTAAGGTTTTCATGGAGAACATGAGGTCAATCATGGTTTTGCACTCTGCAACCAATAGAAATGTCCTTTTGTACATAGCCTTCTGAAATTCACATCAAAATACCCTTCTTTTCTGGTTTCTTGAATGTTCTCAACACATTAGGAGAAAGATCGTGTTTGAGCAAGAGTGATGTAGTGTGCGTTTTCCTGGATTTCAAGTGATTTGGGAAACATACTCCTTGTTTTTCCACATTGTGTAAGAAACAACATTAGGCTTGCAAGAGATTGAAACAATGCATCCCAAAACATATTCCTGCAGTGAAAACACATGTTTCTACAAAGACTTTGAAGGAGCAAGCCAAAGCCTAGTGGCAGAGTGTTCTTTCAGAGAGAAACACATGCATTTCATCCTTCTGGAGTGAGCCTTCAGCCTGGAATTCATTTGCATTTTGTACTGTGCAGAATGTAGCTACCTGCTCGGGGGTTGTCTCATAGAAGCGCCTTTCCTGTAGGAGCTTGTTGCAACATTCATTGTTTGGCTAAGTTCTTTAGGGTTGGTTTTGGAAGGTCTTTCAACTTTGGCCAAATCCCGCTTCGTACGAAATTTTTTCACAGCGCTGTCTCCAAGTGTCCACAAAGAGCTGCTGCTTGAAACTGTCCACATGCACATCTCCCATACTGGTGTGCTCGTTTCACTACCTGGATTTTGGTTTCCACTTCTTTCTTGGAAATGACAAGCCTTCTTTCTGCATGCTACACACACCTTGTAGCAGTTTCAGCTTGAAGCATGTTGGTGCTCTCAAAACGCTGTGTAACTTCTGTAAGGTGTGTTACTCTCCAGCACTGAATACACTACTTAGAGCTCCTTTCACCACAGACACGCAAACACATCTTTCTGTGAAAGTTCTACCTCAGGTCACTTGGAAATGTAAGGTTTTCATGGAGAACATGAGGTCAATCATGGTTTTGCACTCTGCAACGAATAGAAATGTCCTTTTGTACATAGCCTTCTGAAATTCACATCAAAATACCCTTCTTTTCTGGTTTCTTGAATGTTCTCAACACATTAGGAGAAATATCGTGTTTGAGCAAGAGTGATGTAGTGTGCGTTTTCCTGGATTTCAAGTGATTTGGGAAACATACTCCTTGTTTTTAAACATTGTGTAAGAAACAACATTAGGCTTTCAAGAGATTGAAACAATGCATCCCAAAACATATTCCTGCAGTGAAAACACATGTTTCTACAAAGACTTTGAAGGAGCAAGCAAAAGCCTAGTGGCAGAGTGTTCTTTCAGAGAGAAACACATGCATTTCATCCTTCTGGAGTGAGTCTTCAGCCTGGAATTCATTTGCATTTTGTACTGTGCAGAATGTAGCTACCTGCTCGGGGGTTGTCTCATAGAAGCGCCTTTCCTGTAGGAGCTTGTTGCAACATTCATTGTTTGGCTAAGTTCTTTAGGGTTGGTTTTGGAAGGTCTTTCAACTTTGGCCAAATCCCGCTTCGTACGAAATTTTTTCACAGCGCTGTCTCCAAGTGTCCACAAAGAGCTGCTGCTTGAAACTGTCCACATGCACATCTCCCATACTGGTGTGCTCGTTTCACTACCTGGATTTTGGTTTCCACTTCTTTCTTGGAAATGACAAGCCTTCTTTCTGCATGCTACACACACCTTGTAGCAGTTTCAGCTTGAAGCATGTTGGTGCTCTCAAAACGCTGTGTAACTTCTGTAGGGTGTGTTACTCTCCAGCACTGAATACACTACTTAGAGCTCCTTTCACCACAGACACGCAAACACATCTTTCTGTGAAAGTTCTACCTCAGGTCACTTGGAAATGTAAGGTTTTCAGGGAGAACATGAGGTCAATCATGGTTTTGCACTCTGCAACCAATAGAAATGTCCTTTTGTACATAGCCTTCTGAAATTCACATCAAAATACCCTTCTTTTCTGGTTTCTTGAATGTTCTCAACACATTAGGAGAAAGATCGTGTTTGAGCAAGAGTGATGTAGTGTGCGTTTTCCTGGATTTCAAGTGATTTGGGAAACATACTCCTTGTTTTTCCACATTGTGTAAGAAACAACATTAGGCTTGCAAGAGATTGAAACAATGCATCCCAAAACATATTCCTGCAGTGAAAACACATGTTTCTACAAAGACTTTGAAGGAGCAAGCCAAAGCCTAGTGGCAGAGTGTTCTTTCAGAGAGAAACACATGCATTTCATCCTTCTGGAGTGAGTCTTCAGCCTGGAATTCATTTGCATTTTGTACTGTGCAGAATGTAGCTACCTGCTCGGGGGTTGTCTCATAGAAGCGCCTTTCCTGTAGGAGCTTGTTGCAACATTCATTGTTTGGCTAAGTTCTTTAGGGTTGGTTTTGGAAAGTCTTTCAACTTGGCCAAATCCCGCTTCTTACGAAATTTTTTCACAGCGCTGTCTCCAAGTGTCCTCAAAGAGCTGCTACTTGAAACTGTCCACATGCACATCTCCCATACTGGTGTGCTCGTTTCACTACCTGGATTTTGGTTTCCACTTCTTTCTTGGAAATGACAAGCCTTCTTTCTGCATGCTACACACACCTTGTAGCAGTTTCAGCTTGAAGCATGTTGGTGCTCTCAAAACGCTGTGTAACTTCTGTAGGGTGTGTTACTCTCCAGCACTGAATACACTACTTAGAGCTCCTTTCACCACAGACACGCAAACACATCTTTCTGTGAAAGTTCTACCTCAGGTCACTTGGAAATGTAAGGTTTTCAGGGAGAACATGAGGTCAATCATGGTTTTGCACTCTGCAACCAATAGAAATGTCCTTTTGTACATAGCCTTCTGAAATTCACATCAAAATACCCTTCTTTTCTGGTTTCTTGAATGTTCTCAACACATTAGGAGAAAGATCGTGTTTGAGCAAGAGTGATGTAGTGTGCGTTTTCCTGGATTTCAAGTGATTTGGGAAACATACTCCTTGTTTTTCCACATTGTGTAAGAAACAACATTAGGCTTTCAAGAGATTGAAACAATGCATCCCAAAACATATTCCTGCAGTGAAAACACATGTTTCTACAAAGACTTTGAAGGAGCAAGCCAAAGCCTAGTGGCAGAGTGTTCTTTCAGAGAGAAACACATGCATTTCATCCTTCTGGAGTGAGTCTTCAGCCTGGAATTCATTTGCATTTTGTACTGTGCAGAATGTAGCTACCTGCTCGGGGGTTGTCTCATAGAAGCGCCTTTCCTGTAGGAGCTTGTTGCAACATTCATTGTTTGGCTAAGTTCTTTAGGGTTGGTTTTGGAAGGTCTTTCAACTTTGGCCAAATCCCGCTTCGTACGAAATTTTTTCACAGCGCTGTCTCCAAGTGTCCACAAAGAGCTGCTGCTTGAAACTGTCCACATGCACATCTCCCATACTGGTGTGCTCGTTTCACTACCTGGATTTTGGTTTCCACTTCTTTCTTGGAAATGACAAGCCTTCTTTCTGCATGCTACACACACCTTGTAGCAGTTTCAGCTTGAAGCATGTTGGTGCTCTCAAAACGCTGTGTAACTTCTGTAAGGTGTGTTACTCTCCAGCACTGAATACACTACTTAGAGCTCCTTTCACCACAGACACGCAAACACATCTTTCTGTGAAAGTTCTACCTCAGGTCACTTGGAAATGTAAGGTTTTCATGGAGAACATGAGGTCAATCATGGTTTTGCACTCTGCAACCAATAGAAATGTCCTTTTGTACATAGCCTTCTGAAATTCACATCAAAATACCCTTCTTTTCTGGTTTCTTGAATGTTCTCAACACATTAGGAGAAAGATCGTGTTTGAGCAAGAGTGATGTAGTGTGCGTTTTCCTGGATTTCAAGTGATTTGGGAAACATACTCCTTGTTTTTCCACATTGTGTAAGAAACAACATTAGGCTTGCAAGAGATTGAAACAATGCATCCCAAAACATATTCCTGCAGTGAAAACACATGTTTCTACAAAGACTTTGAAGGAGCAAGCCAAAGCCTAGTGGCAGAGTGTTCTTTCAGAGAGAAACACATGCATTTCATCCTTCTGGAGTGAGTCTTCAGCCTGGAATTCATTTGCATTTTGTACTGTGCAGAATGTAGCTACCTGCTCGGGGGTTGTCTCATAGAAGCGCCTTTCCTGTAGGAGCTTGTTGCAACATTCATTGTTTGGCTAAGTTCTTTAGGGTTGGTTTTGGAAGGTCTTTCAACTTTGGCCAAATCCCGCTTCGTACGAAATTTTTTCACAGCGCTGTCTCCAAGTGTCCACAAAGAGCTGCTGCTTGAAACTGTCCACATGCACATCTCCCATACTGGTGTGCTCGTTTCACTACCTGGATTTTGGTTTCCACTTCTTTCTTTGAAATGACAAGCCTTCTTTCTGCATGCTACGCACACCTTGTAGCAGTTTCAGCTTGAAGCATGTTGGTGCTCTCAAAACGCTGTGTAACTTCTGTAAGGTGTGTTACTCTCCAGCACTGAATACACTACTTAGAGCTCCTTTCACCACAGACACGCAAACACATCTTTCTGTGAAAGTTCTACCTCAGGTCACTTGGAAATGTAAGGTTTTCATGGAGAACATGAGGTCAATCATGGTTTTGCACTCTGCAACGAATAGAAATGTCCTTTTGTACATAGCCTTCTGAAATTCACATCAAAATACCCTTCTTTTCTGGTTTCTTGAATGTTCTCAACACATTAGGAGAAATATCGTGTTTGAGCAAGAGTGATGTAGTGTGCGTTTTCCTGGATTTCAAGTGATTTGGGAAACATACTCCTTGTTTTTCCACATTGTGTAAGAAACAACATTAGGCTTTCAAGAGATTGAAACAATGCATCCCAAAACATATTCCTGCAGTGAAAACACATGTTTCTACAACGACTTTGAAGGAGCAAGCAAAAGCCTAGTGGCAGAGTGTTCTTTCAGAGAGAAACACATGCATTTCATCCTTCTGGAGTGAGTCTTCAGCTTTGAATTCATTTGCATTTTGTACTGTGCAGAATGTAGCTACCTGCTCGGGGGTTGTCTCATAGAAGCGCCTTTAGTGTAGGAGCTTGTTGCAACATTCATTGTTTGGCTAAGTTCTTTAGGGTTGGTTTTGGAAGGTCTTTCAACTTTGGCCAAATCCCGCTTCGTACGAAATTTTTTCACAGCGCTGTCTCCAAGTGTCCACAAAGAGCTGCTGCTTGAAACTGTCCACATGCACATCTCCCATACTGGTGTGCTCGTTTCACTACCTGGATTTTGGTTTCCACTTCTTTCTTGGAAATGACAAGCCTTCTTTCTGCATGCTACACACACCTTGTAGCAGTTTCAGCTTGAAGCATGTTGGTGCTCTCAAAACGCTGTGTAACTTCTGTAGGGTGTGTTACTCTCCAGCACTGAATACACTACTTAGAGCTCCTTTCACCACAGACACGCAAACACATCTTTCTGTGAAAGTTCTACCTCAGGTCACTTGGAAATGTAAGGTTTTCATGGAGAACATGAGGTCAATCATGGTTTTGCACTCTGCAACCAATAGAAATGTCCTTTTGTACATAGCCTTCTGAAATTCACATCAAAATACTCTTCTTTTCTGGTTTCTTGAATGTTCTCAACACATTAGGAGAAAGATCGTGTTTGAGCAAGAGTGATGTAGTGTGCGTTTTCCTGGATTTCAAGTGATTTGGGAAACATACTCCTTGTTTTTCCACATTGTGTAAGAAACAACATTAGGCTTTCAAGAGATTGAAACAATGCATCCCAAAACATATTCCTGCAGTGAAAACACATGTTTCTACAAAGACTTTGAAGGAGCAAGCAAAAGCCTAGTGGCAGAGTGTTGTTTCAGAGAGAAACACATGCATTTCATCCTTCTGGAGTGAGTCTTCAGCCTGGAATTCATTTGCATTTTGTACTGTGCAGAATGTAGCTACCTGCTCGGGGGTTGTCTCATAGAAGCGCCTTTCCTGTAGGAGCTTGTTGCAACATTCATTGTTTGGCTAAGTTCTTTAGGGTTGGTTTTGGAAGGTCTTTCAACTTTGGCCAAATCCCGCTTCGTACGAAATTTTTTCACAGCGCTGTCTCCAAGTGTCCACAAAGAGCTGCTGCTTGAAACTGTCCACATGCACATCTCCCATACTGGTGTGCTCGTTTCACTACCTGGATTTTGGTTTCCACTTCTTTCTTGGAAATGACAAGCCTTCTTTCTGCATGCTACACACACCTTGTAGCAGTTTCAGCTTGAAGCATGTTGGTGCTCTCAAAACGCTGTGTAACTTCTGTAAGGTGTGTTACTCTCCAGCACTGAATACACTACTTAGAGCTCCTTTCACCACAGACACGCAAACACATCTTTCTGTGAAAGTTCTACCTCAGGTCACTTGGAAATGTAAGGTTTTCATGGAGAACATGAGGTCAATCATGGTTTTGCACTCTGCAACCAATAGAAATGTCCTTTTGTACATAGCCTTCTGAAATTCACATCAAAATACCCTTCTTTTCTGGTTTCTTGAATGTTCTCAACACATTAGGAGAAAGATCGTGTTTGAGCAAGAGTGATGTAGTGTGCGTTTTCCTGGATTTCAAGTGATTTGGGAAACATACTCCTTGTTTTTCCACATTGTGTAAGAAACAACATTAGGCTTGCAAGAGATTGAAACAATGCATCCCAAAACATATTCCTGCAGTGAAAACACATGTTTCTACAAAGACTTTGAAGGAGCAAGCCAAAGCCTAGTGGCAGAGTGTTCTTTCAGAGAGAAACACATGCATTTCATCCTTCTGGAGTGAGTCTTCAGCCTGGAATTCATTTGCATTTTGTACTGTGCAGAATGTAGCTACCTGCTCGGGGGTTGTCTCATAGAAGCGCCTTTCCTGTAGGAGCTTGTTGCAACATTCATTGTTTGGCTAAGTTCTTTAGGGTTGGTTTTGGAAGGTCTTTCAACTTTGGCCAAATCCCGCTTCGTACGAAATTTTTTCACAGCGCTGTCTCCAAGTGTCCACAAAGAGCTGCTGCTTGAAACTGTCCACATGCACATCTCCCATACTGGTGTGCTCGTTTCACTACCTGGATTTTGGTTTCCACTTCTTTCTTTGAAATGACAAGCCTTCTTTCTGCATGCTACGCACACCTTGTAGCAGTTTCAGCTTGAAGCATGTTGGTGCTCTCAAAACGCTGTGTAACTTCTGTAAGGTGTGTTACTCTCCAGCACTGAATACACTACTTAGAGCTCCTTTCACCACAGACACGCAAACACATCTTTCTGTGAAAGTTCTACCTCAGGTCACTTGGAAATGTAAGGTTTTCATGGAGAACATGAGGTCAATCATGGTTTTGCACTCTGCAACGAATAGAAATGTCCTTTTGTACATAGCCTTCTGAAATTCACATCAAAATACCCTTCTTTTCTGGTTTCTTGAATGTTCTCAACACATTAGGAGAAATATCGTGTTTGAGCAAGAGTGATGTAGTGTGCGTTTTCCTGGATTTCAAGTGATTTGGGAAACATACTCCTTGTTTTTCCACATTGTGTAAGAAACAACATTAGGCTTTCAAGAGATTGAAACAATGCATCCCAAAACATATTCCTGCAGTGAAAACACATGTTTCTACAACGACTTTGAAGGAGCAAGCAAAAGCCTAGTGGCAGAGTGTTCTTTCAGAGAGAAACACATGCATTTCATCCATCTGGAGTGAGTCTTCAGCTTTGAATTCATTTGCATTTTGTCCTGTGCAGAATGTAGCTACCTGCTCGGGGGTTGTCTCATAGAAGCGCCTTTCCTGTAGGAGCTTGTTGCAACATTCATTGTTTGGCTAAGTTCTTTAGGGTTGGTTTTGGAAGGTCTTTCAACTTTGGCCAAATCCCGCTTCGTACGAAATTTTTTCACAGCGCTGTCTCCAAGTGTCCACAAAGAGCTGCTGCTTGAAACTGTCCACATGCACATCTCCCATACTGGTGTGCTCGTTTCACTACCTGGATTTTGGTTTCCACTTCTTTCTTGGAAATGACAAGCCTTCTTTCTGCATGCTACACACACCTTGTAGCAGTTTCAGCTTGAAGCATGTTGGTGCTCTCAAAACGCTGTGTAACTTCTGTAAGGTGTGTTACTCTCCAGCACTGAATACACTACTTAGAGCTCCTTTCACCACAGACACGCAAACACATCTTTCTGTGAAAGTTCTACCTCAGGTCACTTGGAAATGTAAGGTTTTCATGGAGAACATGAGGTCAATCATGGTTTTGCACTCTGCAACCAATAGAAATGTCCTTTTGTACATAGCCTTCTGAAATTCACATCAAAATACCCTTCTTTTCTGGTTTCTTGAATGTTCTCAACACATTAGGAGAAAGATCGTGTTTGAGCAAGAGTGATGTAGTGTGCGTTTTCCTGGATTTCAAGTGATTTGGGAAACATACTCCTTGTTTTTCCACATTGTGTAAGAAACAACATTAGGCTTTCAAGAGATTGAAACAATGCATCCCAAAACATATTCCTGCAGTGAAAACACATGTTTCTACAAAGACTTTGAAGGAGCAAGCAAAAGCCTAGTGGCAGAGTGTTCTTTCAGAGAGAAACACATGCATTTCATCCTTCTGGAGTGAGTCTTCAGCCTGGAATTCATTTGCATTTTGTACTGTGCAGAATGTAGCTACCTGCTCGGGGGTTGTCTCATAGAAGCGCCTTTCCTGTAGGAGCTTGTTGCAACATTCATTGTTTGGCTAAGTTCTTTAGGGTTGGTTTTGGAAGGTCTTTCAACTTTGGCCAAATCCCGCTTCGTACGAAATTTTTTCACAGCGCTGTCTCCAAGTGTCCACAAAGAGCTGCTGCTTGAAACTGTCCACATGCACATCTCCCATACTGGTGTGCTCGTTTCACTACCTGGATTTTGGTTTCCACTTCTTTCTTGGAAATGACAAGCCTTCTTTCTGCATGCTACACACACCTTGTAGCAGTTTCAGCTTGAAGCATGTTGGTGCTCTCAAAACGCTGTGTAACTTCTGTAAGGTGTGTTACTCTCCAGCACTGAATACACTACTTAGAGCTCCTTTCACCACAGACACGCAAACACATCTTTCTGTGAAAGTTCTACCTCAGGTCACTTGGAAATGTAAGGTTTTCATGGAGAACATGAGGTCAATCATGGTTTTGCACTCTGCAACCAATAGAAATGTCCTTTTGTACATAGCCTTCTGAAATTCACATCAAAATACCCTTCTTTTCTGGTTTCTTGAATGTTCTCAACACATTAGGAGAAAGATCGTGTTTGAGCAAGAGTGATGTAGTGTGCGTTTTCCTGGATTTCAAGTGATTTGGGAAACATACTCCTTGTTTTTCCACATTGTGTAAGAAACAACATTAGGCTTGCAAGAGATTGAAACAATGCATCCCAAAACATATTCCTGCAGTGAAAACACATGTTTCTACAAAGACTTTGAAGGAGCAAGCCAAAGACTAGTGGCAGAGTGTTCTTTCAGAGAGAAACACATGCATTTCATCCTTCTGGAGTGAGTCTTCAGCCTGGAATTCATTTGCATTTTGTACTGTGCAGAATGTAGCTACCTGCTCGGGGGTTGTCTCATAGAAGCGCCTTTCCTGTAGGAGCTTGTTGCAACATTCATTGTTTGGCTAAGTTCTTTAGGGTTGGTTTTGGAAAGTCTTTCAACTTGGCCAAATCCCGCTTCGTACGAAATTTTTTCACAGCGCTGTCTCCAAGTGTCCTCAAAGAGCTGCTGCTTGAAACTGTCCACATGCACATCTCCCATACTGGTGTGCTCGTTTCACTACCTGGATTTTGGTTTCCACTTCTTTCTTGGAAATGACAAGCCTTCTTTCTGCATGCTACACACACCTTGTAGCAGTTTCAGCTTGAAGCATGTTGGTGCTCTCAAAACGCTGTGTAACTTCTGTAGGGTGTGTTACTCTCCAGCACTGAATACACTACTTAGAGCTCCTTTCACCACAGACACGCAAACACATCTTTCTGTGAAAGTTCTACCTCAGGTCACTTGGAAATGTAAGGTTTTCAGGGAGAACATGAGGTCAATCATGGTTTTGCACTCTGCAACCAATAGAAATGTCCTTTTGTACATAGCCTTCTGAAATTCACATCAAAATACCCTTCTTTTCTGGTTTCTTGAATGTTCTCAACACATTAGGAGAAAGATCGTGTTTGAGCAAGAGTGATGTAGTGTGCGTTTTCCTGGATTTCAAGTGATTTGGGAAACATACTCCTTGTTTTTCCACATTGTGTAAGAAACAACATTAGGCTTTCAAGAGATTGAAACAATGCATCCCAAAACATATTCCTGCAGTGAAAACACATGTTTCTACAAAGACTTTGAAGGAGCAAGCCAAAGCCTAGTGGCAGAGTGTTCTTTCAGAGAGAAACACATGCATTTCATCCTTCTGGAGTGAGTCTTCAGCTTTGAATTCATTTGCATTTTGTACTGTGCAGAATGTAGCTACCTGCTCGGGGGTTGTCTCATAGAAGCGCCTTTCCTGTAGGAGCTTGTTGCAACATTCATTGTTTGGCTAAGTTCTTTAGGGTTGGTTTTGGAAGGTCTTTCAACTTTGGCCAAATCCCGCTTCGTACGAAATTTTTTCACAGCGCTGTCTCCAAGTGTCCACAAAGAGCTGCTGCTTGAAACTGTCCACATGCACATCTCCCATACTGGTGTGCTCGTTTCACTACCTGGATTTTGGTTTCCACTTCTTTCTTTGAAATGACAAGCCTTCTTTCTGCATGCTACGCACACCTTGTAGCAGTTTCAGCTTGAAGCATGTTGGTGCTCTCAAAACGCTGTGTAACTTCTGTAAGGTGTGTTACTCTCCAGCACTGAATACACTACTTAGAGCTCCTTTCACCACAGACACGCAAACACATCTTTCTGTGAAAGTTCTACCTCAGGTCACTTGGAAATGTAAGGTTTTCATGGAGAACATGAGGTCAATCATGGTTTTGCACTCTGCAACGAATAGAAATGTCCTTTTGTACATAGCCTTCTGAAATTCACATCAAAATACCCTTCTTTTCTGGTTTCTTGAATGTTCTCAACACATTAGGAGAAATATCGTGTTTGAGCAAGAGTGATGTAGTGTGCGTTTTCCTGGATTTCAAGTGATTTGGGAAACATACTCCTTGTTTTTCCACATTGTGTAAGAAACAACATTAGGCTTTCAAGAGATTGAAACAATGCATCCCAAAACATATTCCTGCAGTGAAAACACATGTTTCTACAACGACTTTGAAGGAGCAAGCAAAAGCCTAGTGGCAGAGTGTTCTTTCAGAGAGAAACACATGCATTTCATCCTTCTGGAGTGAGTCTTCAGCTTTGAATTCATTTGCATTTTGTCCTGTGCAGAATGTAGCTACCTGCTCGGGGGTTGTCTCATAGAAGCGCCTTTCCTGTAGGAGCTTGTTGCAACATTCATTGTTTGGCTAAGTTCTTTAGGGTTGGTTTTGGAAGGTCTTTCAACTTTGGCCAAATCCCGCTTCGTACGAAATTTTTTCACAGCGCTGTCTCCAAGTGTCCACAAAGAGCTGCTGCTTGAAACTGTCCACATGCACATCTCCCATACTGGTGTGCTCGTTTCACTACCTGGATTTTGGTTTCCACTTCTTTCTTGGAAATGACAAGCCTTCTTTCTGCATGCTACACACACCTTGTAGCAGTTTCAGCTTGAAGCATGTTGGTGCTCTCAAAACGCTGTGTAACTTCTGTAAGGTGTGTTACTCTCCAGCACTGAATACACTACTTAGAGCTCCTTTCACCACAGACACGCAAACACATCTTTCTGTGAAAGTTCTACCTCAGGTCACTTGGAAATGTAAGGTTTTCATGGAGAACATGAGGTCAATCATGGTTTTGCACTCTGCAACCAATAGAAATGTCCTTTTGTACATAGCCTTCTGAAATTCACATCAAAATACCCTTCTTTTCTGGTTTCTTGAATGTTCTCAACACATTAGGAGAAAGATCGTGTTTGAGCAAGAGTGATGTAGTGTGCGTTTTCCTGGATTTCAAGTGATTTGGGAAACATACTCCTTGTTTTTCCACATTGTGTAAGAAACAACATTAGGCTTGCAAGAGATTGAAACAATGCATCCCAAAACATATTCCTGCAGTGAAAACACATGTTTCTACAAAGACTTTGAAGGAGCAAGCCAAAGCCTAGTGGCAGAGTGTTCTTTCAGAGAGAAACACATGCATTTCATCCTTCTGGAGTGAGTCTTCAGCCTGGAATTCATTTGCATTTTGTACTGTGCAGAATGTAGCTACCTGCTCGGGGGTTGTCTCATAGAAGCGCCTTTCCTGTAGGAGCTTGTTGCAACATTCATTGTTTGGCTAAGTTCTTTAGGGTTGGTTTTGGAAGGTCTTTCAACTTTGGCCAAATCCCGCTTCGTACGAAATTTTTTCACAGCGCTGTCTCCAAGTGTCCACAAAGAGCTGCTGCTTGAAACTGTCCACATGCACATCTCCCATACTGGTGTGCTCGTTTCACTACCTGGATTTTGGTTTCCACTTCTTTCTTTGAAATGACAAGCCTTCTTTCTGCATGCTACGCACACCTTGTAGCAGTTTCAGCTTGAAGCATGTTGGTGCTCTCAAAACGCTGTGTAACTTCTGTAAGGTGTGTTACTCTCCAGCACTGAATACACTACTTAGAGCTCCTTTCACCACAGACACGCAAACACATCTTTCTGTGAAAGTTCTACCTCAGGTCACTTGGAAATGTAAGGTTTTCATGGAGAACATGAGGTCAATCATGGTTTTGCACTCTGCAACGAATAGAAATGTCCTTTTGTACATAGCCTTCTGAAATTCACATCAAAATACCCTTCTTTTCTGGTTTCTTGAATGTTCTCAACACATTAGGAGAAATATCGTGTTTGAGCAAGAGTGATGTAGTGTGCGTTTTCCTGGATTTCAAGTGATTTGGGAAACATACTCCTTGTTTTTCCACATTGTGTAAGAAACAACATTAGGCTTTCAAGAGATTGAAACAATGCATCCCAAAACATATTCCTGCAGTGAAAACACATGTTTCTACAACGACTTTGAAGGAGCAAGCAAAAGCCTAGTGGCAGAGTGTTCTTTCAGAGAGAAACACATGCATTTCATCCTTCTGGAGTGAGTCTTCAGCTTTGAATTCATTTGCATTTTGTCCTGTGCAGAATGTAGCTACCTGCTCGGGGGTTGTCTCATAGAAGCGCCTTTCCTGTAGGAGCTTGTTGCAACATTCATTGTTTGGCTAAGTTCTTTAGGGTTGGTTTTGGAAGGTCTTTCAACTTTGGCCAAATCCCGCTTCGTACGAAATTTTTTCACAGCGCTGTCTCCAAGTGTCCACAAAGAGCTGCTGCTTGAAACTGTCCACATGCACATCTCCCATACTGGTGTGCTCGTTTCACTACCTGGATTTTGGTTTCCACTTCTTTCTTGGAAATGACAAGCCTTCTTTCTGCATGCTACACACACCTTGTAGCAGTTTCAGCTTGAAGCATGTTGGTGCTCTCAAAACGCTGTGTAACTTCTGTAAGGTGTGTTACTCTCCAGCACTGAATACACTACTTAGAGCTCCTTTCACCACAGACACGCAAACACATCTTTCTGTGAAAGTTCTACCTCAGGTCACTTGGAAATGTAAGGTTTTCATGGAGAACATGAGGTCAATCATGGTTTTGCACTCTGCAACCAATAGAAATGTCCTTTTGTACATAGCCTTCTGAAATTCACATCAAAATACCCTTCTTTTCTGGTTTCTTGAATGTTCTCAACACATTAGGAGAAAGATCGTGTTTGAGCAAGAGTGATGTAGTGTGCGTTTTCCTGGATTTCAAGTGATTTGGGAAACATACTCCTTGTTTTTCCACATTGTGTAAGAAACAACATTAGGCTTTCAAGAGATTGAAACAATGCATCCCAAAACATATTCCTGCAGTGAAAACACATGTTTCTACAAAGACTTTGAAGGAGCAAGCCAAAGCCTAGTGGCAGAGTGTTCTTTCAGAGAGAAACACATGCATTTCATCCTTCTGGAGTGAGTCTTCAGCCTGGAATTCATTTGCATTTTGTACTGTGCAGAATGTAGCTACCTGCTCGGGGGTTGTCTCATAGAAGCGCCTTTAGTGTAGGAGCTTGTTGCAACATTCATTGTTTGGCTAAGTTCTTTAGGGTTGGTTTTGGAAGGTCTTTCAACTTTGGCCAAATCCCGCTTCGTACGAAATTTTTTCACAGCGCTGTCTCCAAGTGTCCACAAAGAGCTGCTGCTTGAAACTGTCCACATGCACATCTCCCATACTGGTGTGCTCGTTTCACTACCTGGATTTTGGTTTCCACTTCTTTCTTGGAAATGACAAGCCTTCTTTCTGCATGCTACACACACCTTGTAGCAGTTTCAGCTTGAAGCATGTTGGTGCTCTCAAAACGCTGTGTAACTTCTGTAGGGTGTGTTACTCTCCAGCACTGAATACACTACTTAGAGCTCCTTTCACCACAGACACGCAAACACATCTTTCTGTGAAAGTTCTACCTCAGGTCACTTGGAAATGTAAGGTTTTCAGGGAGAACATGAGGTCAATCATGGTTTTGCACTCTGCAACCAATAGAAATGTCCTTTTGTACATAGCCTTCTGAAATTCACATCAAAATACCCTTCTTTTCTGGTTTCTTGAATGTTCTCAACACATTAGGAGAAAGATCGTGTTTGAGCAAGAGTGATGTAGTGTGCGTTTTCCTGGATTTCAAGTGATTTGGGAAACATACTCCTTGTTTTTCCACATTGTGTAAGAAACAACATTAGGCTTTCAAGAGATTGAAACAATGCATCCCAAAACATATTCCTGCAGTGAAAACACATGTTTCTACAAAGACTTTGAAGGAGCAAGCAAAAGCCTAGTGGCAGAGTGTTCTTTCAGAGAGAAACACATGCATTTCATCCTTCTGGAGTGAGTCTTCAGCTTTGAATTCATTTGCATTTTGTACTGTGCAGAATGTAGCTACCTGCTCGGGGGTTGTCTCATAGAAGCGCCTTTCCTGTAGGAGCTTGTTGCAACATTCATTGTTTGGCTAAGTTCTTTAGGGTTGGTTTTGGAAGGTCTTTCAACTTTGGCCAAATCCCGCTTCGTACGAAATTTTTTCACAGCGCTGTCTCCAAGTGTCCACAAAGAGCTGCTGCTTGAAACTGTCCACATGCACATCTCCCATACTGGTGTGCTCGTTTCACTACCTGGATTTTGGTTTCCACTTCTTTCTTTGAAATGACAAGCCTTCTTTCTGCATGCTACACACACCTTGTAGCAGTTTCAGCTTGAAGCATGTTGGTGCTCTCAAAACGCTGTGTAACTTCTGTAAGGTGTGTTACTCTCCATCACTGAATACACTACTTAGAGCTCCTTTCACCACAGACACGCAAACACATCTTTCTGTGAAAGTTCTACCTCAGGTCACTTGGAAATGTAAGGTTTTCATGGAGAACATGAGGTCAATCATGGTTTTGCACTCTGCAACCAATAGAAATGTCCTTTTGTACATAGCCTTCTGAAATTCACATCAAAATACCCTTCTTTTCTGGTTTCTTGAATGTTCTCAACACATTAGGAGAAAGATCGTGTTTGAGCAAGAGTGATGTAGTGTGCGTTTTCTTGGATTTCAAGTGATTTGGGAAACATACTCCTTGTTTTTCCACATTGTGTAAGAAACAACATTAGGCTTGCAAGAGATTGAAACAATGCATCCCAAAACATATTCCTGCAGTGAAAACACATGTTTCTACAAAGACTTTGAAGGAGCAAGCCAAAGCCTAGTGGCAGAGTGTTCTTTCAGAGAGAAACACATGCATTTCATCCTTCTGGAGTGAGTCTTCAGCCTGGAATTCATTTGCATTTTGTACTGTGCAGAATGTAGCTACCTGCTCGGGGGTTGTCTCATAGAAGCGCCTTTCCTGTAGGAGCTTGTTGCAACATTCATTGTTTGGCTAAGTTCTTTAGGGTTGGTTTTGGAAGGTCTTTCAACTTTGGCCAAATCCCGCTTCGTATGAAATTTTTTCACAGCGCTGTCTCCAAGTGACCACAAAGAGCTGCTGCTTGAAACTGTCCACATGCACATCTCCCATACTGGTGTGCTCGTTTCACTACCTGGATTTTGGTTTCCACTTCTTTCTTGGAAATGACAAGCCTTCTTTCTGCATGCTACGCACACCTTGTAGCAGTTTCAGCTTGAAGCATGTTGGTGCTCTCAAAACGCTGTGTAACTTCTGTAAGGTGTGTTACTCTCCAGCACTGAATACACTACTTAGAGCTCTTTCACCACAGACACGCAAACACATCTTTCTGTGAAAGTTCTACCTCAGGTCACTTGGAAATGTAAGGTTTTCATGGAGAACATGAGGTCAATCATGGTTTTGCACTCTGCAACGAATAGCAATGTCCTTTTGTACATAGCCTTCTGAAATTCACATCAAAATACCCTTCTTTTCTGGTTTCTTGAATGTTCTCAACACATTAGGAGAAATATCGTGTTTGAGCAAGAGTGATGTAGTGTGCGTTTTCCTGGATTTCAAGTGATTTGGGAAACATACTCCTTGTTTTTCCACATTGTGTAAGAAACAACATTAGGCTTTCAAGAGATTGAAACAATGCATCCCAAAACATATTCCTGCAGTGAAAACACATGTTTCTACAACGACTTTGAAGGAGCAAGCAAAAGCCTAGTGGCAGAGTGTTCTTTCAGAGAGAAACACATGCATTTCATCCTTCTGGAGTGAGTCTTCAGCTTTGAATTCATTTGCATTTTGTCCTGTGCAGAATGTAGCTACCTGCTCGGGGGTTGTCTCATAGAAGCGCCTTTCCTGTAGGAGCTTGTTGCAACATTCATTGTTTGGCTAAGTTCTTTAGGGTTGGTTTTGGAAGGTCTTTCAACTTTGGCCAAATCCCGCTTCGTACGAAATTTTTTCACAGCGCTGTCTCCAAGTGTCCACAAAGAGCTGCTGCTTGAAACTGTCCACATGCACATCTCCCATACTGGTGTGCTCGTTTCACTACCTGGATTTTGGTTTCCACTTCTTTCTTTGAAATGACAAGCCTTCTTTCTGCATGCTACACACACCTTGTAGCAGTTTCAGCTTGAAGCATGTTGGTGCTCTCAAAACGCTGTGTAACTTCTGTAAGGTGTGTTACTCTCCAGCACTGAATACACTACTTAGAGCTCCTTTCACCACAGACACGCAAACACATCTTTCTGTGAAAGTTCTACCTCAGGTCACTTGGAAATGTAAGGTTTTCATGGAGAACATGAGGTCAATCATGGTTTTGCACTCTGCAACCAATAGAAATGTCCTTTTGTACATAGCCTTCTGAAATTCACATCAAAATACCCTTCTTTTCTGGTTTCTTGAATGTTCTCAACACATTAGGAGAAAGATCGTGTTTGAGCAAGAGTGATGTAGTGTGCGTTTTCCTGGATTTCAAGTGATTTGGGAAACATACTCCTTGTTTTTCCACATTGTGTAAGAAACAACATTAGGCTTGCAAGAGATTGAAACAATGCATCCCAAAACATATTCCTGCAGTGAAAACACATGTTTCTACAAAGACTTTGAAGGAGCAAGCCAAAGCCTAGTGGCAGAGTGTTCTTTCAGAGAGAAACACATGCATTTCATCCTTCTGGAGTGAGTCTTCAGCCTGGAATTCATTTGCATTTTGTACTGTGCAGAATGTAGCTACCTGCTCGGGGGTTGTCTCATAGAAGCGCCTTTCCTGTAGGAGCTTGTTGCAACATTCATTGTTTGGCTAAGTTCTTTAGGGTTGGTTTTGGAAAGTCTTTCAACTTTGGCCAAATCCCGCTTCGTACGAAATTTTTTCACAGCGCTGTCTCCAAGTGTCCTCAAAGAGCTGCTGCTTGAAACTGTCCACATGCACATCTCCCATACTGGTGTGCTCGTTTCACTACCTGGATTTTGGTTTCCACTTCTTTCTTGGAAATGACAAGCCTTCTTTCTGCATGCTACACACACCTTGTAGCAGTTTCAGCTTGAAGCATGTTGGTGCTCTCAAAACGCTGTGTAACTTCTGTAGGGTGTGTTACTCTCCAGCACTGAATACACTACTTAGAGCTCCTTTCACCACAGACACGCAAACACATCTTTCTGTGAAAGTTCTACCTCAGGTCACTTGGAAATGTAAGGTTTTCAGGGAGAACATGAGGTCAATCATGGTTTTGCACTCTGCAACCAATAGAAATGTCCTTTTGTACATAGCCTTCTGAAATTCACATCAAAATACCCTTCTTTTCTGGTTTCTTGAATGTTCTCAACACATTAGGAGAAAGATCGTGTTTGAGCAAGAGTGATGTAGTGTGCGTTTTCCTGGATTTCAAGTGATTTGGGAAACATACTCCTTGTTTTTCCACATTGTGTAAGAAACAACATTAGGCTTGCAAGAGATTGAAACAATGCATCCCAAAACATATTCCTGCAGTGAAAACACATGTTTCTACAAAGACTTTGAAGGAGCAAGCCAAAGCCTAGTGGCAGAGTGTTCTTTCAGAGAGAAACACATGCATTTCATCCTTCTGGAGTGAGTCTTCAGCTTTGAATTCATTTGCATTTTGTCCTGTGCAGAATGTAGCTACCTGCTCGGGGGTTGTCTCATAGAAGCGCCTTTCCTGTAGGAGCTTGTTGCAACATTCATTGTTTGGCTAAGTTCTTTAGGGTTGGTTTTGGAAGGTCTTTCAACTTTGGCCAAATCCCGCTTCGTACGAAATTTTTTCACAGCGCTGTCTCCAAGTGTCCACAAAGAGCTGCTGCTTGAAACTGTCCACATGCACATCTCCCATACTGGTGTGCTCGTTTCACTACCTGGATTTTGGTTTCCACTTCTTTCTTGGAAATGACAAGCCTTCTTTCTGCATGCTACACACACCTTGTAGCAGTTTCAGCTTGAAGCATGTTGGTGCTCTCAAAACGCTGTGTAACTTCTGTAAGGTGTGTTACTCTCCAGCACTGAATACACTACTTAGAGCTCCTTTCACCACAGACACGCAAACACATCTTTCTGTGAAAGTTCTACCTCAGGTCACTTGGAAATGTAAGGTTTTCATGGAGAACATGAGGTCAATCATGGTTTTGCACTCTGCAACCAATAGAAATGTCCTTTTGTACATAGCCTTCTGAAATTCACATCAAAATACCCTTCTTTTCTGGTTTCTTGAATGTTCTCAACACATTAGGAGAAAGATCGTGTTTGAGCAAGAGTGATGTAGTGTGCGTTTTCTTGGATTTCAAGTGATTTGGGAAACATACTCCTTGTTTTTCCACATTGTGTAAGAAACAACATTAGGCTTGCAAGAGATTGAAACAATGCATCCCAAAACATATTCCTGCAGTGAAAACACATGTTTCTACAAAGACTTTGAAGGAGCAAGCCAAAGCCTAGTGGCAGAGTGTTCTTTCAGAGAGAAACACATGCATTTCATCCTTCTGGAGTGAGTCTTCAGCCTGGAATTCATTTGCATTTTGTACTGTGCAGAATGTAGCTACCTGCTCGGGGGTTGTCTCATAGAAGCGCCTTTCCTGTAGGAGCTTGTTGCAACATTCATTGTTTGGCTAAGTTCTTTAGGGTTGGTTTTGGAAGGTCTTTCAACTTTGGCCAAATCCCGCTTCGTATGAAATTTTTTCACAGCGCTGTCTCCAAGTGTCCACAAAGAGCTGCTGCTTGAAACTGTCCACATGCACATCTCCCATACTGGTGTGCTCGTTTCACTACCTGGATTTTGGTTTCCACTTCTTTCTTGGAAATGACAAGCCTTCTTTCTGCATGCTACGCACACCTTGTAGCAGTTTCAGCTTGAAGCATGTTGGTGCTCTCAAAACGCTGTGTAACTTCTGTAAGGTGTGTTACTCTCCAGCACTGAATACACTACTTAGAGCTCTTTCACCACAGACACGCAAACACATCTTTCTGTGAAAGTTCTACCTCAGGTCACTTGGAAATGTAAGGTTTTCATGGAGAACATGAGGTCAATCATGGTTTTGCACTCTGCAACGAATAGAAATGTCCTTTTGTACATAGCCTTCTGAAATTCACATCAAAATACCCTTCTTTTCTGGTTTCTTGAATGTTCTCAACACATTAGGAGAAATATCGTGTTTGAGCAAGAGTGATGTAGTGTGCGTTTTCCTGGATTTCAAGTGATTTGGGAAACATACTCCTTGTTTTTCCACATTGTGTAAGAAACAACATTAGGCTTGCAAGAGATTGAAACAATGCATCCCAAAACATATTCCTGCAGTGAAAACACATGTTTCTACAACGACTTTGAAGGAGCAAGCAAAAGCCTAGTGGCAGAGTGTTCTTTCAAAGAGAAACACATGCATTTCATCCTTCTGGAGTGAGTCTTCAGCTTTGAATTCATTTGCATTTTGTCCTGTGCAGAATGTAGCTACCTGCTCGGGGGTTGTCTCATAGAAGCGCCTTTCCTGTAGGAGCTTGTTGCAACATTCATTGTTTGGCTAAGTTCTTTAGGGTTGGTTTTGGAAGGTCTTTCAACTTTGGCCAAATCCCGCTTCGTACGAAATTTTTTCACAGCGCTGTCTCCAAGTGTCCACAAAGAGCTGCTGCTTGAAACTGTCCACATGCACATCTCCCATACTGGTGTGCTCGTTTCACTACCTGGATTTTGGTTTCCACTTCTTTCTTTGAAATGACAAGCCTTCTTTCTGCATGCTACACACACCTTGTAGCAGTTTCAGCTTGAAGCATGTTGGTGCTCTCAAAACGCTGTGTAACTTCTGTAAGGTGTGTTACTCTCCAGCACTGAATACACTACTTAGAGCTCCTTTCACCACAGACACGCAAACACATCTTTCTGTGAAAGTTCTACCTCAGGTCACTTGGAAATGTAAGGTTTTCATGGAGAACATGAGGTCAATCATGGTTTTGCACTCTGCAACCAATAGAAATGTCCTTTTGTACATAGCCTTCTGAAATTCACATCAAAATACCCTTCTTTTCTGGTTTCTTGAATGTTCTCAACACATTAGGAGAAAGATCGTGTTTGAGCAAGAGTGATGTAGTGTGCGTTTTCCTGGATTTCAAGTGATTTGGGAAACATACTCCTTGTTTTTCCACATTGTGTAAGAAACAACATTAGGCTTGCAAGAGATTGAAACAATGCATCCCAAAACATATTCCTGCAGTGAAAACACATGTTTCTACAAAGACTTTGAAGGAGCAAGCCAAAGCCTAGTGGCAGAGTGTTCTTTCAGAGAGAAACACATGCATTTCATCCTTCTGGAGTGAGTCTTCAGCCTGGAATTCATTTGCATTTTGTACTGTGCAGAATGTAGCTACCTGCTCGGGGGTTGTCTCATAGAAGCGCCTTTCCTGTAGGAGCTTGTTGCAACATTCATTGTTTGGCTAAGTTCTTTAGGGTTGGTTTTGGAAAGTCTTTCAACTTTGGCCAAATCCCGCTTCGTACGAAATTTTTTCACAGCGCTGTCTCCAAGTGTCCTCAAAGAGCTGCTGCTTGAAACTGTCCACATGCACATCTCCCATACTGGTGTGCTCGTTTCACTACCTGGATTTTGGTTTCCACTTCTTTCTTGGAAATGACAAGCCTTCTTTCTGCATGCTACACACACCTTGTAGCAGTTTCAGCTTGAAGCATGTTGGTGCTCTCAAAACGCTGTGTAACTTCTGTAGGGTGTGTTACTCTCCAGCACTGAATACACTACTTAGAGCTCCTTTCACCACAGACACGCAAACACATCTTTCTGTGAAAGTTCTACCTCAGGTCACTTGGAAATGTAAGGTTTTCAGGGAGAACATGAGGTCAATCATGGTTTTGCACTCTGCAACCAATAGAAATGTCCTTTTGTACATAGCCTTCTGAAATTCACATCAAAATACCCTTCTTTTCTGGTTTCTTGAATGTTCTCAACACATTAGGAGAAAGATCGTGTTTGAGCAAGAGTGATGTAGTGTGCGTTTTCCTGGATTTCAAGTGATTTGGGAAACATACTCCTTGTTTTTCCACATTGTGTAAGAAACAACATTAGGCTTGCAAGAGATTGAAACAATGCATCCCAAAACATATTCCTGCAGTGAAAACACATGTTTCTACAAAGACTTTGAAGGAGCAAGCCAAAGCCTAGTGGCAGAGTGTTCTTTCAGAGAGAAACACATGCATTTCATCCTTCTGGAGTGAGTCTTCAGCTTTGAATTCATTTGCATTTTGTCCTGTGCAGAATGTAGCTACCTGCTCGGGGGTTGTCTCATAGAAGCGCCTTTCCTGTAGGAGCTTGTTGCAACATTCATTGTTTGGCTAAGTTCTTTAGGGTTGGTTTTGGAAGGTCTTTCAACTTTGGCCAAATCCCGCTTCGTACGAAATTTTTTCACAGCGCTGTCTCCAAGTGTCCACAAAGAGCTGCTGCTTGAAACTGTCCACATGCACATCTCCCATACTGGTGTGCTCGTTTCACTACCTGGATTTTGGTTTCCACTTCTTTCTTGGAAATGACAAGCCTTCTTTCTGCATGCTACACACACCTTGTAGCAGTTTCAGCTTGAAGCATGTTGGTGCTCTCAAAACGCTGTGTAACTTCTGTAAGGTGTGTTACTCTCCAGCACTGAATACACTACTTAGAGCTCCTTTCACCACAGACACGCAAACACATCTTTCTGTGAAAGTTCTACCTCAGGTCACTTGGAAATGTAAGGTTTTCATGGAGAACATGAGGTCAATCATGGTTTTGCACTCTGCAACCAATAGAAATGTCCTTTTGTACATAGCCTTCTGAAATTCACATCAAAATACCCTTCTTTTCTGGTTTCTTGAATGTTCTCAACACATTAGGAGAAAGATCGTGTTTGAGCAAGAGTGATGTAGTGTGCGTTTTCCTGGATTTCAAGTGATTTGGGAAACATACTCCTTGTTTTTCCACATTGTGTAAGAAACAACATTAGGCTTGCAAGAGATTGATACAATGCATCCCAAAACATATTCCTGCAGTGAAAACACATGTTTCTACAAAGACTTTGAAGGAGCAAGCAAAAGCCTAGTGGCAGAGTGTTCTTTCAGAGAGAAACACATGCATTTCATCCTTCTGGAGTGAGCCTTCAGCCTGGAATTCATTTGCATTTTGTACTGTGCAGAATGTAGCTACCTGCTCGGGGGTTGTCTCATAGAAGCGCCTTTCCTGTAGGAGCTTGTTGCAACATTCATTGTTTGGCTAAGTTCTTTAGGGTTGGTTTTGGAAGGTCTTTCAACTTTGGCCAAATCCCGCTTCGTACGAAATTTTTTCACAGCGCTGTCTCCAAGTGTCCACAAAGAGCTGCTGCTTGAAACTGTCCACATGCACATCTCCCATACTGGTGTGCTCGTTTCACTACCTGGATTTTGGTTTCCACTTCTTTCTTTGAAATGACAAGCCTTCTTTCTGCATGCTACGCACACCTTGTAGCAGTTTCAGCTTGAAGCATGTTGGTGCTCTCAAAACGCTGTGTAACTTCTGTAAGGTGTGTTACTCTCCAGCACTGAATACACTACTTAGAGCTCTTTCACCACAGACACGCAAACACATCTTTCTGTGAAAGTTCTACCTCAGGTCACTTGGAAATGTAAGGTTTTCATGGAGAACATGAGGTCAATCATGGTTTTGCACTCTGCAACCAATAGAAATGTCCTTTTGTACATAGCCTTCTGAAATTCACATCAAAATACCCTTCTTTTCTGGTTTCTTGAATGTTCTCAACACATTAGGAGAAATATCGTGTTTGAGCAAGAGTGATGTAGTGTGCGTTTTCCTGGATTTCAAGTGATTTGGGAAACATACTCCTTGTTTTTCCACATTGTGTAAGAAACAACATTAGGCTTTCAAGAGATTGAAACAATGCATCCCAAAACATATTCCTGCAGTGAAAACACATGTTTCTACAAAGACTTTGAAGGAGCAAGCAAAAGCCTAGTGGCAGAGTGTTCTTTCAGAGAGAAACACATGCATTTCATCCTTCTGGAGTGAGTCTTCAGCTTTGAATTCATTTGCATTTTGTACTGTGCAGAATGTAGCTACCTGCTCGGGGGTTGTCTCATAGAAGCGCCTTTCCTGTAGGAGCTTGTTGCAACATTCATTGTTTGGCTAAGTTCTTTAGGGTTGGTTTTGGAAGGTCTTTCAACTTTGGCCAAATCCCGCTTCGTACGAAATTTTTTCACAGCGCTGTCTCCAAGTGTCCACAAAGAGCTGCTGCTTGAAACTGTCCACATGCACATCTCCCATACTGGTGTGCTCGTTTCACTACCTGGATTTTGGTTTCCACTTCTTTCTTGGAAATGACAAGCCTTCTTTCTGCATGCTACACACACCTTGTAGCAGTTTCAGCTTGAAGCATGTTGGTGCTCTCAAAACGCTGTGTAACTTCTGTAAGGTGTGTTACTCTCCAGCACTGAATACACTACTTAGAGCTCCTTTCAGCACAGACACGCAAACACATCTTTCTGTGAAAGTTCTACCTCAGGTCACTTGGAAATGTAAGGTTTTCATGGAGAACATGAGGTCAATCATGGTTTTGCACTCTGCAACCAATAGAAATGTCCTTTTGTACATAGCCTTCTGAAATTCACATCAAAATACCCTTCTTTTCTGGTTTCTTGAATGTTCTCAACACATTAGGAGAAATATCGTGTTTGAGCAAGAGTGATGTAGTGTGCGTTTTCCTGGATTTCAAGTGATTTGGGAAACATACTCCTTGTTTTTCCACATTGTGTAAGAAACAACATTAGGCTTTCAAGAGATTGAAACAATGCATCCCAAAACATATTCCTGCAGTGAAAACACATGTTTCTACAAAGACTTTGAAGGAGCAAGCAAAAGCCTAGTGGCAGAGTGTTCTTTCAGAGAGAAACACATGCATTTCATCCTTCTGGAGTGAGTCTTCAGCTTTGAATTCATTTGCATTTTGTCCTGTGCAGAATGTAGCTACCTGCTCGGGGGTTGTCTCATAGAAGCGCCTTTCCTGTAGGAGCTTGTTGCAACATTCATTGTTTGGCTAAGTTCTTTAGGGTTGGTTTTGGAAGGTCTTTCAACTTTGGCCAAATCCCGCTTCGTACGAAATTTTTTCACAGCGCTGTCTCCAAGTGTCCACAAAGAGCTGCTGCTTGAAACTGTCCACATGCACATCTCCCATACTGGTGTGCTCGTTTCACTACCTGGATTTTGGTTTCCACTTCTTTCTTGGAAATGACAAGCCTTCTTTCTGCATGCTACACACACCTTGTAGCAGTTTCAGCTTGAAGCATGTTGGTGCTCTCAAAACGCTGTGTAACTTCTGTAAGGTGTGTTACTCTCCAGCACTGAATACACTACTTAGAGCTCCTTTCACCACAGACACGCAAACACATCTTTCTGTGAAAGTTCTACCTCAGGTCACTTGGAAATGTAAGGTTTTCATGGAGAACATGAGGTCAATCATGGTTTTGCACTCTGCAACCAATAGAAATGTCCTTTTGTACATAGCCTTCTGAAATTCACATCAAAATACCCTTCTTTTCTGGTTTCTTGAATGTTCTCAACACATTAGGAGAAAGATCGTGTTTGAGCAAGAGTGATGTAGTGTGCGTTTTCCTGGATTTCAAGTGATTTGGGAAACATACTCCTTGTTTTTCCACATTGTGTAAGAAACAACATTAGGCTTGCAAGAGATTGAAACAATGCATCCCAAAACATATTCCTGCAGTGAAAACACATGTTTCTACAAAGACTTTGAAGGAGCAAGCCAAAGCCTAGTGGCAGAGTGTTCTTTCAGAGAGAAACACATGCATTTCATCCTTCTGGAGTGAGTCTTCAGCCTGGAATTCATTTGCATTTTGTACTGTGCAGAATGTAGCTACCTGCTCGGGGGTTGTCTCATAGAAGCGCCTTTCCTGTAGGAGCTTGTTGCAACATTCATTGTTTGGCTAAGTTCTTTAGGGTTGGTTTTGGAAGGTCTTTCAACTTTGGCCAAATCCCGCTTCGTACGAAATTTTTTCACAGCGCTGTCTCCAAGTGTCCACAAAGAGCTGCTGCTTGAAACTGTCCACATGCACATCTCCCATACTGGTGTGCTCGTTTCACTACCTGGATTTTGGTTTCCACTTCTTTCTTGGAAATGACAAGCCTTCTTTCTGCATGCTACACACACCTTGTAGCAGTTTCAGCTTGAAGCATGTTGGTGCTCTCAAAACGCTGTGTAACTTCTGTAGGGTGTGTTACTCTCCAGCACTGAATACACTACTTAGAGCTCCTTTCACCACAGACACGCAAACACATCTTTCTGTGAAAGTTCTACCTCAGGTCACTTGGAAATGTAAGGTTTTCATGGAGAACATGAGGTCAATCATGGTTTTGCACTCTGCAACCAATAGAAATGTCCTTTTGTACATAGCCTTCTGAAATTCACATCAAAATACCCTTCTTTTCTGGTTTCTTGAATGTTCTCAACACATTAGGAGAAAGATCGTGTTTGAGCAAGAGTGATGTAGTGTGCGTTTTCCTGGATTTCAAGTGATTTGGGAAACATACTCCTTGTTTTTCCACATTGTGTAAGAAACAACATTAGGCTTGCAAGAGATTGAAACAATGCATCCCAAAACATATTCCTGCAGTGAAAACACATGTTTCTACAAAGACTTTGAAGGAGCAAGCAAAAGCCTAGTGGCAGAGTGTTCTTTCAGAGAGAAACACATGCATTTCATCCTTCTGGAGTGAGTCTTCAGCTTTGAATTCATTTGCATTTTGTACTGTGCAGAATGTAGCTACCTGCTCGGGGGTTGTCTCCTAGAAGCGCCTTTCCTGTAGGAGCTTGTTGCAACATTCATTGTTTGGCTAAGTTCTTTAGGGTTGGTTTTGGAAGGTCTTTCAACTTTGGCCAAATCCCGCTTCGTACGAAATTTTTTCACAGCGCTGTCTCCAAGTGTCCACAAAGAGCTGCTGCTTGAAACTGTCCACATGCACATCTCCCATACTGGTGTGCTCGTTTCACTACCTGGATTTTGGTTTCCACTTCTTTCTTGGAAATGACAAGCCTTCTTTCTGCATGCTACACACACCTTGTAGCAGTTTCAGCTTGAAGCATGTTGGTGCTCTCAAAACGCTGTGTAACTTCTGTAAGGTGTGTTACTCTCCAGCACTGAATACACTACTTAGAGCTCCTTTCACCACAGACACGCAAACACATCTTTCTGTGAAAGTTCTACCTCAGGTCACTTGGAAATGTAAGGTTTTCATGGAGAACATGAGGTCAATCATGGTTTTGCACTCTGCAACCAATAGAAATGTCCTTTTGTACATAGCCTTCTGAAATTCACATCAAAATACCCTTCTTTTCTGGTTTCTTGAATGTTCTCAACACATTAGGAGAAAGATCGTGTTTGAGCAAGAGTGATGTAGTGTGCGTTTTCCTGGATTTCAAGTGATTTGGGAAACATACTCCTTGTTTTTCCACATTGTGTAAGAAACAACATTAGGCTTGCAAGAGATTGAAACAATGCATCCCAAAACATATTCCTGCAGTGAAAACACATGTTTCTACAAAGACTTTGAAGGAGCAAGCAAAAGCCTAGTGGCAGAGTGTTCTTTCAGAGAGAAACACATGCATTTCATCCTTCTGGAGTGAGTCTTCAGCTTTGAATTCATTTGCATTTTGTACTGTGCAGAATGTAGCTACCTGCTCTGGGGTTGTCTCATAGAAGCGCCTTTCCTGTAGGAGCTTGTTGCAACATTCATTGTTTGGCTAAGTTCTTTAGGGTTGGTTTTGGAAGGTCTTTCAACTTTGGCCAAAGCCCGCTTCGTACGAAATTTTTTCACAGCGCTGTCTCCAAGTGTCCACAAAGAGCTGCTGCTTGAAACTGTCCACATGCACATCTCCCATACTGGTGTGCTCGTTTCACTACCTGGATTTTGGTTTCCACTTCTTTCTTGGAAATGACAAGCCTTCTTTCTGCATGCTACACACACCTTGTAGCAGTTTCAGCTTGAAGCATGTTGGTGCTCTCAAAACGCTGTGTAACTTCTGTAAGGTGTGTTACTCTCCAGCACTGAATACACTACTTAGAGCTCCTTTCAGCACAGACACGCAAACACATCTTTCTGTGAAAGTTCTACCTCAGGTCACTTGGAAATGTAAGGTTTTCATGGAGAACATGAGGTCAATCATGGTTTTGCACTCTGCAACCAATAGAAATGTCCTTTTGTACATAGCCTTCTGAAATTCACATCAAAATACCCTTCTTTTCTGGTTTCTTGAATGTTCTCAACACATTAGGAGAAAGATCGTGTTTGAGCAAGAGTGATGTAGTGTGCGTTTTCCTGGATTTCAAGTGATTTGGGAAACATACTCCTTGTTTTTCCACATTGTGTAAGAAACAACATTAGGCTTGCAAGAGATTGAAACAATGCATCCCAAAACATATTCCTGCAGTGAAAACACATGTTTCTACAAAGACTTTGAAGGAGCAAGCCAAAGCCTAGTGGCAGAGTGTTCTTTCAGAGAGAAACACATGCATTTCATCCTTCTGGAGTGAGTCTTCAGCCTGGAATTCATTTGCATTTTGTACTGTGCAGAATGTAGCTACCTGCTCGGGGGTTGTCTCATAGAAGCGCCTTTCCTGTAGGAGCTTGTTGCAACATTCATTGTTTGGCTAAGTTCTTTAGGGTTGGTTTTGGAAGGTCTTTCAACTTTGGCCAAATCCCGCTTCGTACGAAATTTTTTCACAGCGCTGTCTCCAACTGTCCACAAAGAGCTGCTGCTTGAAACTGTCCACATGCACATCTCCCATACTGGTGTGCTCGTTTCACTACCTGGATTTTGGTTTCCACTTCTTTCTTTGAAATGACAAGCCTTCTTTCTGCATGCTACACACACCTTGTAGCAGTTTCAGCTTGAAGCATGTTGGTGCTCTCAAAACGCTGTGTAACTTCTGTAAGGTGTGTTACTCTCCAGCACTGAATACACTACTTAGAGCTCCTTTCACCACAGACACGCAAACACATCTTTCTGTGAAAGTTCTACCTCAGGTCACTTGGAAATGTAAGGTTTTCATGGAGAACATGAGGTCAATCATGGTTTTGCACTCTGCAACCAATAGAAATGTCCTTTTGTACATAGCCTTCTGAAATTCACATCAAAATACCCTTCTTTTCTGGTTTCTTGAATGTTCTCAACACATTAGGAGAAAGATCGTGTTTGAGCAAGAGTGATGTAGTGTGCGTTTTCCTGGATTTCAAGTGATTTGGGAAACATACTCCTTGTTTTTCCACATTGTGTAAGAAACAACATTAGGCTTGCAAGAGATTGAAACAATGCATCCCAAAACATATTCCTGCAGTGAAAACACATGTTTCTACAAAGACTTTGAAGGAGCAAGCCAAAGCCTAGTGGCAGAGTGTTCTTTCAGAGAGAAACACATGCATTTCATCCTTCTGGAGTGAGTCTTCAGCCTGGAATTCATTTGCATTTTGTACTGTGCAGAATGTAGCTACCTGCTCGGGGGTTGTCTCATAGAAGCGCCTTTCCTGTAGGAGCTTGTTGCAACATTCATTGTTTGGCTAAGTTCTTTAGGGTTGGTTTTGGAAAGTCTTTCAACTTTGGCCAAATCCCGCTTCGTACGAAATTTTTTCACAGCGCTGTCTCCAAGTGTCCTCAAAGAGCTGCTGCTTGAAACTGTCCACATGCACATCTCCCATACTGGTGTGCTCGTTTCACTACCTGGATTTTGGTTTCCACTTCTTTCTTGGAAATGACAAGCCTTCTTTCTGCATGCTACACACACCTTGTAGCAGTTTCAGCTTGAAGCATGTTGGTGCTCTCAAAACGCTGTGTAACTTCTGTAGGGTGTGTTACTCTCCAGCACTGAATACACTACTTAGAGCTCCTTTCACCACAGACACGCAAACACATCTTTCTGTGAAAGTTCTACCTCAGGTCACTTGGAAATGTAAGGTTTTCAGGGAGAACATGAGGTCAATCATGGTTTTGCACTCTGCAACCAATAGAAATGTCCTTTTGTACATAGCCTTCTGAAATTCACATCAAAATACCCTTCTTTTCTGGTTTCTTGAATGTTCTCAACACATTAGGAGAAAGATCGTGTTTGAGCAAGAGTGATGTAGTGTGCGTTTTCCTGGATTTCAAGTGATTTGGGAAACATACTCCTTGTTTTTCCACATTGTGTAAGAAACAACATTAGGCTTGCAAGAGATTGAAACAATGCATCCCAAAACATATTCCTGCAGTGAAAACACATGTTTCTACAAAGACTTTGAAGGAGCAAGCAAAAGCCTAGTGGCAGAGTGTTCTTTCAGAGAGAAACACATGCATTTCATCCTTCTGGAGTGAGTCTTCAGCTTTGAATTCATTTGCATTTTGTACTGTGCAGAATGTAGCTACCTGCTCTGGGGTTGTCTCATAGAAGCGCCTTTCCTGTAGGAGCTTGTTGCAACATTCATTGTTTGGCTAAGTTCTTTAGGGTTGGTTTTGGAAGGTCTTTCAACTTTGGCCAAAGCCCGCTTCGTACGAAATTTTTTCACAGCGCTGTCTCCAAGTGTCCACAAAGAGCTGCTGCTTGAAACTGTCCACATGCACATCTCCCATACTGGTGTGCTCGTTTCACTACCTGGATTTTGGTTTCCACTTCTTTCTTGGAAATGACAAGCCTTCTTTCTGCATGCTACACACACCTTGTAGCAGTTTCAGCTTGAAGCATGTTGGTGCTCTCAAAACGCTGTGTAACTTCTGTAAGGTGTGTTACTCTCCAGCACTGAATACACTACTTAGAGCTCCTTTCAGCACAGACACGCAAACACATCTTTCTGTGAAAGTTCTACCTCAGGTCACTTGGAAATGTAAGGTTTTCATGGAGAACATGAGGTCAATCATGGTTTTGCACTCTGCAACCAATAGAAATGTCCTTTTGTACATAGCCTTCTGAAATTCACATCAAAATACCCTTCTTTTCTGGTTTCTTGAATGTTCTCAACACATTAGGAGAAAGATCGTGTTTGAGCAAGAGTGATGTAGTGTGCGTTTTCCTGGATTTCAAGTGATTTGGGAAACATACTCCTTGTTTTTCCACATTGTGTAAGAAACAACATTAGGCTTGCAAGAGATTGAAACAATGCATCCCAAAACATATTCCTGCAGTGAAAACACATGTTTCTACAAAGACTTTGAAGGAGCAAGCAAAAGCCTAGTGGCAGAGTGTTCTTTCAGAGAGAAACACATGCATTTCATCCTTCTGGAGTGAGTCTTCAGCCTGGAATTCATTTGCATTTTGTACTGTGCAGAATGTAGCTACCTGCTCGGGGGTTGTCTCATAGAAGCGCCTTTCCTGTAGGAGCTTGTTGCAACATTCATTGTTTGGCTAAGTTCTTTAGGGTTGGTTTTGGAAGGTCTTTCAACTTTGGCCAAATCCCGCTTCGTACGAAATTTTTTCACAGCGCTGTCTCCAACTGTCCACAAAGAGCTGCTGCTTGAAACTGTCCACATGCACATCTCCCATACTGGTGTGCTCGTTTCACTACCTGGATTTTGGTTTCCACTTCTTTCTTTGAAATGACAAGCCTTCTTTCTGCATGCTACACACACCTTGTAGCAGTTTCAGCTTGAAGCATGTTGGTGCTCTCAAAACGCTGTGTAACTTCTGTAAGGTGTGTTACTCTCCAGCACTGAATACACTACTTAGAGCTCCTTTCAGCACAGACACGCAAACACATCTTTCTGTGAAAGTTCTACCTCAGGTCACTTGGAAATGTAAGGTTTTCATGGAGAACATGAGGTCAATCATGGTTTTGCACTCTGCAACCAATAGAAATGTCCTTTTGTACATAGCCTTCTGAAATTCACATCAAAATACCCTTCTTTTCTGGTTTCTTGAATGTTCTCAACACATTAGGAGAAAGATCGTGTTTGAGCAAGAGTGATGTAGTGTGCGTTTTCCTGGATTTCAAGTGATTTGGGAAACATACTCCTTGTTTTTCCACATTGTGTAAGAAACAACATTAGGCTTGCAAGAGATTGAAACAATGCATCCCAAAACATATTCCTGCAGTGAAAACACATGTTTCTACAAAGACTTTGAAGGAGCAAGCCAAAGCCTAGTGGCAGAGTGTTCTTTCAGAGAGAAACACATGCATTTCATCCTTCTGGAGTGAGTCTTCAGCCTGGAATTCATTTGCATTTTGTACTGTGCAGAATGTAGCTACCTGCTCGGGGGTTGTCTCATAGAAGCGCCTTTCCTGTAGGAGCTTGTTGCAACATTCATTGTTTGGCTAAGTTCTTTAGGGTTGGTTTTGGAAAGTCTTTCAACTTTGGCCAAATCCCGCTTCGTACGAAATTTTTTCACAGCGCTGTCTCCAAGTGTCCTCAAAGAGCTGCTGCTTGAAACTGTCCACATGCACATCTCCCATACTGGTGTGCTCGTTTCACTACCTGGATTTTGGTTTCCACTTCTTTCTTGGAAATGACAAGCCTTCTTTCTGCATGCTACACACACCTTGTAGCAGTTTCAGCTTGAAGCATGTTGGTGCTCTCAAAACGCTGTGTAACTTCTGTAGGGTGTGTTACTCTCCAGCACTGAATACACTACTTAGAGCTCCTTTCACCACAGACACGCAAACACATCTTTCTGTGAAAGTTCTACCTCAGGTCACTTGGAAATGTAAGGTTTTCAGGGAGAACATGAGGTCAATCATGGTTTTGCACTCTGCAACCAATAGAAATGTCCTTTTGTACATAGCCTTCTGAAATTCACATCAAAATACCCTTCTTTTCTGGTTTCTTGAATGTTCTCAACACATTAGGAGAAAGATCGTGTTTGAGCAAGAGTGATGTAGTGTGCGTTTTCCTGGATTTCAAGTGATTTGGGAAACATACTCCTTGTTTTTCCACATTGTGTAAGAAACAACATTAGGCTTGCAAGAGATTGAAACAATGCATCCCAAAACATATTCCTGCAGTGAAAACACATGTTTCTACAAAGACTTTGAAGGAGCAAGCCAAAGCCTAGTGGCAGAGTGTTCTTTCAGAGAGAAACACATGCATTTCATCCTTCTGGAGTGAGTTTTCAGCCTGGAATTCATTTGCATTTTGTAATGTGCAGAATGTAGCTACCTGCTCGGGGGTTGTCTCCTAGAAGCGCCTTTCCTGTAGGAGCTTGTTGCAACATTCATTGTTTGGCTAAGTTCTTTAGGGTTGGTTTTGGAAGGTCTTTCAACTTTGGCCAAATCCCGCTTCGTACGAAATTTTTTCACAGCGCTGTCTCCAAGTGTCCACAAAGAGCTGCTGCTTGAAACTGTCCACATGCACATCTCCCATACTGGTGTGCTCGTTTCACTACCTGGATTTTGGTTTCCACTTCTTTCTTTTAAATGACAAGCCTTCTTTCTGCATGCTACACACACCTTGTAGCAGTTTCAGCTTGAAGCATGTTGGTGCTCTCAAATCGCTGTGTAACTTCTGTAGGGTGTGTTACTCTCCAGCACTGAATACACTACTTAGAGCTCCTTTCACCACAGACACGCAAACACATCTTTCTGTGAAAGTTCTACCTCAGGTCACTTGGAAATGTAAGGTTTTCAGGGAGAACATGAGGTCAATCATGGTTTTGCACTCTGCAACCAATAGAAATGTCCTTTTGTACATAGCCTTCTGAAATTCACATCAAAATACCCTTCTTTTCTGGTTTCTTGAATGTTCTCAACACATTAGGAGAAAGATCGTGTTTGAGCAAGAGTGATGTAGTGTGCGTTTTCCTGGATTTCAAGTGATTTGGGAAACATACTCCTTGTTTTTCCACATTGTGTAAGAAACAACATTAGGCTTTCAAGAGATTGAAACAATGCATCCCAAAACATATTCCTGCAGTGAAAACACATGTTTCTTCAAAGACTTTGAAGGAGCAAGCAAAAGCCTAGTGGCAGAGTGTTCTTTCAGAGAGAAACACATGCATTTCATCCTTCTGGAGTGAGTCTTCAGCTTTGAATTCATTTGCATTTTGTACTGTGCAGAATGTAGCTACCTGCTCGGGGGTTGTCTCATAGAAGCGCCTTTCCTGTAGGAGCTTGTTGCAACATTCATTGTTTGGCTAAGTTCTTTAGGGTTGGTTTTGGAAGGTCTTTCAACTTTGGCCAAATCCCGCTTCGTACGAAATTTTTTCACAGCGCTGTCTCCAAGTGTCCACAAAGAGCTGCTGCTTGAAACTGTCCACATGCACATCTCCCATACTGGTGTGCTCGTTTCACTACCTGGATTTTGGTTTCCACTTCTTTCTTGGAAATGACAAGCCTTCTTTCTGCATGCTACACACACCTTGTAGCAGTTTCAGCTTGAAGCATGTTGGTGGTCTCAAAACGCTGTGTAACTTCTGTAAGGTGTGTTACTCTCCAGCACTGAATACACTACTTAGAGCTCCTTTCACCACAGACACGCAAACACATCTTTCTGTGAAAGTTCTACCTCAGGTCACTTGGAAATGTAAGGTTTTCATGGAGAACATGAGGTCAATCATGGTTTTGCACTCTGCAACCAATAGAAATGTCCTTTTGTACATAGCCTTCTGAAATTCACATCAAAATACCCTTCTTTTCTGGTTTCTTGAATGTTCTCAACACATTAGGAGAAAGATCGTGTTTGAGCAAGAGTGATGTAGTGTGCGTTTTCCTGGATTTCAAGTGATTTGGGAAACATACTCCTTGTTTTTCCACATTGTGTAAGAAACAACATTAGGCTTGCAAGAGATTGAAACAATGCATCCCAAAACATATTCCTGCAGTGAAAACACATGTTTCTACAAAGACTTTGAAGGAGCAAGCCAAAGCCTAGTGGCAGAGTGTTCTTTCAGAGAGAAACACATGCATTTCATCCTTCTGGAGTGAGTCTTCAGCCTGGAATTCATTTGCATTTTGTACTGTGCAGAATGTAGCTACCTGCTCGGGGGTTGTCTCATAGAAGCGCCTTTCCTGTAGGAGCTTGTTGCAACATTCATTGTTTGGCTAAGTTCTTTAGGGTTGGTTTTGGAAAGTCTTTCAACTTTGGCCAAATCCCGCTTCGTACGAAATTTTTTCACAGCGCTGTCTCCAAGTGTCCTCAAAGAGCTGCTGCTTGAAACTGTCCACATGCACATCTCCCATACTGGTGTGCTCGTTTCACTACCTGGATTTTGGTTTCCACTTCTTTCTTGGAAATGACAAGCCTTCTTTCTGCATGCTACACACACCTTGTAGCAGTTTCAGCTTGAAGCATGTTGGTGCTCTCAAAACGCTGTGTAACTTCTGTAGGGTGTGTTACTCTCCAGCACTGAATACACTACTTAGAGCTCCTTTCACCACAGACACGCAAACACATCTTTCTGTGAAAGTTCTACCTCAGGTCACTTGGAAATGTAAGGTTTTCAGGGAGAACATGAGGTCAATCATGGTTTTGCACTCTGCAACCAATAGAAATGTCCTTTTGTACATAGCCTTCTGAAATTCACATCAAAATACCCTTCTTTTCTGGTTTCTAGAATGTTCTCAACACATTAGGAGAAAGATCGTGTTTGAGCAAGAGTGATGTAGTGTGCGTTTTCCTGGATTTCAAGTGATTTGGGAAACATACTCCTTGTTTTTCCACATTGTGTAAGAAACAACATTAGGCTTGCAAGAGATTGAAACAATGCATCCCAAAACATATTCCTGCAGTGAAAACACATGTTTCTACAAAGACTTTGAAGGAGCAAGCCAAAGCCTAGTGGCAGAGTGTTCTTTCAGAGAGAAACACATGCATTTCATCCTTCTGGAGTGAGTTTTCAGCCTGGAATTCATTTGCATTTTGTACTGTGCAGAATGTAGCTACCTGCTCGGGGGTTGTCTCCTAGAAGCACCTTTCCTGTAGGAGCTTGTTGCAACATTCATTGTTTGGCTAAGTTCTTTAGGGTTGGTTTTGGAAGGTCTTTCAACTTTGGCCAAATCCCGCTTCGTACGAAATTTTTTCACAGCGCTGTCTCCAAGTGTCCACAAAGAGCTGCTGCTTGAAACTGTCCACATGCACATCTCCCATACTGGTGTGCTCGTTTCACTACCTGGATTTTGGTTTCCACTTCTTTCTTTGAAATGACAAGCCTTCTTTCTGCATGCTACACACACCTTGTAGCAGTTTCAGCTTGAAGCATGTTGGTGCTCTCAAATCGCTGTGTAACTTCTGCAGGGTGTGTTACTCTCCAGCACTGAATACACTACTTAGAGCTCCTTTCACCACAGACACGCAAACACATCTTTCTGTGAAAGTTCTACCTCAGGTCACTTGGAAATGTAAGGTTTTCATGGAGAACATGAGGTCAATCATGGTTTTGCACTCTGCAACCAATAGAAATGTCCTTTTGTACATAGCCTTCTGAAATTCACATCAAAATACCCTTCTTTTCTGGTTTCTTGAATGTTCTCAACACATTAGGAGAAAGATCGTGTTTGAGCAAGAGTGATGTAGTGTGCGTTTTCCTGGATTTCAAGTGATTTGGGAAACATACTCCTTGTTTTTCCACATTGTGTAAGAAACAACATTAGGCTTGCAAGAGATTGAAACAATGCATCCCAAAACATATTCCTGCAGTGAAAACACATGTTTCTACAAAGACTTTGAAGGAGCAAGCCAAAGCCTAGTGGCAGAGTGTTCTTTCAGAGAGAAACACATGCATTTCATCCTTCTGGAGTGAGTCTTCAGCCTGGAATTCATTTGCATTTTGTACTGTGCAGAATGTAGCTACCTGCTCGGTGGTTGTCTCATAGAAGCGCCTTTCCTGTAGGAGCTTGTTGCAACATTCATTGTTTGGCTAAGTTCTTTAGGGTTGGTTTTGGAAAGTCTTTCAACTTTGGCCAAATCCCGCTTCGTACGAAATTTTTTCAAGCGCTGTCTCCAAGTGTCCACAAAGAGCTGCTGCTTGAAACTGTCCACATGCACATCTCCCATACTGGTGTGCTCGTTTCACTACCTGGATTTTGGTTTCCACTTCTTTCTTTGAAATGACAAGCCTTCTTTCTGCATGCTACACACACCTTGTAGCAGTTTCAGCTTGAAGCATGTTGGTGCTCTCAAAACGCTGTGTAACTTCTGTAGGATGTGTTACTCTCCAGCACTGAATACACTACTTAGAGCTCCTTTCAGCACAGACACGCAAACACATCTTTCTGTGAAAGTTCTACCTCAGGTCACTTGGAAATGTAAGGTTTTCATGGAGAACATGAGGTCAATCATGGTTTTGCACTCTGCAACCAATAGAAATGTCCTTTTGTACATAGCCTTCTGAAATTCACATCAAAATACCCTTCTTTTCTGGTTTCTTGAATGTTCTCAACACATTAGGAGAAAGATCGTGTTTGAGCAAGAGTGATGTAGTGTGCGTTTTCCTGGATTTCAAGTGATTTGGGAAACATACTCCTTGCTTTTCCACATTGTGTAAGAAACAACATTAGGCTTTCAAGAGATTGAAACAATGCATCCCAAAACATATTCCTGCAGTGAAAACACATGTTTCTACAAAGACTTTGAAGGAGCAAGCAAAAGCCTAGTGGCAGAGTGTTCTTTCAGAGAGAAACACATGCATTTCATCCTTCTGGAGTGAGTCTTCAGCCTGGAATTCATTTGCATTTTGTACTGTGCAGAATGTAGCTACCTGCTCGGGGGTTGTCTCATAGAAGCGCCTTTCTTGTAGGAGCTTGTTGCAACATTCATTGTTTGGCTAAGTTCTTTAGGGTTTTTTTTGGAAGGTCTTTCAACTTTGGCCAAATCCCGCTTCGTACGAAATTTTTTCACAGCGCTGTCTCCAAGTGTCCACAAAGAGCTGCTGCTTGAAACTGTCCACATGCACATCTCCCATACTGGTGTGCTCGTTTCACTACCTGGATTTTGGTTTCCACTTCTTTCTTGGAAATGACAAGCCTTCTTTCTGCATGCTACACACACCTTGTAGCAGTTTCAGCTTGAAGCATGTTGGTGCTCTCAAAACGCTGTGTAACTTCTGTAGGGTGTGTTACTCTCCAGCACTGAATACACTACTTAGAGCTCCTTTCACCACAGACACGCAAACACATCTTTCTGTGAAAGTTCTACCTCAGGTCACTTGGAAATGTAAGGTTTTCATGGAGAACATGAGGTCAATCATGGTTTTGCACTCTGCAACCAATAGAAATGTCCTTTTGTACATAGCCTTCTGAAATTCACATCAAAATACCCTTCTTTTCTGGTTTCTTGAATGTTCTCAACACATTAGGAGAAAGATCGTGTTTGAGCAAGAGTGATGTAGTGTGCGTTTTCCTGGATTTCAAGTGATTTGGGAAACATACTCCTTGTTTTTCCACATTGTGTAAGAAACAACATTAGGCTTGCAAGAGATTGAAACAATGCATCCCAAAACATATTCCTGCAGTGAAAACACATGTTTCTACAAAGACTTTGAAGGAGCAAGCCAAAGCCTAGTGGCAGAGTGTTCTTTCAGAGAGAAACACATGCATTTCATCCTTCTGGAGTGAGTCTTCAGCCTGGAATTCATTTGCATTTTGTACTGTGCAGAATGTAGCTACCTGCTCGGGGGTTGTCTCATAGAAGCGCCTTTCCTGTAGGAGCTTGTTGCAACATTCATTGTTTGGCTAAGTTCTTTAGGGTTGGTTTTGGAAGGTCTTTCAACTTTGGCCAAATCCCGCTTCGTACGAAATTTTTTCACAGCGCTGTCTCCAACTGTCCACAAAGAGCTGCTGCTTGAAACTGTCCACATGCACATCTCCCATACTGGTGTGCTCGTTTCACTACCTGGATTTTGGTTTCCACTTCTTTCTTTGAAATGACAAGCCTTCTTTCTGCATGCTACACACACCTTGTAGCAGTTTCAGCTTGAAGCATGTTGGTGCTCTCAAAACGCTGTGTAACTTCTGTAAGGTGTGTTACTCTCCAGCACTGAATACACTACTTAGAGCTCCTTTCACCACAGACACGCAAACACATCTTTCTGTGAAAGTTCTACCTCAGGTCACTTGGAAATGTAAGGTTTTCATGGAGAACATGAGGTCAATCATGGTTTTGCACTCTGCAACCAATAGAAATGTCCTTTTGTACATAGCCTTCTGAAATTCACATCAAAATACCCTTCTTTTCTGGTTTCTTGAATGTTCTCAACACATTAGGAGAAAGATCGTGTTTGAGCAAGAGTGATGTAGTGTGCGTTTTCCTGGATTTCAAGTGATTTGGGAAACATACTCCTTGTTTTTCCACATTGTGTAAGAAACAACATTAGGCTTGCAAGAGATTGAAACAATGCATCCCAAAACATATTCCTGCAGTGAAAACACATGTTTCTACAAAGACTTTGAAGGAGCAAGCCAAAGCCTAGTGGCAGAGTGTTCTTTCAGAGAGAAACACATGCATTTCATCCTTCTGGAGTGAGTCTTCAGCCTGGAATTCATTTGCATTTTGTACTGTGCAGAATGTAGCTACCTGCTCGGGGGTTGTCTCATAGAAGCGCCTTTCCTGTAGGAGCTTGTTGCAACATTCATTGTTTGGCTAAGTTCTTTAGGGTTGGTTTTGGAAAGTCTTTCAACTTTGGCCAAATCCCGCTTCGTACGAAATTTTTTCACAGCGCTGTCTCCAAGTGTCCTCAAAGAGCTGCTGCTTGAAACTGTCCACATGCACATCTCCCATACTGGTGTGCTCGTTTCACTACCTGGATTTTGGTTTCCACTTCTTTCTTGGAAATGACAAGCCTTCTTTCTGCATGCTACACACACCTTGTAGCAGTTTCAGCTTGAAGCATGTTGGTGCTCTCAAAACGCTGTGTAACTTCTGTAGGGTGTGTTACTCTCCAGCACTGAATACACTACTTAGAGCTCCTTTCACCACAGACACGCAAACACATCTTTCTGTGAAAGTTCTACCTCAGGTCACTTGGAAATGTAAGGTTTTCAGGGAGAACATGAGGTCAATCATGGTTTTGCACTCTGCAACCAATAGAAATGTCCTTTTGTACATAGCCTTCTGAAATTCACATCAAAATACCCTTCTTTTCTGGTTTCTTGAATGTTCTCAACACATTAGGAGAAAGATCGTGTTTGAGCAAGAGTGATGTAGTGTGCGTTTTCCTGGATTTCAAGTGATTTGGGAAACATACTCCTTGTTTTTCCACATTGTGTAAGAAACAACATTAGGCTTGCAAGAGATTGAAACAATGCATCCCAAAACATATTCCTGCAGTGAAAACACATGTTTCTACAAAGACTTTGAAGGAGCAAGCCAAAGCCTAGTGGCAGAGTGTTCTTTCAGAGAGAAACACATGCATTTCATCCTTCTGGAGTGAGTTTTCAGCCTGGAATTCATTTGCATTTTGTAATGTGCAGAATGTAGCTACCTGCTCGGGGGTTGTCTCCTAGAAGCGCCTTTCCTGTAGGAGCTTGTTGCAACATTCATTGTTTGGCTAAGTTCTTTAGGGTTGGTTTTGGAAGGTCTTTCAACTTTGGCCAAATCCCGCTTCGTACGAAATTTTTTCACAGCGCTGTCTCCAAGTGTCCACAAAGAGCTGCTGCTTGAAACTGTCCACATGCACATCTCCCATACTGGTGTGCTCGTTTCACTACCTGGATTTTGGTTTCCACTTCTTTCTTTTAAATGACAAGCCTTCTTTCTGCATGCTACACACACCTTGTAGCAGTTTCAGCTTGAAGCATGTTGGTGCTCTCAAATCGCTGTGTAACTTCTGTAGGGTGTGTTACTCTCCAGCACTGAATACACTACTTAGAGCTCCTTTCACCACAGACACGCAAACACATCTTTCTGTGAAAGTTCTACCTCAGGTCACTTGGAAATGTAAGGTTTTCAGGGAGAACATGAGGTCAATCATGGTTTTGCACTCTGCAACCAATAGAAATGTCCTTTTGTACATAGCCTTCTGAAATTCACATCAAAATACCCTTCTTTTCTGGTTTCTTGAATGTTCTCAACACATTAGGAGAAAGATCGTGTTTGAGCAAGAGTGATGTAGTGTGCGTTTTCCTGGATTTCAAGTGATTTGGGAAACATACTCCTTGTTTTTCCACATTGTGTAAGAAACAACATTAGGCTTTCAAGAGATTGAAACAATGCATCCCAAAACATATTCCTGCAGTGAAAACACATGTTTCTTCAAAGACTTTGAAGGAGCAAGCAAAAGCCTAGTGGCAGAGTGTTCTTTCAGAGAGAAACACATGCATTTCATCCTTCTGGAGTGAGTCTTCAGCTTTGAATTCATTTGCATTTTGTACTGTGCAGAATGTAGCTACCTGCTCGGGGGTTGTCTCATAGAAGCGCCTTTCCTGTAGGAGCTTGTTGCAACATTCATTGTTTGGCTAAGTTCTTTAGGGTTGGTTTTGGAAGGTCTTTCAACTTTGGCCAAATCCCGCTTCGTACGAAATTTTTTCACAGCGCTGTCTCCAAGTGTCCACAAAGAGCTGCTGCTTGAAACTGTCCACATGCACATCTCCCATACTGGTGTGCTCGTTTCACTACCTGGATTTTGGTTTCCACTTCTTTCTTGGAAATGACAAGCCTTCTTTCTGCATGCTACACACACCTTGTAGCAGTTTCAGCTTGAAGCATGTTGGTGGTCTCAAAACGCTGTGTAACTTCTGTAAGGTGTGTTACTCTCCAGCACTGAATACACTACTTAGAGCTCCTTTCACCACAGACACGCAAACACATCTTTCTGTGAAAGTTCTACCTCAGGTCACTTGGAAATGTAAGGTTTTCATGGAGAACATGAGGTCAATCATGGTTTTGCACTCTGCAACCAATAGAAATGTCCTTTTGTACATAGCCTTCTGAAATTCACATCAAAATACCCTTCTTTTCTGGTTTCTTGAATGTTCTCAACACATTAGGAGAAAGATCGTGTTTGAGCAAGAGTGATGTAGTGTGCGTTTTCCTGGATTTCAAGTGATTTGGGAAACATACTCCTTGTTTTTCCACATTGTGTAAGAAACAACATTAGGCTTGCAAGAGATTGAAACAATGCATCCCAAAACATATTCCTGCAGTGAAAACACATGTTTCTACAAAGACTTTGAAGGAGCAAGCCAAAGCCTAGTGGCAGAGTGTTCTTTCAGAGAGAAACACATGCATTTCATCCTTCTGGAGTGAGTCTTCAGCCTGGAATTCATTTGCATTTTGTACTGTGCAGAATGTAGCTACCTGCTCGGGGGTTGTCTCATAGAAGCGCCTTTCCTGTAGGAGCTTGTTGCAACATTCATTGTTTGGCTAAGTTCTTTAGGGTTGGTTTTGGAAGGTCTTTCAACTTTGGCCAAATCCCGCTTCGTACGAAATTTTTTCACAGCGCTGTCTCCAAGTGTCCACAAAGAGCTGCTGCTTGAAACTGTCCACATGCACATCTCCCATACTGGTGTGCTCGTTTCACTACCTGGATTTTGGTTTCCACTTCTTTCTTTGAAATGACAAGCCTTCTTTCTGCATGCTACGCACACCTTGTAGCAGTTTCAGCTTGAAGCATGTTGGTGCTATCAAAACGCTGTGTAACTTCTGTAAGGTGTGTTACTCTCCAGCACTGAATACACTACTTAGAGCTCCTTTCAGCACAGACACGCAAACACATCTTTCTGTGAAAGTTCTACCTCAGGTCACTTGGAAATGTAAGGTTTTCATGGAGAACATGAGGTCAATCATGGTTTTGCACTCTGCAACCAATAGAAATGTCCTTTTGTACATAGCCTTCTGAAATTCACATCAAAATACCCTTCTTTTCTGGTTTCTTGAATGTTCTCAACACATTAGGAGAAAGATCGTGTTTGAGCAAGAGTGATGTAGTGTGCGTTTTCCTGGATTTCAAGTGATTTGGGAAACATACTCCTTGTTTTTCCACATTGTGTAAGAAACAACATTAGGCTTGCAAGAGATTGAAACAATGCATCCCAAAACATATTCCTGCAGTGAAAACACATGTTTCTACAAAGACTTTGAAGGAGCAAGCCAAAGCCTAGTGGCAGAGTGTTCTTTCAGAGAGAAACACATGCATTTCATCCTTCTGGAGTGAGTCTTCAGCCTGGAATTCATTTGCATTTTGTACTGTGCAGAATGTAGCTACCTGCTCGGTGGTTGTCTCATAGAAGCGCCTTTCCTGTAGGAGCTTGTTGCAACATTCATTGTTTGGCTAAGTTCTTTAGGGTTGGTTTTGGAAAGTCTTTCAACTTTGGCCAAATCCCGCTTCGTACGAAATTTTTTCACAGCGCTGTCTCCAAGTGTCCTCAAAGAGCTGCTGCTTGAAACTGTCCACATGCACATCTCCCATACTGGTGTGCTCGTTTCACTACCTGGATTTTGGTTTCCACTTCTTTCTTGGAAATGACAAGCCTTCTTTCTGCATGCTACACACACCTTGTAGCAGTTTCAGCTTGAAGCATGTTGGTGCTCTCAAAACGCTGTGTAACTTCTGTAGGGTGTGTTACTCTCCAGCACTGAATACACTACTTAGAGCTCCTTTCACCACAGACACGCAAACACATCTTTCTGTGAAAGTTCTACCTCAGGTCACTTGGAAATGTAAGGTTTTCAGGGAGAACATGAGGTCAATCATGGTTTTGCACTCTGCAACCAATAGAAATGTCCTTTTGTACATAGCCTTCTGAAATTCACATCAAAATACCCTTCTTTTCTGGTTTCTTGAATGTTCTCAACACATTAGGAGAAAGATCGTGTTTGAGCAAGAGTGATGTAGTGTGCGTTTTCCTGGATTTCAAGTGATTTGGGAAACATACTCCTTGTTTTTCCACATTGTGTAAGAAACAACATTAGGCTTGCAAGAGATTGAAACAATGCATCCCAAAACATATTCCTGCAGTGAAAACACATGTTTCTACAAAGACTTTGAAGGAGCAAGCCAAAGCCTAGTGGCAGAGTGTTCTTTCAGAGAGAAACACATGCATTTCATCCTTCTGGAGTGAGTTTTCAGCCTGGAATTCATTTGCATTTTGTACTGTGCAGAATGTAGCTACCTGCTCGGGGGTTGTCTCCTAGAAGCACCTTTCCTGTAGGAGCTTGTTGCAACATTCATTGTTTGGCTAAGTTCTTTAGGGTTGGTTTTGGAAGGTCTTTCAACTTTGGCCAAATCCCGCTTCGTACGAAATTTTTTCACAGCGCTGTCTCCAAGTGTCCACAAAGAGCTGCTGCTTGAAACTGTCCACATGCACATCTCCCATACTGGTGTGCTCGTTTCACTACCTGGATTTTGGTTTCCACTTCTTTCTTTGAAATGACAAGCCTTCTTTCTGCATGCTACACACACCTTGTAGCAGTTTCAGCTTGAAGCATGTTGGTGCTCTCAAATCGCTGTGTAACTTCTGTAGGGTGTGTTACTCTCCAGCACTGAATACACTACTTAGAGCTCCTTTCACCACAGACACGCAAACACATCTTTCTGTGAAAGTTCTACCTCAGGTCACTTGGAAATGTAAGGTTTTCATGGAGAACATGAGGTCAATCATGGTTTTGCACTCTGCAACCAATAGAAATGTCCTTTTGTACATAGCCTTCTGAAATTCACATCAAAATACCCTTCTTTTCTGGTTTCTTGAATGTTCTCAACACATTAGGAGAAAGATCGTGTTTGAGCAAGAGTGATGTAGTGTGCGTTTTCCTGGATTTCAAGTGATTTGGGAAACATACTCCTTGTTTTTCCACATTGTGTAAGAAACAACATTAGGCTTGCAAGAGATTGAAACAATGCATCCCAAAACATATTCCTGCAGTGAAAACACATGTTTCTACAAAGACTTTGAAGGAGCAAGCCAAAGCCTAGTGGCAGAGTGTTCTTTCAGAGAGAAACACATGCATTTCATCCTTCTGGAGTGAGTCTTCAGCCTGGAATTCATTTGCATTTTGTACTGTGCAGAATGTAGCTACCTGCTCGGTGGTTGTCTCATAGAAGCGCCTTTCCTGTAGGAGCTTGTTGCAACATTCATTGTTTGGCTAAGTTCTTTAGGGTTGGTTTTGGAAAGTCTTTCAACTTTGGCCAAATCCCGCTTCGTACGAAATTTTTTCAAGCGCTGTCTCCAAGTGTCCACAAAGAGCTGCTGCTTGAAACTGTCCACATGCACATCTCCCATACTGGTGTGCTCGTTTCACTACCTGGATTTTGGTTTCCACTTCTTTCTTTGAAATGACAAGCCTTCTTTCTGCATGCTACACACACCTTGTAGCAGTTTCAGCTTGAAGCATGTTGGTGCTCTCAAAACGCTGTGTAACTTCTGTAGGATGTGTTACTCTCCAGCACTGAATACACTACTTAGAGCTCCTTTCACCACAGACACGCAAACACATCTTTCTGTGAAAGTTCTACCTCAGGTCACTTGGAAATGTAAGGTTTTCATGGAGAACATGAGGTCAATCATGGTTTTGCACTCTGCAACCAATAGAAATGTCCTTTTGTACATAGCCTTCTGAAATTCACATCAAAATACCCTTCTTTTCTGGTTTCTTGAATGTTCTCAACACATTAGGAGAAAGATCGTGTTTGAGCAAGAGTGATGTAGTGTGCGTTTTCCTGGATTTCAAGTGATTTGGGAAACATACTCCTTGTTTTTCCACATTGTGTAAGAAACAACATTAGGCTTTCAAGAGATTGAAACAATGCATCCCAAAACATATTCCTGCAGTGAAAACACATGTTTCTACAAAGACTTTGAAGGAGCAAGCAAAAGCCTAGTGGCAGAGTGTTCTTTCAGAGAGAAACACATGCATTTCATCCTTCTGGAGTGAGTCTTCAGCCTGGAATTCATTTGCATTTTGTACTGTGCAGAATGTAGCTACCTGCTCGGGGGTTGTCTCATAGAAGCGCCTTTCTTGTAGGAGCTTGTTGCAACATTCATTGTTTGGCTAAGTTCTTTAGGGTTGGTTTTGGAAGGTCTTTCAACTTTGGCCAAATCCCGCTTCGTACGAAATTTTTTCACAGCGCTGTCTCCAAGTGTCCACAAAGAGCTGCTGCTTGAAACTGTCCACATGCACATCTCCCATACTGGTGTGCTCGTTTCACTACCTGGATTTTGGTTTCCACTTCTTTCTTGGAAATGACAAGCCTTCTTTCTGCATGCTACACACACCTTGTAGCAGTTTCAGCTTGAAGCATGTTGGTGCTCTCAAAACGCTGTGTAACTTCTGTAGGGTGTGTTACTCTCCAGCACTGAATACACTACTTAGAGCTCCTTTCACCACAGACACGCAAACACATCTTTCTGTGAAAGTTCTACCTCAGGTCACTTGGAAATGTAAGGTTTTCATGGAGAACATGAGGTCAATCATGGTTTTGCACTCTGCAACCAATAGAAATGTCCTTTTGTACATAGCCTTCTGAAATTCACATCAAAATACCCTTCTTTTCTGGTTTCTTGAATGTTCTCAACACATTAGGAGAAAGATCGTGTTTGAGCAAGAGTGATGTAGTGTGCGTTTTCCTGGATTTCAAGTGATTTGGGAAACATACTCCTTGTTTTTCCACATTGTGTAAGAAACAACATTAGGCTTTCAAGAGATTGAAACAATGCATCCCAAAACATATTCCTGCAGTGAAAACACATGTTTCTACAAAGACTTTGAAGGAGCAAGCAAAAGCCTAGTGGCAGAGTGTTCTTTCAGAGAGAAACACATGCATTTCATCCTTCTGGAGTGAGTCTTCAGCTTTGAATTCATTTGCATTTTGTACTGTGCAGAATGTAGCTACCTGCTCGGGGGTTGTCTCATAGAAGCGCCTTTCCTGTAGGAGCTTGTTGCAACATTCATTGTTTGGCTAAGTTCTTTAGGGTTGGTTTTGGAAGGTCTTTCAACTTTGGCCAAATCCCGCTTCGTACGAAATTTTTTCACAGCGCTGTCTCCAAGTGTCCACAAAGAGCTGCTGCTTGAAACTGTCCACATGCACATCTCCCATACTGGTGTGCTCGTTTCACTACCTGGATTTTGGTTTCCACTTCTTTCTTGGAAATGACAAGCCTTCTTTCTGCATGCTACACACACCTTGTAGCAGTTTCAGCTTGAAGCATGTTGGTGCTCTCAAAACGCTGTGTAACTTCTGTAAGGTGTGTTACTCTCCAGCACTGAATACACTACTTAGAGCTCCTTTCAGCACAGACACGCAAACACATCTTTCTGTGAAAGTTCTACCTCAGGTCACTTGGAAATGTAAGGTTTTCATGGAGAACATGAGGTCAATCATGGTTTTGCACTCTGCAACCAATAGAAATGTCCTTTTGTACATAGCCTTCTGAAATTCACATCAAAATACCCTTCTTTTCTGGTTTCTTGAATGTTCTCAACACATTAGGAGAAAGATCGTGTTTGAGCAAGAGTGATGTAGTGTGCGTTTTCCTGGATTTCAAGTGATTTGGGAAACATACTCCTTGTTTTTCCACATTGTGTAAGAAACAACATTAGGCTTGCAAGAGATTGAAACAATGCATCCCAAAACATATTCCTGCAGTGAAAACACATGTTTCTACAAAGACTTTGAAGGAGCAAGCCAAAGCCTAGTGGCAGAGTGTTCTTTCAGAGAGAAACACATGCATTTCATCCTTCTGGAGTGAGTCTTCAGCCTGGAATTCATTTGCATTTTGTACTGTGCAGAATGTAGGTACCTGCTCGGGGGTTGTCTCATAGAAGCGCCTTTCCTGTAGGAGCTTGTTGCAACATTCATTGTTTGGCTAAGTTCTTTAGGGTTGGGTTTGGAAGGTCTTTCAACTTTGGCCAAATCCCGCTTCGTACGAAATTTTTTCACAGCGCTGTCTCCAAGTGTCCACAAAGAGCTGCTGCTTGAAACTGTCCACATGCACATCTCCCATACTGGTGTGCTCGTTTCACTACCTGGATTTTGGTTTCCACTTCTTTCTTGGAAATGACAAGCCTTCTTTCTGCATGCTACACACACCTTGTAGCAGTTTCAGCTTGAAGCATGTTGGTGCTCTCAAAACGCTGTGTAACTTCTGTAAGGTGTGTTACTCTCCAGCACTGAATACACTACTTAGAGCTCCTTTCACCACAGACACGCAAACACATCTTTCTGTGAAAGTTCTACCTCAGGTCACTTGGAAATGTAAGGTTTTCATGGAGAACATGAGGTCAATCATGGTTTTGCACTCTGCAACCAATAGAAATGTCCTTTTGTACATAGCCTTCTGAAATTCACATCAAAATACCCTTCTTTTCTGGTTTCTTGAATGTTCTCAACACATTAGGAGAAAGATCGTGTTTGAGCAAGAGTGATGTAGTGTGCGTTTTCCTGGATTTCAAGTGATTTGGGAAACATACTCCTTGTTTTTCCACATTGTGTAAGAAACAACATTAGGCTTGCAAGAGATTGAAACAATGCATCCCAAAACATATTCCTGCAGTGAAAACACATGTTTCTACAAAGACTTTGAAGGAGCAAGCCAAAGCCTAGTGGCAGAGTGTTCTTTCAGAGAGAAACACATGCATTTCATCCTTCTGGAGTGAGTCTTCAGCTGGAATTCATTTGCATTTTGTACTGTGCAGAATGTAGCTACCTGCTCGGGGGTTGTCTCATAGAAGCGCCTTTCCTGTAGGAGCTTGTTGCAACATTCATTGTTTGGCTAAGTCCTTTAGGGTTGGTTTTGGAAGGTCTTTCAACTTTGGCCAAATCCCGCTTCGTACGAAATTTTTTCACAGCGCTGTCTCCAACTGTCCACAAAGAGCTGCTGCTTGAAACTGTCCACATGCACATCTCCCATACTGGTGTGCTCGTTTCACTACCTGGATTTTGGTATCCACTTCTTTCTTTGAAATGACAAGCCTTCTTTCTGCATGCTACGCACACCTTGAAGCAGTTTCAGCTTGAAGCATGTTGGTGCTCTCAAAACGCTGTGTAACTTCTGTAAGGTGTGTTACTCTCCAGCACTGAATACACTACTTAGAGCTCCTTTCACCACAGACACGCAAACACATCTTTCTGTGAAAGTTCTACCTCAGGTCACTTGGAAATGTAAGGTTTTCATGGAGAACATGAGGTCAATCATGGTTTTGCACTCTGCAACCAATAGAAATGTCCTTTTGTACATAGCCTTCTGAAATTCACATCAAAATACCCTTCTTTTCTGGTTTCTTGAATGTTCTCAACACATTAGGAGAAAGATCGTGTTTGAGCAAGAGTGATGTAGTGTGCGTTTTCCTGGATTTCAAGTGATTTGGGAAACATACTCCTTGTTTTTCCACATTGTGTAAGAAACAACATTAGGCTTGCAAGAGATTGAAACAATGCATCCCAAAACATATTCCTGCAGTGAAAACACATGTTTCTACAAAGACTTTGAAGGAGCAAGCCAAAGCCTAGTGGCAGAGTGTTCTTTCAGAGAGAAACACATGCATTTCATCCTTCTGGAGTGAGTCTTCAGCCTGGAATTCATTTGCATTTTGTACTGTGCAGAATGTAGCTACCTGCTCGGTGGTTGTCTCATAGAAGCGCCTTTCCTGTAGGAGCTTGTTGCAACATTCATTGTTTGGCTAAGTTCTTTAGGGTTGGTTTTGGAAAGTCTTTCAACTTTGGCCAAATCCCGCTTCGTACGAAATTTTTTCAAGCGCTGTCTCCAAGTGTCCACAAAGAGCTGCTGCTTGAAACTGTCCACATGCACATCTCCCATACTGGTGTGCTCGTTTCACTACCTGGATTTTGGTTTCCACTTCTTTCTTGGAAATGACAAGCCTTCTTTCTGCATGCTACACACACCTTGTAGCAGTTTCAGCTTGAAGCATGTTGGTGCTCTCAAAACGCTGTGTAACTTCTGTAGGGTGTGTTACTCTCCAGCACTGAATACACTACTTAGAGCTCCTTTCACCACAGACACGCAAACACATCTTTCTGTGAAAGTTCTACCTCAGGTCACTTGGAAATGTAAGGTTTTCATGGAGAACATGAGGTCAATCATGGTTTTGCACTCTGCAACCAATAGAAATGTCCTTTTGTACATAGCCTTCTGAAATTCACATCAAAATACCCTTCTTTTCTGGTTTCTTGAATGTTCTCAACACATTAGGAGAAAGATCGTGTTTGAGCAAGAGTGATGTAGTGTGCGTTTTCCTGGATTTCAAGTGATTTGGGAAACATACTCCTTGTTTTTCCACATTGTGTAAGAAACAACATTAGGCTTTCAAGAGATTGAAACAATGCATCCCAAAACATATTCCTGCAGTGAAAACACATGTTTCTACAAAGACTTTGAAGGAGCAAGCAAAAGCCTAGTGGCAGAGTGTTCTTTCAGAGAGAAACACATGCATTTCATCCTTCTGGAGTGAGTCTTCAGCTTTGAATTCATTTGCATTTTGTACTGTGCAGAATGTAGCTACCTGCTCGGGGGTTGTCTCATAGAAGCGCCTTTCCTGTAGGAGCTTGTTGCAACATTCATTGTTTGGCTAAGTTCTTTAGGGTTGGTTTTGGAAGGTCTTTCAACTTTGGCCAAATCCCGCTTCGTACGAAATTTTTTCACAGCGCTGTCTCCAAGTGTCCACAAAGAGCTGCTGCTTGAAACTGTCCACATGCACATCTTCCATACTGGTGTGCTCGTTTCACTACCTGGATTTTGGTTTCCACTTCTTTCTTGGAAATGACAAGCCTTCTTTCTGCATGCTACACACACCTTGTAGCAGTTTCAGCTTGAAGCATGTTGGTGCTCTCAAAACGCTGTGTAACTTCTGTAAGGTGTGTTACTCTCCAGCACTGAATACACTACTTAGAGCTCCTTTCAGCACAGACACGCAAACACATCTTTCTGTGAAAGTTCTACCTCAGGTCACTTGGAAATGTAAGGTTTTCATGGAGAACATGAGGTCAATCATGGTTTTGCACTCTGCAACCAATAGAAATGTCCTTTTGTACATAGCCTTCTGAAATTCACATCAAAATACCCTTCTTTTCTGGTTTCTTGAATGTTCTCAACACATTAGGAGAAAGATCGTGTTTGAGCAAGAGTGATGTAGTGTGCGTTTTCCTGGATTTCAAGTGATTTGGGAAACATACTCCTTGTTTTTCCACATTGTGTAAGAAACAACATTAGGCTTGCAAGAGATTGAAACAATGCATCCCAAAACATATTCCTGCAGTGAAAACACATGTTTCTACAAAGACTTTGAAGGAGCAAGCCAAAGCCTAGTGGCAGAGTGTTCTTTCAGAGAGAAACACATGCATTTCATCCTTCTGGAGTGAGTCTTCAGCCTGGAATTCATTTGCATTTTGTACTGTGCAGAATGTAGGTACCTGCTCGGGGGTTGTCTCATAGAAGCGCCTTTCCTGTAGGAGCTTGTTGCAACATTCATTGTTTGGCTAAGTTCTTTAGGGTTGGGTTTGGAAGGTCTTTCAACTTTGGCCAAATCCCGCTTCGTACGAAATTTTTTCACAGCGCTGTCTCCAAGTGTCCACAAAGAGCTGCTGCTTGAAACTGTCCACATGCACATCTCCCATACTGGTGTGCTCGTTTCACTACCTGGATTTTGGTTTCCACTTCTTTCTTGGAAATGACAAGCCTTCTTTCTGCATGCTACACACACCTTGTAGCAGTTTCAGCTTGAAGCATGTTGGTGCTCTCAAAACGCTGTGTAACTTCTGTAAGGTGTGTTACTCTCCAGCACTGAATACACTACTTAGAGCTCCTTTCACCACAGACACGCAAACACATCTTTCTGTGAAAGTTCTACCTCAGGTCACTTGGAAATGTAAGGTTTTCATGGAGAACATGAGGTCAATCATGGTTTTGCACTCTGCAACCAATAGAAATGTCCTTTTGTACATAGCCTTCTGAAATTCACATCAAAATACCCTTCTTTTCTGGTTTCTTGAATGTTCTCAACACATTAGGAGAAAGATCGTGTTTGAGCAAGAGTGATGTAGTGTGCGTTTTCCTGGATTTCAAGTGATTTGGGAAACATACTCCTTGTTTTTCCACATTGTGTAAGAAACAACATTAGGCTTGCAAGAGATTGAAACAACGCATCCCAAAACATATTCCTGCAGTGAAAACACATGTTTCTACAAAGACTTTGAAGGAGCAAGCCAAAGCCTAGTGGCAGAGTGTTCTTTCAGAGAGAAACACATGCATTTCATCCTTCTGGAGTGAGTCTTCAGCCTGGAATTCATTTGCATTTTGTACTGTGCAGAATGTAGCTACCTGCTCGGGGGTTGTCTCATAGAAGCGCCTTTCCTGTAGGAGCTTGTTGCAACATTCATTGTTTGGCTAAGTTCTTTAGGGTTGGGTTTGGAAGGTCTTTCAACTTTGGCCAAATCCCGCTTCGTACGAAATTTTTTCACAGCGCTGTCTCCAAGTGTCCACAAAGAGCTGCTGCTTGAAACTGTCCACATGCACATCTCCCATACTGGTGTGCTCGTTTCACTACCTGGATTTTGGTTTCCACTTCTTTCTTGGAAATGACAAGCCTTCTTTCTGCATGCTACACACACCTTGTAGCAGTTTCAGCTTGAAGCATGTTGGTGCTCTCAAAACGCTGTGTAACTTCTGTAGGGTGTGTTACTCTCCAGCACTGAATACACTACTTAGAGCTCCTTTCACCACAGACACGCAAACACATCTTTCTGTGAAAGTTCTACCTCAGGTCACTTGGAAATGTAAGGTTTTCATGGAGAACATGAGGTCAATCATGGCTTTGCACTCTGCAACCAATAGAAATGTCCTTTTGTACATAGCCTTCTGAAATTCACATCAAAATACCCTTCTTTTCTGGTTTCTTGAATGTTCTCAACACATTTGGAGAAAGATCGTGTTTGAGCAAGAGTGATGTAGTGTGCGTTTTCCTGGATTTCAAGTGATTTGGGAAACATACTCCTTGTTTTCCACATTGTGTAAGAAACAACATTAGGCTTTCAAGAGATTGAAACAATGCATCCCAAAACATATTCCTGCAGTGAAAACACATGTTTCTACAAAGACTTTGAAGGAGCAAGCAAAAGCCTAGTGGCAGAGTGTTCTTTCAGAGAGAAACACATGCATTTCATCCTTCTGGAGTGAGTCTTCAGCCTGGAATTCATTTGCATTTTGTACTGTGCAGAATGTAGCTACCTGCTCGGGGGTTGTCTCATAGAAGCGCCTTTCCTGTAGGAGCTTGTTGCAACATTCATTGTTTGGCTAAGTTCTTTAGGGTTGGGTTTGGAAGGTCTTTCAACTTTGGCCAAATCCCGCTTCGTACGAAATTTTTTCACAGCGCTGTCTCCAAGTGTCCACAAAGAGCTGCTGCTTGAAACTGTCCACATGCACATCTCCCATACTGGTGTGCTCGTTTCACTACCTGGATTTTGGTTTCCACTTCTTTCTTGGAAATGACAAGCCTTCTTTCTGCATGCTACACACACCTTGTAGCAGTTTCAGCTTGAAGCATGTTGGTGCTCTCAAAACGCTGTGTAACTTCTGTAAGGTGTGTTACTCTCCAGCACTGAATACACTACTTAGAGCTCCTTTCAGCACAGACACGCAAACACATCTTTCTGTGAAAGTTCTACCTCAGGTCACTTGGAAATGTAAGGTTTTCATGGAGAACATGAGGTCAATCATGGTTTTGCACTCTGCAACCAATAGAAATGTCCTTTTGTACATAGCCTTCTGAAATTCACATCAAAATACCCTTCTTTTCTGGTTTCTTGAATGTTCTCAACACATTAGGAGAAAGATCGTGTTTGAGCAAGAGTGATGTAGTGTGCGTTTTCCTGGATTTCAAGTGATTTGGGAAACATACTCCTTGTTTTTCCACATTGTGTAAGAAACAACATTAGGCTTGCAAGAGATTGAAACAATGCATCCCAAAACATATTCCTGCAGTGAAAACACATGTTTCTACAAAGACTTTGAAGGAGCAAGCCAAAGCCTAGTGGCAGAGTGTTCTTTCAGAGAGAAACACATGCATTTCATCCTTCTGGAGTGAGTCTTCAGCCTGGAATTCATTTGCATTTTGTACTGTGCAGAATGTAGCTACCTGCTCGGGGGTTGTCTCATAGAAGCGCCTTTCCTGTAGGAGCTTGTTGCAACATTCATTGTTTGGCTAAGTTCTTTAGGGTTGGTTTTGGAAGGTCTTTCAACTTTGGCCAAATCCCGCTTCGTACGAAATTTTTTCACAGCGCTGTCTCCAAGTGTCCACAAAGAGCTGCTGCTTGAAACTGTCCACATGCACATCTCCCATACTGGTGTGCTCGTTTCACTACCTGGATTTTGGTTTCCACTTCTTTCTTGGAAATGACAAGCCTTCTTTCTGCATGCTACACACACCTTGTAGCAGTTTCAGCTTGAAGCATGTTGGTGCTCTCAAAACGCTGTGTAACTTCTGTAGGGTGTGTTACTCTCCAGCACTGAATACACTACTTAGAGCTCCTTTCACCACAGACACGCAAACACATCTTTCTGTGAAAGTTCTACCTCAGGTCACTTGGAAATGTAAGGTTTTCATGGAGAACATGAGGTCAATCATGGTTTTGCACTCTGCAACCAATAGAAATGTCCTTTTGTACATAGCCTTCTGAAATTCACATCAAAATACCCTTCTTTTCTGGTTTCTTGAATGTTCTCAACACATTAGGAGAAAGATCGTGTTTGAGCAAGAGTGATGTAGTGTGCGTTTTCCTGGATTTCAAGTGATTTGGGAAACATACTCCTTGTTTTTCCACATTGTGTAAGAAACAACATTAGGCTTTCAAGAGATTGAAACAATGCATCCCAAAACATATTCCTGCAGTGAAAACACATGTTTCTACAAAGACTTTGAAGGAGCAAGCAAAAGCCTAGTGGCAGAGTGTTCTTTCAGAGAGAAACACATGCATTTCATCCTTCTGGAGTGAGTCTTCAGCCTGGAATTCATTTGCATTTTGTACTGTGCAGAATGTAGCTACCTGCTCGGGGGTTGTCTCATAGAAGCGCCTTTCCTGTAGGAGCTTGTTGCAACATTCATTGTTTGGCTAAGTTCTTTAGGGTTGGTTTTGGAAGGTCTTTCAACTTTGGCCAAATCCCGCTTCGTACGAAATTTTTTCACAGCGCTGTCTCCAAGTGTCCACAAAGAGCTGCTGCTTGAAACTGTCCACATGCACATCTCCCATACTGGTGTGCTCGTTTCACTACCTGGATTTTGGTTTCCACTTCTTTCTTGGAAATGACAAGCCTTCTTTCTGCATGCTACACACACCTTGTAGCAGTTTCAGCTTGAAGCATGTTGGTGCTCTCAAAACGCTGTGTAACTTCTGTAAGGTGTGTTACTCTCCAGCACTGAATACACTACTTAGAGCTCCTTTCACCACAGACACGCAAACACATCTTTCTGTGAAAGTTCTACCTCAGGTCACTTGGAAATGTAAGGTTTTCATGGAGAACATGAGGTCAATCATGGTTTTGCACTCTGCAACCAATAGAAATGTCCTTTTGTACATAGCCTTCTGAAATTCACATCAAAATACCCTTCTTTTCTGGTTTCTTGAATGTTCTCAACACATTAGGAGAAAGATCGTGTTTGAGCAAGAGTGATGTAGTGTGCGTTTTCCTGGATTTCAAGTGATTTGGGAAACATACTCCTTGTTTTTCCACATTGTGTAAGAAACAACATTAGGCTTTCAAGAGATTGAAACAATGCATCCCAAAACATATTCCTGCAGTGAAAACACATGTTTCTACAAAGACTTTGAAGGAGCAAGCAAAAGCCTAGTGGCAGAGTGTTCTTTCAGAGAGAAACACATGCATTTCATCCTTCTGGAGTGAGTCTTCAGCCTGGAATTCATTTGCATTTTGTACTGTGCAGAATGTAGCTACCTGCTCGGGGGTTGTCTCATAGAAGCGCCTTTCCTGTAGGAGCTTGTTGCAACATTCATTGTTTGGCTAAGTTCTTTAGGGTTGGTTTTGGAAGGTCTTTCAACTTTGGCCAAATCCCGCTTCGTACGAAATTTTTTCACAGCGCTGTCTCCAAGTGTCCACAAAGAGCTGCTGCTTGAAACTGTCCACATGCACATCTCCCATACTGGTGTGCTCGTTTCACTACCTGGATTTTGGTTTCCACTTCTTTCTTGGAAATGACAAGCCTTCTTTCTGCATGCTACACACACCTTGTAGCAGTTTCAGCTTGAAGCATGTTGGTGCTCTCAAAACGCTGTGTAACTTCTGTAAGGTGTGTTACTCTCCAGCACTGAATACACTACTTAGAGCTCCTTTCAGCACAGACAGGCAAACACATCTTTCTGTGAAAGTTCTACCTCAGGTCACTTGGAAATGTAAGGTTTTCATGGAGAACATGAGGTCAATCATGGTTTTGCACTCTGCAACCAATAGAAATGTCCTTTTGTACATAGCCTTCTGAAATTCACATCAAAATACCCTTCTTTTCTGGTTTCTTGAATGTTCTCAACACATTAGGAGAAAGATCGTGTTTGAGCAAGAGTGATGTAGTGTGCGTTTTCCTGGATTTCAAGTGATTTGGGAAACATACTCCTTGTTTTTCCACATTGTGTAAGAAACAACATGAGGCTTGCAAGAGATTGAAACAATGCATCCCAAAACATATTCCTGCAGTGAAAACACATGTTTCTACAAAGACTTTGAAGGAGCAAGCCAAAGCCTAGTGGCAGAGTGTTCTTTCAGAGAGAAACACATGCATTTCATCCTTCTGGAGTGAGTCTTCAGCCTGGAATTCATTTGCATTTTGTACTGTGCAGAATGTAGCTACCTGCTCGGGGGTTGTCTCATAGAAGCGCCTTTCCTGTAGGAGCTTGTTGCAACATTCATTGTTTGGCTAAGTTCTTTAGGGTTGGGTTTGGAAGGTCTTTCAACTTTGGCCAAATCCCGCTTCGTACGAAATTTTTTCACAGCGCTGTCTCCAAGTGTCCACAAAGAGCTGCTGCTTGAAACTGTCCACATGCACATCTCCCATACTGGTGTGCTCGTTTCACTACCTGGATTTTGGTTTCCACTTCTTTCTTGGAAATGACAAGCCTTCTTTCTGCATGCTACACACACCTTGTAGCAGTTTCAGCTTGAAGCATGTTGGTGCTCTCAAAACGCTGTGTAACTTCTGTAAGGTGTGTTACTCTCCAGCACTGAATACACTACTTAGAGCTCCTTTCACCACAGACACGCAAACACATCTTTCTGTGAAAGTTCTACCTCAGGTCACTTGGAAATGTAAGGTTTTCATGGAGAACATGAGGTCAATCATGGTTTTGCACTCTGCAACCAATAGAAATGTCCTTTTGTACATAGCCTTCTGAAATTCACATCAAAATACCCTTCTTTTCTGGTTTCTTGAATGTTCTCAACACATTAGGAGAAAGATCGTGTTTGAGCAAGAGTGATGTAGTGTGCGTTTTCCTGGATTTCAAGTGATTTGGGAAACATACTCCTTGTTTTTCCACATTGTGTAAGAAACAACATTAGGCTTGCAAGAGATTGAAACAACGCATCCCAAAACATATTCCTGCAGTGAAAACACATGTTTCTACAAAGACTTTGAAGGAGCAAGCCAAAGCCTAGTGGCAGAGTGTTCTTTCAGAGAGAAACACATGCATTTCATCCTTCTGGAGTGAGTCTTCAGCCTGGAATTCATTTGCATTTTGTACTGTGCAGAATGTAGCTACCTGCTCGGGGGTTGTCTCATAGAAGCGCCTTTCCTGTAGGAGCTTGTTGCAACATTCATTGTTTGGCTAAGTTCTTTAGGGTTGGGTTTGGAAGGTCTTTCAACTTTGGCCAAATCCCGCTTCGTACGAAATTTTTTCACAGCGCTGTCTCCAAGTGTCCACAAAGAGCTGCTGCTTGAAACTGTCCACATGCACATCTCCCATACTGGTGTGCTCGTTTCACTACCTGGATTTTGGTTTCCACTTCTTTCTTGGAAATGACAAGCCTTCTTTCTGCATGCTACACACACCTTGTAGCAGTTTCAGCTTGAAGCATGTTGGTGCTCTCAAAACGCTGTGTAACTTCTGTAGGGTGTGTTACTCTCCAGCACTGAATACACTACTTAGAGCTCCTTTCACCACAGACACGCAAACACATCTTTCTGTGAAAGTTCTACCTCAGGTCACTTGGAAATGTAAGGTTTTCATGGAGAACATGAGGTCAATCATGGCTTTGCACTCTGCAACCAATAGAAATGTCCTTTTGTACATAGCCTTCTGAAATTCACATCAAAATACCCTTCTTTTCTGGTTTCTTGAATGTTCTCAACACATTTGGAGAAAGATCGTGTTTGAGCAAGAGTGATGTAGTGTGCGTTTTCCTGGATTTCAAGTGATTTGGGAAACATACTCCTTGTTTTCCACATTGTGTAAGAAACAACATTAGGCTTGCAAGAGATTGAAACAATGCATCCCAAAACATATTCCTGCAGTGAAAACACATGTTTCTACAAAGACTTTGAAGGAGCAAGCCAAAGCCTAGTGGCAGAGTGTTCTTTCAGAGAGAAACACATGCATTTCATCCTTCTGGAGTGAGTCTTCAGCCTGGAATTCATTTGCATTTTGTACTGTGCAGAATGTAGCTACCTGCTCGGGGGTTGTCTCATAGAAGCGCCTTTCCTGTAGGAGCTTGTTGCAACATTCATTGTTTGGCTAAGTTCTTTAGGGTTGGTTTTGGAAGGTCTTTCAACTTTGGCCAAATCCCGCTTCGTACGAAATTTTTTCACAGCGCTGTCTCCAAGTGTCCACAAAGAGCTGCTGCTTGAAACTGTCCACATGCACATCTCCCATACTGGTGTGCTCGTTTCACTACCTGGATTTTGGTTTCCACTTCTTTCTTGGAAATGACAAGCCTTCTTTCTGCATGCTACACACACCTTGTAGCAGTTTCAGCTTGAAGCATGTTGGTGCTCTCAAAACGCTGTGTAACTTCTGTAAGGTGTGTTACTCTCCAGCACTGAATACACTACTTAGAGCTCCTTTCACCACAGACACGCAAACACATCTTTCTGTGAAAGTTCTACCTCAGGTCACTTGGAAATGTAAGGTTTTCATGGAGAACATGAGGTCAATCATGGTTTTGCACTCTGCAACCAATAGAAATGTCCTTTTGTACATAGCCTTCTGAAATTCACATCAAAATACCCTTCTTTTCTGGTTTCTTGAATGTTCTCAACACATTAGGAGAAAGATCGTGTTTGAGCAAGAGTGATGTAGTGTGCGTTTTCCTGGATTTCAAGTGATTTGGGAAACATACTCCTTGTTTTTCCACATTGTGTAAGAAACAACATTAGGCTTTCAAGAGATTGAAACAATGCATCCCAAAACATATTCCTGCAGTGAAAACACATGTTTCTACAAAGACTTTGAAGGAGCAAGCAAAAGCCTAGTGGCAGAGTGTTCTTTCAGAGAGAAACACATGCATTTCATCCTTCTGGAGTGAGTCTTCAGCCTGGAATTCATTTGCATTTTGTACTGTGCAGAATGTAGCTACCTGCTCGGGGGTTGTCTCATAGAAGCGCCTTTCCTGTAGGAGCTTGTTGCAACATTCATTGTTTGGCTAAGTTCTTTAGGGTTGGTTTTGGAAGGTCTTTCAACTTTGGCCAAATCCCGCTTCGTACGAAATTTTTTCACAGCGCTGTCTCCAAGTGTCCACAAAGAGCTGCTGCTTGAAACTGTCCACATGCACATCTCCCATACTGGTGTGCTCGTTTCACTACCTGGATTTTGGTTTCCACTTCTTTCTTGGAAATGACAAGCCTTCTTTCTGCATGCTACACACACCTTGTAGCAGTTTCAGCTTGAAGCATGTTGGTGCTCTCAAAACGCTGTGTAACTTCTGTAGGGTGTGTTACTCTCCAGCACTGAATACACTACTTAGAGCTCCTTTCACCACAGACACGCAAACACATCTTTCTGTGAAAGTTCTACCTCAGGTCACTTGGAAATGTAAGGTTTTCAGGGAGAACATGAGGTCAATCATGGTTTTGCACTCTGCAACCAATAGAAATGTCCTTTTGTACATAGCCTTCTGAAATTCACATCAAAATACCCTTCTTTTCTGGTTTCTTGAATGTTCTCAACACATTAGGAGAAAGATCGTGTTTGAGCAAGAGTGATGTAGTGTGCGTTTTCCTGGATTTCAAGTGATTTGGGAAACATACTCCTTGTTTTTCCACATTGTGTAAGAAACAACATTAGGCTTGCAAGAGATTGAAACAATGCATCCCAAAACATATTCCTGCAGTGAAAACACATGTTTCTACAAAGACTTTGAAGGAGCAAGCCAAAGCCTAGTGGCAGAGTGTTCTTTCAGAGAGAAACACATGCATTTCATCCTTCTGGAGTGAGTCTTCAGCCTGGAATTCATTTGCATTTTGTACTGTGCAGAATGTAGCTACCTGCTCGGGGGTTGTCTCATAGAAGCGCCTTTCCTGTAGGAGCTTGTTGCAACATTCATTGTTTGGCTAAGTTCTTTAGGGTTGGTTTTGGAAAGTCTTTCAACTTTGGCCAAATCCCGCTTCGTACGAAATTTTTTCACAGCGCTGTCTCCAAGTGTCCTCAAAGAGCTGCTGCTTGAAACTGTCCACATGCACATCTCCCATACTGGTGTGCTCGTTTCACTACCTGGATTTTGGTTTCCACTTCTTTCTTGGAAATGACAAGCCTTCTTTCTGCATGCTACACACACCTTGTAGCAGTTTCAGCTTGAAGCATGTTGGTGCTCTCAAAACGCTGTGTAACTTCTGTAGGGTGTGTTACTCTCCAGCACTGAATACACTACTTAGAGCTCCTTTCACCACAGACACGCAAACACATCTTTCTGTGAAAGTTCTACCTCAGGTCACTTGGAAATGTAAGGTTTTCAGGGAGAACATGAGGTCAATCATGGTTTTGCACTCTGCAACCAATAGAAATGTCCTTTTGTACATAGCCTTCTGAAATTCACATCAAAATACCCTTCTTTTCTGGTTTCTTGAATGTTCTCAACACATTAGGAGAAAGATCGTGTTTGAGCAAGAGTGATGTAGTGTGCGTTTTCCTGGATTTCAAGTGATTTGGGAAACATACTCCTTGTTTTTCCACATTGTGTAAGAAAGAACATTAGGCTTGCAAGAGATTGAAACAATGCATCCCAAAACATATTCCTGCAGTGAAAACACATGTTTCTACAAAGACTTTGAAGGAGCAAGCCAAAGCCTAGTGGCAGAGTGTTCTTTCAGAGAGAAACACATGCATTTCATCCTTCTGGAGTGAGTCTTCAGCTTTGAATTCATTTGCATTTTGTACTGTGCAGAATGTAGCTACCTGCTCGGGGGTTGTCTCATAGAAGCGCCTTTCCTGTAGGAGCTTGTTGCAACATTCATTGTTTGGCTAAGTTCTTTAGGGTTGGTTTTGGAAGGTCTTTCAACTTTGGCCAAATCCCGCTTCGTACGAAATTTTTTCACAGCGCTGTCTCCAAGTGTCCACAAAGAGCTGCTGCTTGAAACTGTCCACATGCACATCTCCCATACTGGTGTGCTCGTTTCACTACCTGGATTTTGGTTTCCACTTCTTTCTTGGAAATGACAAGCCTTCTTTCTGCATGCTACACACACCTTGTAGCAGTTTCAGCTTGAAGCATGTTGGTGCTCTCAAAACGCTGTGTAACTTCTGTAAGGTGTGTTACTCTCCAGCACTGAATACACTACTTAGAGCTCCTTTCACCACAGACAAGCAAACACATCTTTCTGTGAAAGTTCTACCTCAGGTCACTTGGAAATGTAAGGTTTTCATGGAGAACATGAGGTCAATCATGGTTTTGCACTCTGCAACCAATAGAAATGTCCTTTTGTACATAGCCTTCTGAAATTCACATCAAAATACCCTTCTTTTCTGGTTTCTTGAATGTTCTCAACACATTAGGAGAAAGATCGTGTTTGAGCAAGAGTGATGTAGTGTGCGTTTTCCTGGATTTCAAGTGATTTGGGAAACATACTCCTTGTTTTTCCACATTGTGTAAGAAACAACATTAGGCTTGCAAGAGATTGAAACAATGCATCCCAAAACATATTCCTGCAGTGAAAACACATGTTTCTACAAAGACTTTGAAGGAGCAAGCCAAAGCCTAGTGGCAGAGTGTTCTTTCAGAGAGAAACACATGCATTTCATCCTTCTGGAGTGAGTCTTCAGCCTGGAATTCATTTGCATTTTGTCCTGTGCAGAATGTAGCTACCTGCTCGGGGGTTGTCTCATAGAAGCGCCTTTCCTGTAGGAGCTTGTTGCAACATTCATTGTTTGGCTAAGTTCTTTAGGGTTGGTTTTGGAAGGTCTTTCAACTTTGGCCAAATCCCGCTTCGTACGAAATTTTTTCACAGCGCTGTCTCCAAGTGTCCACAAAGAGCTGCTGCTTGAAACTGTCCACATGCACATCTCCCATACTGGTGTGCTCGTTTCACTACCTGGATTTTGGTTTCCACTTCTTTCTTTGAAATGACAAGCCTTCTTTCTGCATGCTACGCACACCTTGTAGCAGTTTCAGCTTGAAGCATGTTGGTGCTCTCAAAACGCTGTGTAACTTCTGTAAGGTGTGTTACTCTCCAGCACTGAATACACTACTTAGAGCTCCTTTCACCACAGACACGCAAACACATCTTTCTGTGAAAGTTCTACCTCAGGTCACTTGGAAATGTAAGGTTTTCATGGAGAACATGAGGTCAATCATGGTTTTGCACTCTGCAACGAATAGAAATGTCCTTTTGTACATAGCCTTCTGAAATTCACATCAAAATACCCTTCTTTTCTGGTTTCTTGAATGTTCTCAACACATTAGGAGAAATATCGTGTTTGAGCAAGAGTGATGTAGTGTGCGTTTTCCTGGATTTCAAGTGATTTGGGAAACATACTCCTTGTTTTTCCACATTGTGTAAGAAACAACATTAGGCTTGCAAGAGATTGAAACAATGCATCCCAAAACATATTCCTGCAGTGAAAACACATGTTTCTACAAAGACTTTGAAGGAGCAAGCCAAAGCCTAGTGGCAGAGTGTTCTTTCAGAGAGAAACACATGCATTTCATCCTTCTGGAGTGAGTCTTCAGCCTGGAATTCATTTGCATTTTGTACTGTGCAGAATGTAGCTACCTGCTCGGGGGTTGTCTCATAGAAGCGCCTTTCCTGTAGGAGCTTGTTGCAACATTCATTGTTTGGCTAAGTTCTTTAGGGTTGGTTTTGGAAGGTCTTTCAACTTTGGCCAAATCCCGCTTCGTACGAAATTTTTTCACAGCGCTGTCTCCAAGTGTCCACAAAGAGCTGCTGCTTGAAACTGTCCACATGCACATCTCCCATACTGGTGTGCTCGTTTCACTACCTGGATTTTGGTTTCCACTTCTTTCTTTGAAATGACAAGCCTTCTTTCTGCATGCTACGCACACCTTGTAGCAGTTTCAGCTTGAAGCATGTTGGTGCTCTCAAAACGCTGTGTAACTTCTGTAAGGTGTGTTACTCTCCAGCACTGAATACACTACTTAGAGCTCCTTTCACCACAGACACGCAAACACATCTTTCTGTGAAAGTTCTACCTCAGGTCACTTGGAAATGTAAGGTTTTCATGGAGAACATGAGGTCAATCATGGTTTTGCACTCTGCAACGAATAGAAATGTCCTTTTGTACATAGCCTTCTGAAATTCACATCAAAATACCCTTCTTTTCTGGTTTCTTGAATGTTCTCAACACATTAGGAGAAATATCGTGTTTGAGCAACAGTGATGTAGTGTGCGTTTTCCTGGATTTCAAGTGATTTGGGAAACATACTCCTTGTTTTTCCACATTGTGTAAGAAACAACATTAGGCTTGCAAGAGATTGAAACAATGCATCCCAAAACATATTCCTGCAGTGAAAACACATGTTTCTACAACGACTTTGAAGGAGCAAGCAAAAGCCTAGTGGCAGAGTGTTCTTTCAGAGAGAAACACATGCATTTCATCCTTCTGGAGTGAGTCTTCAGCTTTGAATTCATTTGCATTTTGTCCTGTGCAGAATGTAGCTACCTGCTCGGGGGTTGTCTCATAGAAGCGCCTTTCCTGTAGGAGCTTGTTGCAACATTCATTGTTTGGCTAAGTTCTTTAGGGTTGGTTTTGGAAGGTCTTTCAACTTTGGCCAAATCCCGCTTCGTACGAAATTTTTTCACAGCGCTGTCTCCAAGTGTCCACAAAGAGCTGCTGCTTGAAACTGTCCACATGCACATCTCCCATACTGGTGTGCTCGTTTCACTACCTGGATTTTGGTTTCCACTTCTTTCTTGGAAATGACAAGCCTTCTTTCTGCATGCTACACACACCTTGTAGCAGTTTCAGCTTGAAGCATGTTGGTGCTCTCAAAACGCTGTGTAACTTCTGTAGGGTGTGTTACTCTCCAGCACTGAATACACTACTTAGAGCTCCTTTCACCACAGACACGCAAACACATCTTTCTGTGAAAGTTCTACCTCAGGTCACTTGGAAATGTAAGGTTTTCATGGAGAACATGAGGTCAATCATGGTTTTGCACTCTGCAACCAATAGAAATGTCCTTTTGTACATAGCCTTCTGAAATTCACATCAAAATACCCTTCTTTTCTGGTTTCTTGAATGTTCTCAACACATTAGGAGAAAGATCGTGTTTGAGCAAGAGTGATGTAGTGTGCGTTTTCCTGGATTTCAAGTGATTTGGGAAACATACTCCTTGTTTTTCCACATTGTGTAAGAAACAACATTAGGCTTTCAAGAGATTGAAACAATGCATCCCAAAACATATTCCTGCAGTGAAAACACATGTTTCTACAAAGACTTTGAAGGAGCAAGCAAAAGCCTAGTGGCAGAGTGTTCTTTCAGAGAGAAACACATGCATTTCATCCTTCTGGAGTGAGTCTTCAGCTTTGAATTCATTTGCATTTTGTACTGTGCAGAATGTAGCTACCTGCTCGGGGGTTGTCTCATAGAAGCGCCTTTCCTGTAGGAGCTTGTTGCAACATTCATTGTTTGGCTAAGTTCTTTAGGGTTGGGTTTGGAAGGTCTTTCAACTTTGGCCAAATCCCGCTTCGTACGAAATTTTTTCACAGCGCTGTCTCCAAGTGTCCACAAAGAGCTGCTGCTTGAAACTGTCCACATGCACATCTCCCATACTGGTGTGCTCGTTTCACTACCTGGATTTTGGTTTCCACTTCTTTCTTGGAAATGACAAGCCTTCTTTCTGCATGCTACACACACCTTGTAGCAGTTTCAGCTTGAAGCATGTTGGTGCTCTCAAAACGCTGTGTAACTTCTGTAAGGTGTGTTACTCTCCAGCACTGAATACACTACTTAGAGCTCCTTTCAGCACAGACACGCAAACACATCTTTCTGTGAAAGTTCTACCTCAGGTCACTTGGAAATGTAAGGTTTTCATGGAGAACATGAGGTCAATCATGGTTTTGCACTCTGCAACCAATAGAAATGTCCTTTTGTACATAGCCTTCTGAAATTCACATCAAAATACCCTTCTTTTCTGGTTTCTTGAATGTTCTCAACACATTAGGAGAAAGATCGTGTTTGAGCAAGAGTGATGTAGTGTGCGTTTTCCTGGATTTCAAGTGATTTGGGAAACATACTCCTTGTTTTTCCACATTGTGTAAGAAACAACATTAGGCTTGCAAGAGATTGAAACAATGCATCCCAAAACATATTCCTGCAGTGAAAACACATGTTTCTACAAAGACTTTGAAGGAGCAAGCCAAAGCCTAGTGGCAGAGTGTTCTTTCAGAGAGAAACACATGCATTTCATCCTTCTGGAGTGAGTCTTCAGCCTGGAATTCATTTGCATTTTGTACTGTGCAGAATGTAGCTACCTGCTCGGGGGTTGTCTCATAGAAGCGCCTTTCCTGTAGGAGCTTGTTGCAACATTCATTGTTTGGCTAAGTTCTTTAGGGTTGGGTTTGGAAGGTCTTTCAACTTTGGCCAAATCCCGCTTCGTACGAAATTTTTTCACAGCGCTGTCTCCAAGTGTCCACAAAGAGCTGCTGCTTGAAACTGTCCACATGCACATCTCCCATACTGGTGTGCTCGTTTCACTACCTGGATTTTGGTTTCCACTTCTTTCTTGGAAATGACAAGCCTTCTTTCTGCATGCTACACACACCTTGTAGCAGTTTCAGCTTGAAGCATGTTGGTGCTCTCAAAACGCTGTGTAACTTCTGTAAGGTGTGTTACTCTCCAGCACTGAATACACTACTTAGAGCTCCTTTCACCACAGACACGCAAACACATCTTTCTGTGAAAGTTCTACCTCAGGTCACTTGGAAATGTAAGGTTTTCATGGAGAACATGAGGTCAATCATGGTTTTGCACTCTGCAACCAATAGAAATGTCCTTTTGTACATAGCCTTCTGAAATTCACATCAAAATACCCTTCTTTTCTGGTTTCTTGAATGTTCTCAACACATTAGGAGAAAGATCGTGTTTGAGCAAGAGTGATGTAGTGTGCGTTTTCCTGGATTTCAAGTGATTTGGGAAACATACTCCTTGTTTTTCCACATTGTGTAAGAAACAACATTAGGCTTGCAAGAGATTGAAACAACGCATCCCAAAACATATTCCTGCAGTGAAAACACATGTTTCTACAAAGACTTTGAAGGAGCAAGCCAAAGCCTAGTGGCAGAGTGTTCTTTCAGAGAGAAACACATGCATTTCATCCTTCTGGAGTGAGTCTTCAGCCTGGAATTCATTTGCATTTTGTACTGTGCAGAATGTAGCTACCTGCTCGGGGGTTGTCTCATAGAAGCGCCTTTCCTGTAGGAGCTTGTTGCAACATTCATTGTTTGGCTAAGTTCTTTAGGGTTGGGTTTGGAAGGTCTTTCAACTTTGGCCAAATCCCGCTTCGTACGAAATTTTTTCACAGCGCTGTCTCCAAGTGTCCACAAAGAGCTGCTGCTTGAAACTGTCCACATGCACATCTCCCATACTGGTGTGCTCGTTTCACTACCTGGATTTTGGTTTCCACTTCTTTCTTGGAAATGTCAAGCCTTCTTTCTGCATGCTACACACACCTTGTAGCAGTTTCAGCTTGAAGCATGTTGGTGCTCTCAAAACGCTGTGTAACTTCTGTAGGGTGTGTTACTCTCCAGCACTGAATACACTACTTAGAGCTCCTTTCACCACAGACACGCAAACACATCTTTCTGTGAAACTTCTACCTCAGGTCACTTGGAAATGTAAGGTTTTCATGGAGAACATGAGGTCAATCATGGCTTTGCACTCTGCAACCAATAGAAATGTCCTTTTGTACATAGCCTTCTGAAATTCACATCAAAATACCCTTCTTTTCTGGTTTCTTGAATGTTCTCAACACATTTGGAGAAAGATCGTGTTTGAGCAAGAGTGATGTAGTGTGCGTTTTCCTGGATTTCAAGTGATTTGGGAAACATACTCCTTGTTTTCCACATTGTGTAAGAAACAACATTAGGCTTTCAAGAGATTGAAACAATGCATCCCAAAACATATTCCTGCAGTGAAAACACATGTTTCTACAAAGACTTTGAAGGAGCAAGCAAAAGCCTAGTGGCAGAGTGTTCTTTCAGAGAGAAACACATGCATTTCATCCTTCTGGAGTGAGTCTTCAGCTTTGAATTCATTTGCATTTTGTACTGTGCAGAATGTAGCTACCTGCTCGGGGGTTGTCTCATAGAAGCGCCTTTCCTGTAGGAGCTTGTTGCAACATTCATTGTTTGGCTAAGTTCTTTAGGGTTGGGTTTGGAAGGTCTTTCAACTTTGGCCAAATCCCGCTTCGTACGAAATTTTTTCACAGCGCTGTCTCCAAGTGTCCACAAAGAGCTGCTGCTTGAAACTGTCCACATGCACATCTCCCATACTGGTGTGCTCGTTTCACTACCTGGATTTTGGTTTCCACTTCTTTCTTGGAAATGACAAGCCTTCTTTCTGCATGCTACACACACCTTGTAGCAGTTTCAGCTTGAAGCATGTTGGTGCTCTCAAAACGCTGTGTAACTTCTGTAAGGTGTGTTACTCTCCAGCACTGAATACACTACTTAGAGCTCCTTTCAGCACAGACACGCAAACACATCTTTCTGTGAAAGTTCTACCTCAGGTCACTTGGAAATGTAAGGTTTTCATGGAGAACATGAGGTCAATCATGGTTTTGCACTCTGCAACCAATAGAAATGTCCTTTTGTACATAGCCTTCTGAAATTCACATCAAAATACCCTTCTTTTCTGGTTTCTTGAATGTTCTCAACACATTAGGAGAAAGATCGTGTTTGAGCAAGAGTGATGTAGTGTGCGTTTTCCTGGATTTCAAGTGATTTGGGAAACATACTCCTTGTTTTTCCACATTGTGTAAGAAACAACATTAGGCTTGCAAGAGATTGAAACAATGCATCCCAAAACATATTCCTGCAGTGAAAACACATGTTTCTACAAAGACTTTGAAGGAGCAAGCCAAAGCCTAGTGGCAGAGTGTTCTTTCAGAGAGAAACACATGCATTTCATCCTTCTGGAGTGAGTCTTCAGCCTGGAATTCATTTGCATTTTGTACTGTGCAGAATGTAGCTACCTGCTCGGGGGTTGTCTCATAGAAGCGCCTTTCCTGTAGGAGCTTGTTGCAACATTCATTGTTTGGCTAAGTTCTTTAGGGTTGGTTTTGGAAGGTCTTTCAACTTTGGCCAAATCCCGCTTCGTACGAAATTTTTTCACAGCGCTGTCTCCAAGTGTCCACAAAGAGCTGCTGCTTGAAACTGTCCACATGCACATCTCCCATACTGGTGTGCTCGTTTCACTACCTTTATTTTGGTTTCCACTTCTTTCTTGGAAATGACAAGCCTTCTTTCTGCATGCTACACACACCTTGTAGCAGTTTCAGCTTGAAGCATGTTGGTGCTCTCAAAACGCTGTGTAACTTCTGTAAGGTGTGTTACTCTCCAGCACTGAATACACTACTTAGAGCTCCTTTCACCACAGACACGCAAACACATCTTTCTGTGAAAGTTCTACCTCAGGTCACTTGGAAATGTAAGGTTTTCATGGAGAACATGAGGTCAATCATGGTTTTGCACTCTGCAACCAATAGAAATGTCCTTTTGTACATAGCCTTCTGAAATTCACATCAAAATACCCTTCTTTTCTGGTTTCTTGAATGTTCTCAACACATTAGGAGAAAGATCGTGTTTGAGCAAGAGTGATGTAGTGTGCGTTTTCCTGGATTTCAAGTGATTTGGGAAACATACTCCTTGTTTTTCCACATTGTGTAAGAAACAACATTAGGCTTTCAAGAGATTGAAACAATGCATCCCAAAACATATTCCTGCAGTGAAAACACATGTTTCTACAAAGACTTTGAAGGAGCAAGCAAAAGCCTAGTGGCAGAGTGTTCTTTCAGAGAGAAACACATGCATTTCATCCTTCTGGAGTGAGTCTTCAGCCTGGAATTCATTTGCATTTTGTACTGTGCAGAATGTAGCTACCTGCTCGGGGGTTGTCTCATAGAAGCGCCTTTCCTGTAGGAGCTTGTTGCAACATTCATTGTTTGGCTAAGTTCTTTAGGGTTGGTTTTGGAAGGTCTTTCAACTTTGGCCAAATCCCGCTTCGTACGAAATTTTTTCACAGCGCTGTCTCCAAGTGTCCACAAAGAGCTGCTGCTTGAAACTGTCCACATGCACATCTCCCATACTGGTGTGCTCGTTTCACTACCTGGATTTTGGTTTCCACTTCTTTCTTGGAAATGACAAGCCTTCTTTCTGCATGCTACACACACCTTGTAGCAGTTTCAGCTTGAAGCATGTTGGTGCTCTCAAAACGCTGTGTAACTTCTGTAGGGTGTGTTACTCTCCAGCACTGAATACACTACTTAGAGCTCCTTTCACCACAGACACGCAAACACATCTTTCTGTGAAAGTTCTACCTCAGGTCACTTGGAAATGTAAGGTTTTCAGGGAGAACATGAGGTCAATCATGGTTTTGCACTCTGCAACCAATAGAAATGTCCTTTTGTACATAGCCTTCTGAAATTCACATCAAAATACCCTTCTTTTCTGGTTTCTTGAATGTTCTCAACACATTAGGAGAAAGATCGTGTTTGAGCAAGAGTGATGTAGTGTGCGTTTTCCTGGATTTCAAGTGATTTGGGAAACATACTCCTTGTTTTTCCACATTGTGTAAGAAACAACATTAGGCTTGCAAGAGATTGAAACAATGCATCCCAAAACATATTCCTGCAGTGAAAACACATGTTTCTACAAAGACTTTGAAGGAGCAAGCCAAAGCCTAGTGGCAGAGTGTTCTTTCAGAGAGAAACACATGCATTTCATCCTTCTGGAGTGAGTCTTCAGCCTGGAATTCATTTGCATTTTGTACTGTGCAGAATGTAGCTACCTGCTCGGGGGTTGTCTCATAGAAGCGCCTTTCCTGTAGGAGCTTGTTGCAACATTCATTGTTTGGCTAAGTTCTTTAGGGTTGGTTTTGGAAAGTCTTTCAACTTTGGCCAAATCCCGCTTCGTACGAAATTTTTTCACAGCGCTGTCTCCAAGTGTCCTCAAAGAGCTGCTGCTTGAAACTGTCCACATGCACATCTCCCATACTGGTGTGCTCGTTTCACTACCTGGATTTTGGTTTCCACTTCTTTCTTGGAAATGACAAGCCTTCTTTCTGCATGCTACACACACCTTGTAGCAGTTTCAGCTTGAAGCATGTTGGTGCTCTCAAAACGCTGTGTAACTTCTGTAGGGTGTGTTACTCTCCAGCACTGAATACACTACTTAGAGCTCCTTTCACCACAGACACGCAAACACATCTTTCTGTGAAAGTTCTACCTCAGGTCACTTGGAAATGTAAGGTTTTCATGGAGAACATGAGGTCAATCATGGTTTTGCACTCTGCAACCAATAGAAATGTCCTTTTGTACATAGCCTTCTGAAATTCACATCAAAATACCCTTCTTTTCTGGTTTCTTGAATGTTCTCAACACATTAGGAGAAAGATCGTGTTTGAGCAAGAGTGATGTAGTGTGCGTTTTCCTGGATTTCAAGTGATTTGGGAAACATACTCCTTGTTTTTCCACATTGTGTAAGAAAGAACATTAGGCTTGCAAGAGATTGAAACAATGCATCCCAAAACATATTCCTGCAGTGAAAACACATGTTTCTACAAAGACTTTGAAGGAGCAAGCCAAAGCCTAGTGGCAGAGTGTTCTTTCAGAGAGAAACACATGCATTTCATCCTTCTGGAGTGAGTCTTCAGCTTTGAATTCATTTGCATTTTGTACTGTGCAGAATGTAGCTACCTGCTCGGGGGTTGTCTCATAGAAGCGCCTTTCCTGTAGGAGCTTGTTGCAACATTCATTGTTTGGCTAAGTTCTTTAGGGTTGGTTTTGGAAGGTCTTTCAACTTTGGCCAAATCCCGCTTCGTACGAAATTTTTTCACAGCGCTGTCTCCAAGTGTCCACAAAGAGCTGCTGCTTGAAACTGTCCACATGCACATCTCCCATACTGGTGTGCTCGTTTCACTACCTGGATTTTGGTTTCCACTTCTTTCTTGGAAATGACAAGCCTTCTTTCTGCATGCTACACACACCTTGTAGCAGTTTCAGCTTGAAGCATGTTGGTGCTCTCAAAACGCTGTGTAACTTCTGTAGGGTGTGTTACTCTCCAGCACTGAATACACTACTTAGAGCTCCTTTCACCACAGACACGCAAACACATCTTTCTGTGAAAGTTCTACCTCAGGTCACTTGGAAATGTAAGGTTTTCAGGGAGAACATGAGGTCAATCATGGTTTTGCACTCTGCAACCAATAGAAATGTCCTTTTGTACATAGCCTTCTGAAATTCACATCAAAATACCCTTCTTTTCTGGTTTCTTGAATGTTCTCAACACATTAGGAGAAAGATCGTGTTTGAGCAAGAGTGATGTAGTGTGCGTTTTCCTGGATTTCAAGTGATTTGGGAAACATACTCCTTGTTTTTCCACATTGTGTAAGAAACAACATTAGGCTTGCAAGAGATTGAAACAATGCATCCCAAAACATATTCCTGCAGTGAAAACACATGTTTCTACAAAGACTTTGAAGGAGCAAGCCAAAGCCTAGTGGCAGAGTGTTCTTTCAGAGAGAAACACATGCATTTCATCCTTCTGGAGTGAGTCTTCAGCCTGGAATTCATTTGCATTTTGTACTGTGCAGAATGTAGCTACCTGCTCGGGGGTTGTCTCATAGAAGCGCCTTTCCTGTAGGAGCTTGTTGCAACATTCATTGTTTGGCTAAGTTCTTTAGGGTTGGTTTTGGAAAGTCTTTCAACTTTGGCCAAATCCCGCTTCGTACGAAATTTTTTCACAGCGCTGTCTCCAAGTGTCCTCAAAGAGCTGCTGCTTGAAACTGTCCACATGCACATCTCCCATACTGGTGTGCTCGTTTCACTACCTGGATTTTGGTTTCCACTTCTTTCTTGGAAATGACAAGCCTTCTTTCTGCATGCTACACACACCTTGTAGCAGTTTCAGCTTGAAGCATGTTGGTGCTCTCAAAACGCTGTGTAACTTCTGTAGGGTGTGTTACTCTCCAGCACTGAATACACTACTTAGAGCTCCTTTCACCACAGACACGCAAACACATCTTTCTGTGAAAGTTCTACCTCAGGTCACTTGGAAATGTAAGGTTTTCAGGGAGAACATGAGGTCAATCATGGTTTTGCACTCTGCAACCAATAGAAATGTCCTTTTGTACATAGCCTTCTGAAATTCACATCAAAATACCCTTCTTTTCTGGTTTCTTGAATGTTCTCAACACATTAGGAGAAAGATCGTGTTTGAGCAAGAGTGATGTAGTGTGCGTTTTCCTGGATTTCAAGTGATTTGGGAAACATACTCCTTGTTTTTCCACATTGTGTAAGAAACAACATTAGGCTTTCAAGAGATTGAAACAATGCATCCCAAAACATATTCCTGCAGTGAAAACACATGTTTCTACAAAGACTTTGAAGGAGCAAGCCAAAGCCTAGTGGCAGAGTGTTCTTTCAGAGAGAAACACATGCATTTCATCCTTCTGGAGTGAGTCTTCAGCTTTGAATTCATTTGCATTTTGTACTGTGCAGAATGTAGCTACCTGCTCGGGGGTTGTCTCATAGAAGCGCCTTTCCTGTAGGAGCTTGTTGCAACATTCATTGTTTGGCTAAGTTCTTTAGGGTTGGTTTTGGAAGGTCTTTCAACTTTGGCCAAATCCCGCTTCGTACGAAATTTTTTCACAGCGCTGTCTCCAAGTGTCCACAAAGAGCTGCTGCTTGAAACTGTCCACATGCACATCTCCCATACTGGTGTGCTCGTTTCACTACCTGGATTTTGGTTTCCACTTCTTTCTTGGAAATGACAAGCCTTCTTTCTGCATGCTACACACACCTTGTAGCAGTTTCAGCTTGAAGCATGTTGGTGCTCTCAAAACGCTGTGTAACTTCTGTAAGGTGTGTTACTCTCCAGCACTGAATACACTACTTAGAGCTCCTTTCACCACAGACAAGCAAACACATCTTTCTGTGAAAGTTCTACCTCAGGTCACTTGGAAATGTAAGGTTTTCATGGAGAACATGAGGTCAATCATGGTTTTGCACTCTGCAACCAATAGAAATGTCCTTTTGTACATAGCCTTCTGAAATTCACATCAAAATACCCTTCTTTTCTGGTTTCTTGAATGTTCTCAACACATTAGGAGAAAGATCGTGTTTGAGCAAGAGTGATGTAGTGTGCGTTTTCCTGGATTTCAAGTGATTTGGGAAACATACTCCTTGTTTTTCCACATTGTGTAAGAAACAACATTAGGCTTGCAAGAGATTGAAACAATGCATCCCAAAACATATTCCTGCAGTGAAAACACATGTTTCTACAAAGACTTTGAAGGAGCAAGCCAAAGCCTAGTGGCAGAGTGTTCTTTCAGAGAGAAACACATGCATTTCATCCTTCTGGAGTGAGTCTTCAGCCTGGAATTCATTTGCATTTTGTCCTGTGCAGAATGTAGCTACCTGCTCGGGGGTTGTCTCATAGAAGCGCCTTTCCTGTAGGAGCTTGTTGCAACATTCATTGTTTGGCTAAGTTCTTTAGGGTTGGTTTTGGAAGGTCTTTCAACTTTGGCCAAATCCCGCTTCGTACGAAATTTTTTCACAGCGCTGTCTCCAAGTGTCCACAAAGAGCTGCTGCTTGAAACTGTCCACATGCACATCTCCCATACTGGTGTGCTCGTTTCACTACCTGGATTTTGGTTTCCACTTCTTTCTTGGAAATGACAAGCCTTCTTTCTGCATGCTACGCACACCTTGTAGCAGTTTCAGCTTGAAGCATGTTGGTGCTCTCAAAACGCTGTGTAACTTCTGTAAGGTGTGTTACTCTCCAGCACTGAATACACTACTTAGAGCTCCTTTCACCACAGACAAGCAAACACATCTTTCTGTGAAAGTTCTACCTCAGGTCACTTGGAAATGTAAGGTTTTCATGGAGAACATGAGGTCAATCATGGTTTTGCACTCTGCAACCAATAGAAATGTCCTTTTGTACATAGCCTTCTGAAATTCACATCAAAATACCCTTCTTTTCTGGTTTCTTGAATGTTCTCAACACATTAGGAGAAAGATCGTGTTTGAGCAAGAGTGATGTAGTGTGCGTTTTCCTGGATTTCAAGTGATTTGGGAAACATACTCCTTGTTTTTCCACATTGTGTAAGAAACAACATTAGGCTTGCAAGAGATTGAAACAATGCATCCCAAAACATATTCCTGCAGTGAAAACACATGTTTCTACAAAGACTTTGAAGGAGCAAGCCAAAGCCTAGTGGCAGAGTGTTCTTTCAGAGAGAAACACATGCATTTCATCCTTCTGGAGTGAGTCTTCAGCCTGGAATTCATTTGCATTTTGTCCTGTGCAGAATGTAGCTACCTGCTCGGGGGTTGTCTCATAGAAGCGCCTTTCCTGTAGGAGCTTGTTGCAACATTCATTGTTTGGCTAAGTTCTTTAGGGTTGGTTTTGGAAGGTCTTTCAACTTTGGCCAAATCCCGCTTCGTACGAAATTTTTTCACAGCGCTGTCTCCAAGTGTCCACAAAGAGCTGCTGCTTGAAACTGTCCACATGCACATCTCCCATACTGGTGTGCTCGTTTCACTACCTGGATTTTGGTTTCCACTTCTTTCTTTGAAATGACAAGCCTTCTTTCTGCATGCTACGCACACCTTGTAGCAGTTTCAGCTTGAAGCATGTTGGTGCTCTCAAAACGCTGTGTAACTTCTGTAAGGTGTGTTACTCTCCAGCACTGAATACACTACTTAGAGCTCCTTTCACCACAGACACGCAAACACATCTTTCTGTGAAAGTTCTACCTCAGGTCACTTGGAAATGTAAGGTTTTCATGGAGAACATGAGGTCAATCATGGTTTTGCACTCTGCAACGAATAGAAATGTCCTTTTGTACATAGCCTTCTGAAATTCACATCAAAATACCCTTCTTTTCTGGTTTCTTGAATGTTCTCAACACATTAGGAGAAAGATCGTGTTTGAGCAAGAGTGATGTAGTGTGCGTTTTCCTGGATTTCAAGTGATTTGGGAAACATACTCCTTGTTTTTCCACATTGTGTAAGAAACAACATTAGGCTTGCAAGAGATTGAAACAATGCATCCCAAAACATATTCCTGCAGTGAAAACACATGTTTCTACAAAGACTTTGAAGGAGCAAGCCAAAGCCTAGTGGCAGAGTGTTCTTTCAGAGAGAAACACATGCATTTCATCCTTCTGGAGTGAGTCTTCAGCCTGGAATTCATTTGCATTTTGTACTGTGCAGAATGTAGCTACCTGCTCGGGGGTTGTCTCATAGAAGCGCCTTTCCTGTAGGAGCTTGTTGCAACATTCATTGTTTGGCTAAGTTCTTTAGGGTTGGTTTTGGAAGGTCTTTCAACTTTGGCCAAATCCCGCTTCGTACGAAATTTTTTCACAGCGCTGTCTCCAAGTGTCCACAAAGAGCTGCTGCTTGAAACTGTCCACATGCACATCTCCCATACTGGTGTGCTCGTTTCACTACCTGGATTTTGGTTTCCACTTCTTTCTTGGAAATGACAAGCCTTCTTTCTGCATGCTACACACACCTTGTAGCAGTTTCAGCTTGAAGCATGTTGGTGCTCTCAAAACGCTGTGTAACTTCTGTAGGGTGTGTTACTCTCCAGCACTGAATACACTACTTAGAGCTCCTTTCACCACAGACACGCAAACACATCTTTCTGTGAAAGTTCTACCTCAGGTCACTTGGAAATGTAAGGTTTTCATGGAGAACATGAGGTCAATCATGGTTTTGCACTCTGCAACCAATAGAAATGTCCTTTTGTACATAGCCTTCTGAAATTCACATCAAAATACCCTTCTTTTCTGGTTTCTTGAATGTTCTCAACACATTAGGAGAAAGATCGTGTTTGAGCAAGAGTGATGTAGTGTGCGTTTTCCTGGATTTCAAGTGATTTGGGAAACATACTCCTTGTTTTTCCACATTGTGTAAGAAACAACATTAGGCTTGCAAGAGATTGAAACAATGCATCCCAAAACATATTCCTGCAGTGAAAACACATGTTTCTACAAAGACTTTGAAGGAGCAAGCCAAAGCCTAGTGGCAGAGTGCTCTTTCAGAGAGAAACACATGCATTTCATCCTTCTGGAGTGAGTCTTCAGCCTGGAATTCATTTGCATTTTGTACTGTGCAGAATGTAGCTACCTGCTCGGGGGTTGTCTCATAGAAGCGCCTTTCCTGTAGGAGCTTGTTGCAACATTCATTGTTTGGCTAAGTTCTTTAGGGTTGGTTTTGGAAGGTCTTTCAACTTTGGCCAAATCCCGCTTCGTACGAAATTTTTTCACAGCGCTGTCTCCAAGTGTCCACAAAGAGCTGCTGCTTGAAACTGTCCACATGCACATCTCCCATACTGGTGTGCTCGTTTCACTACCTGGATTTTGGTTTCCACTTCTTTCTTTGAAATGACAAGCCTTCTTTCTGCATGCTACGCACACCTTGTAGCAGTTTCAGCTTGAAGCATGTTGGTGCTCTCAAAACGCTGTGTAACTTCTGTAAGGTGTGTTACTCTCCAGCACTGAATACACTACTTAGAGCTCCTTTCACCACAGACACGCAAACACATCTTTCTGTGAAAGTTCTACCTCAGGTCACTTGGAAATGTAAGGTTTTCATGGAGAACATGAGGTCAATCATGGTTTTGCACTCTGCAACGAATAGAAATGTCCTTTTGTACATAGCCTTCTGAAATTCACATCAAAATACCCTTCTTTTCTGGTTTCTTGAATGTTCTCAACACATTAGGAGAAATATCGTGTTTGAGCAACAGTGATGTAGTGTGCGTTTTCCTGGATTTCAAGTGATTTGGGAAACATACTCCTTGTTTTTCCACATTGTGTAAGAAACAACATTAGGCTTGCAAGAGATTGAAACAATGCATCCCAAAACATATTCCTGCAGTGAAAACACATGTTTCTACAACGACTTTGAAGGAGCAAGCAAAAGCCTAGTGGCAGAGTGTTCTTTCAGAGAGAAACACATGCATTTCATCCTTCTGGAGTGAGTCTTCAGCTTTGAATTCATTTGCATTTTGTCCTGTGCAGAATGTAGCTACCTGCTCGGGGGTTGTCTCATAGAAGCGCCTTTCCTGTAGGAGCTTGTTGCAACATTCATTGTTTGGCTAAGTTCTTTAGGGTTGGTTTTGGAAGGTCTTTCAACTTTGGCCAAATCCCGCTTCGTACGAAATTTTTTCACAGCGCTGTCTCCAAGTGTCCACAAAGAGCTGCTGCTTGAAACTGTCCACATGCACATCTCCCATACTGGTGTGCTCGTTTCACTACCTGGATTTTGGTTTCCACTTCTTTCTTGGAAATGACAAGCCTTCTTTCTGCATGCTACACACACCTTGTAGCAGTTTCAGCTTGAAGCATGTTGGTGCTCTCAAAACGCTGTGTAACTTCTGTAGGGTGTGTTACTCTCCAGCACTGAATACACTACTTAGAGCTCCTTTCACCACAGACACGCAAACACATCTTTCTGTGAAAGTTCTACCTCAGGTCACTTGGAAATGTAAGGTTTTCATGGAGAACATGAGGTCAATCATGGTTTTGCACTCTGCAACCAATAGAAATGTCCTTTTGTACATAGCCTTCTGAAATTCACATCAAAATACCCTTCTTTTCTGGTTTCTTGAATGTTCTCAACACATTAGGAGAAAGATCGTGTTTGAGCAAGAGTGATGTAGTGTGCGTTTTCCTGGATTTCAAGTGATTTGGGAAACATACTCCTTGTTTTTCCACATTGTGTAAGAAACAACATTAGGCTTGCAAGAGATTGAAACAATGCATCCCAAAACATATTCCTGCAGTGAAAACACATGTTTCTACAAAGACTTTGAAGGAGCAAGCCAAAGCCTAGTGGCAGAGTGTTCTTTCAGAGAGAAACACATGCATTTCATCCTTCTGGAGTGAGTCTTCAGCTTTGAATTCATTTGCATTTTGTACTGTGCAGAATGTAGCTACCTGCTCGGGGGTTGTCTCATAGAAGCGCCTTTCCTGTAGGAGCTTGTTGCAACATTCATTGTTTGGCTAAGTTCTTTAGGGTTGGTTTTGGAAGGTCTTTCAACTTTGGCCAAATCCCGCTTCGTACGAAATTTTTTCACAGCGCTGTCTCCAAGTGTCCACAAAGAGCTGCTGCTTGAAACTGTCCACATGCACATCTCCCATACTGGTGTGCTCGTTTCACTACCTGGATTTTGGTTTCCACTTCTTTCTTGGAAATGACAAGCCTTCTTTCTGCATGCTACACACACCTTGTAGCAGTTTCAGCTTGAAGCATGTTGGTGCTCTCAAAACGCTGTGTAACTTCTGTAAGGTGTGTTACTCTCCATCACTGAATACACTACTTAGAGCTCCTTTCACCACAGACACGCAAACACATCTTTCTGTGAAAGTTCTACCTCAGGTCACTTGGAAATGTAAGGTTTTCATGGAGAACATGAGGTCAATCATGGTTTTGCACTCTGCAACCAATAGAAATGTCCTTTTGTACATAGCCTTCTGAAATTCACATCAAAATACCCTTCTTTTCTGGTTTCTTGAATGTTCTCAACACATTAGGAGAAAGATCGTGTTTGAGCAAGAGTGATGTAGTGTGCGTTTTCCTGGATTTCAAGTGATTTGGGAAACATACTCCTTGTTTTTCCACATTGTGTAAGAAACAACATTAGGCTTGCAAGAGATTGAAACAATGCATCCCAAAACATATTCCTGCAGTGAAAACACATGTTTCTACAAAGACTTTGAAGGAGCAAGCCAAAGCCTAGTGGCAGAGTGTTCTTTCAGAGAGAAACACATGCATTTCATCCTTCTGGAGTGAGTCTTCAGCCTGGAATTCATTTGCATTTTGTCCTGTGCAGAATGTAGCTACCTGCTCGGGGGTTGTCTCATAGAAGCGCCTTTCCTGTAGGAGCTTGTTGCAACATTCATTGTTTGGCTAAGTTCTTTAGGGTTGGTTTTGGAAGGTCTTTCAACTTTGGCCAAATCCCGCTTCGTACGAAATTTTTTCACAGCGCTGTCTCCAAGTGTCCACAAAGAGCTGCTGTTTGAAACTGTCCACATGCACATCTCCCATACTGGTGTGCTCGTTTCACTACCTGGATTTTGGTTTCCACTTCTTTCTTTGAAATGACAAGCCTTCTTTCTGCATGCTACGCACACCTTGTAGCAGTTTCAGCTTGAAGCATGTTGGTGCTCTCAAAACGCTGTGTAACTTCTGTAAGGTGTGTTACTCTCCAGCACTGAATACACTACTTAGAGCTCCTTTCACCACAGACACGCAAACACATCTTTCTGTGAAAGTTCTACCTCAGGTCACTTGGAAATGTAAGGTTTTCATGGAGAACATGAGGTCAATCATGGTTTTGCACTCTGCAACGAATAGAAATGTCCTTTTGTACATAGCCTTCTGAAATTCACATCAAAATACCCTTCTTTTCTGGTTTCTTGAATGTTCTCAACACATTAGGAGAAATATCGTGTTTGAGCAAGAGTGATGTAGTGTGCGTTTTCCTGGATTTCAAGTGATTTGGGAAACATACTCCTTGTTTTTCCACATTGTGTAAGAAACAACATTAGGCTTGCAAGAGATTGAAACAATGCATCCCAAAACATATTCCTGCAGTGAAAACACATGTTTCTACAAAGACTTTGAAGGAGCAAGCCAAAGCCTAGTGGCAGAGTGTTCTTTCAGAGAGAAACACATGCATTTCATCCTTCTGGAGTGAGTCTTCAGCCTGGAATTCATTTGCATTTTGTACTGTGCAGAATGTAGCTACCTGCTCGGGGGTTGTCTCATAGAAGCGCCTTTCCTGTAGGAGCTTGTTGCAACATTCATTGTTTGGCTAAGTTCTTTAGGGTTGGTTTTGGAAGGTCTTTCAACTTTGGCCAAATCCCGCTTCGTACGAAATTTTTTCACAGCGCTGTCTCCAAGTGTCCAAAAGAGCTGCTGCTTGAAACTGTCCACATGCACATCTCCCATACTGGTGTGCTCGTTTCACTACCTGGATTTTGGTTTCCACTTCTTTCTTGGAAATGACAAGCCTTCTTTCTGCATGCTACACACACCTTGTAGCAGTTTCAGCTTGAAGCATGTTGGTGCTCTCAAAACGCTGTGTAACTTCTGTAAGGTGTGTTACTCTCCAGCACTGAATACACTACTTAGAGCTCCTTTCACCACAGACACGCAAACACATCTTTCTGTGAAAGTTCTACCTCAGGTCACTTGGAAATGTAAGGTTTTCATGGAGAACATGAGGTCAATCATGGTTTTGCACTCTGCAACGAATAGAAATGTCCTTTTGTACATAGCCTTCTGAAATTCACATCAAAATACCCTTCTTTTCTGGTTTCTTGAATGTTCTCAACACATTAGGAGAAATATCGTGTTTGAGCAAGAGTGATGTAGTGTGCGTTTTCCTGGATTTCAAGTGATTTGGGAAACATACTCCTTGTTTTTCCACATTGTGTAAGAAACAACATTAGGCTTTCAAGAGATTGAAACAATGCATCCCAAAACATATTCCTGCAGTGAAAACACATGTTTCTACAACGACTTTGAAGGAGCAAGCAAAAGCCTAGTGGCAGAGTGTTCTTTCAGAGAGAAACACATGCATTTCATCCTTCTGGAGTGAGTCTTCAGCTTTGAATTCATTTGCATTTTGTCCTGTGCAGAATGTAGCTACCTGCTCGGGGGTTGTCTCATAGAAGCGCCTTTCCTGTAGGAGGTTGTTGCAACATTCATTGTTTGGCTAAGTTCTTTAGGGTTGGTTTTGGAAGGTCTTTCAACTTTGGCCAAATCCCGCTTCGTACGAAATTTTTTCACAGCGCTGTCTCCAAGTGTCCACAAAGAGCTGCTGCTTGAAACTGTCCACATGCACATCTCCCATACTGGTGTGCTCGTTTCACTACCTGGATTTTGGTTTCCACTTCTTTCTTGGAAATGACAAGCCTTCTTTCTGCATGCTACACACACCTTGTAGCAGTTTCAGCTTGAAGCATGTTGGTGCTCTCAAAACGCTGTGTAACTTCTGTAGGGTGTGTTACTCTCCAGCACTGAATACACTACTTAGAGCTCCTTTCACCACAGACACGCAAACACATCTTTCTGTGAAAGTTCTACCTCAGGTCACTTGGAAATGTAAGGTTTTCATGGAGAACATGAGGTCAATCATGGTTTTGCACTCTGCAACCAATAGAAATGTCCTTTTGTACATAGCCTTCTGAAATTCACATCAAAATACCCTTCTTTTCTGGTTTCTTGAATGTTCTCAACACATTAGGAGAAAGATCGTGTTTGAGCAAGAGTGATGTAGTGTGCGTTTTCCTGGATTTCAAGTGATTTGGGAAACATACTCCTTGTTTTTCCACATTGTGTAAGAAACAACATTAGGCTTTCAAGAGATTGAAACAATGTATCCCAAAACATATTCCTGCAGTGAAAACACATGTTTCTACAAAGACTTTGAAGGAGCAAGCAAAAGCCTAGAGGCAGAGTGTTCTTTCAGAGAGAAACACATGCATTTCATCCTTCTGGAGTGAGTCTTCAGCCTGGAATTCATTTGCATTTTGTACTGTGCAGAATGTAGCTACCTGCTCGGGGGTTGTCTCATAGAAGCGCCTTTCCTGTAGGAGCTTGTTGCAACATTCATTGTTTGGCTAAGTTCTTTAGGGTTGGTTTTGGAAGGTCTTTCAACTTTGGCCAAATCCCGCTTCGTACGAAATTTTTTCACAGCGCTGTCTCCAAGTGTCCACAAAGAGCTGCTGCTTGAAACTGTCCACATGCACACCTCCCATACTGGTGTGCTCGTTTCACTACCTGGATTTTGGTTTCCACTTCTTTCTTGGAAATGACAAGCCTTCTTTCTGCATGCTACACACACCTTGTAGCAGTTTCAGCTTGAAGCATGTTGGTGCTCTCAAAACGCTGTGTAACTTCTGTAAGGTGTGTTACTCTCCAGCACTGAATACACTACTTAGAGCTCCTTTCACCACAGACACGCAAACACATCTTTCTGTGAAAGTTCTACCTCAGGTCACTTGGAAATGTAAGGTTTTCATGGAGAACATGAGGTCAATCATGGTTTTGCACTCTGCAACCAATAGAAATGTCCTTTTGTACATAGCCTTCTGAAATTCACATCAAAATACCCTTCTTTTCTGGTTTCTTGAATGTTCTCAACACATTAGGAGAAAGATCGTGTTTGAGCAAGAGTGATGTAGTGTGCGTTTTCCTGGATTTCAAGTGATTTGGGAAACATACTCCTTGTTTTTCCACATTGTGTAAGAAACAACATTAGGCTTGCAAGAGATTGAAACAATGCATCCCAAAACATATTCCTGCAGTGAAAACACATGTTTCTACAAAGACTTTGAAGGAGCAAGCCAAAGCCTAGTGGCAGAGTGTTCTTTCAGAGAGAAACACATGCATTTCATCCTTCTGGAGTGAGTCTTCAGCCTGGAATTCATTTGCATTTTGTACTGTGCAGAATGTAGCTACCTGCTCGGGGGTTGTCTCATAGAAGCGCCTTTCCTGTAGGAGCTTGTTGCAACATTCATTGTTTGGCTAAGTTCTTTAGGGTTGGGTTTGGAAGGTCTTTCAACTTTGGCCAAATCCCGCTTCGTACGAAATTTTTTCACAGCGCTGTCTCCAAGTGTCCACAAAGAGCTGCTGCTTGAAACTGTCCACATGCACATCTCCCATACTGGTGTGCTCGTTTCACTACCTGGATTTTGGTTTCCACTTCTTTCTTGGAAATGACAAGCCTTCTTTCTGCATGCTACACACACCTTGTAGCAGTTTCAGCTTGAAGCATGTTGGTGCTCTCAAAACGCTGTGTAACTTCTGTAAGGTGTGTTACTCTCCAGCACTGAATACACTACTTAGAGCTCCTTTCAGCACAGACACGCAAACACATCTTTCTGTGAAAGTTCTACCTCAGGTCACTTGGAAATGTAAGGTTTTCATGGAGAACATGAGGTCAATCATGGTTTTGCACTCTGCAACCAATAGAAATGTCCTTTTGTACATAGCCTTCTGAAATTCACATCAAAATACCCTTCTTTTCTGGTTTCTTGAATGTTCTCAACACATTAGGAGAAAGATCGTGTTTGAGCAAGAGTGATGTAGTGTGCGTTTTCCTGGATTTCAAGTGATTTGGGAAACATACTCCTTGTTTTTCCACATTGTGTAAGAAACAACATTAGGCTTGCAAGAGATTGAAACAATGCATCCCAAAACATATTCCTGCAGTGAAAACACATGTTTCTACAAAGACTTTGAAGGAGCAAGCCAAAGCCTAGTGGCAGAGTGTTCTTTCAGAGAGAAACACATGCATTTCATCCTTCTGGAGTGAGTCTTCAGCCTGGAATTCATTTGCATTTTGTACTGTGCAGAATGTAGCTACCTGCTCGGGGGTTGTCTCATAGAAGCGCCTTTCCTGTAGGAGCTTGTTGCAACATTCATTGTTTGGCTAAGTTCTTTAGGGTTGGTTTTGGAAGGTCTTTCAACTTTGGCCAAATCCCGCTTCGTACGAAATTTTTTCACAGCGCTGTCTCCAAGTGTCCACAAAGAGCTGCTGCTTGAAACTGTCCACATGCACACCTCCCATACTGGTGTGCTCGTTTCACTACCTGGATTTTGGTTTCCACTTCTTTCTTGGAAATGACAAGCCTTCTTTCTGCATGCTACACACACCTTGTAGCAGTTTCAGCTTGAAGCATGTTGGTGCTCTCAAAACGCTGTGTAACTTCTGTAAGGTGTGTTACTCTCCAGCACTGAATACACTACTTAGAGCTCCTTTCACCACAGACACGCAAACACATCTTTCTGTGAAAGTTCTACCTCAGGTCACTTGGAAATGTAAGGTTTTCATGGAGAACATGAGGTCAATCATGGTTTTGCACTCTGCAACCAATAGAAATGTCCTTTTGTACATAGCCTTCTGAAATTCACATCAAAATACCCTTCTTTTCTGGTTTCTTGAATGTTCTCAACACATTAGGAGAAAGATCGTGTTTGAGCAAGAGTGATGTAGTGTGCGTTTTCCTGGATTTCAAGTGATTTGGGAAACATACTCCTTGTTTTTCCACATTGTGTAAGAAACAACATTAGGCTTGCAAGAGATTGAAACAATGCATCCCAAAACATATTCCTGCAGTGAAAACACATGTTTCTACAAAGACTTTGAAGGAGCAAGCCAAAGCCTAGTGGCAGAGTGTTCTTTCAGAGAGAAACACATGCATTTCATCCTTCTGGAGTGAGTCTTCAGCCTGGAATTCATTTGCATTTTGTACTGTGCAGAATGTAGCTACCTGCTCGGGGGTTGTCTCATAGAAGCGCCTTTCCTGTAGGAGCTTGTTGCAACATTCATTGTTTGGCTAAGTTCTTTAGGGTTGGGTTTGGAAGGTCTTTCAACTTTGGCCAAATCCCGCTTCGTACGAAATTTTTTCACAGCGCTGTCTCCAAGTGTCCACAAAGAGCTGCTGCTTGAAACTGTCCACATGCACATCTCCCATACTGGTGTGCTCGTTTCACTACCTGGATTTTGGTTTCCACTTCTTTCTTGGAAATGACAAGCCTTCTTTCTGCATGCTACACACACCTTGTAGCAGTTTCAGCTTGAAGCATGTTGGTGCTCTCAAAACGCTGTGTAACTTCTGTAAGGTGTGTTACTCTCCAGCACTGAATACACTACTTAGAGCTCCTT